>NC_030851.1:27885199-27890411 GCF_000208745.1 Theobroma cacao
ATTCTTGTTTTTTTTTTCCCCTTTTCTCCCCTGGTTTGGACAGCTGAAGAAGATGAGAATTCCGGAATTTTTACCTTTTTAAAGGCTAAAATAATATAATATTATTTTATTCATTTTTTTAATGTTTTATTAATTCCTTAAATTCTAGCCATCCATTTGTTTCCAAATTTTCACCATACACTTGTCCCACATATCCATAGCTTAGATAAAATTCTCAGACTTATCCAAAGTCTTGGTGGAGTAATTTTTTGAAATTTACACTTTTACCCTCGTAAAAGTCAAAAATTACATTTTTGCCCCAAAAACTGAAAAATTGCCCATAGACATATTTTTCATCCCTTATACTCATACTATTCTCCAATTTGTCAAATTTGATCTAAATTCTCTCAAAATCTCAAATTTTACCCGCGGGTGGTAAAATTACGATTTTGCCCCTACACTCTTGAAATCACTGGAATTAAACTTTTTCACTGCCAAACCCTCAAATTATACTCCAATAAGTCAAATGGGGCCAAAAAAGAAAAAAATTCTTTTCTAAAAATTCCCATTGCGTCCCTAGGTGGCAAATGACCATTTTGCCCCTACATAGTAAAAATTCCAGTTTGACTCCAAATTCATCCTCGAACTCCAAATCACCATATTAAACCATTCTGGGACTTTACTATTCTTAATTTCATTTTAAATTCTCTATTTGATCTAGTTCGAGACTTAAATTAACTTAATTGTACCATTTGGTACATTGTCGTCTTTTAACGATTTTTCTTTCGCGACTTTTCAAGTATGCAAGCATATTGTCAATCATATGAATGACATGGAAAGTATTTTATAAGGTCAGGCTTGACATATGGGCTCATTGTTGGGGGGAAGAAAGCTGACTTGTCTTGTCCCATCACTCTTTCTTTTATTTATTTCATTTCTTCCTTCATTATTTGCATTAGTCGGCCCCCTACCATTCTTTCTTCTCTTTCTTTTCTTTGTTCCATGTGGTCGGCCCCTCCTTCAAAACAAGCTTTAACATGGCTTTTGCTTCCCATTTTATTACACATGGGCTGCTGATCAAGTCAGCCCCCTCTTTTTTTTATTTATTTTTCATGCTCCATATATCATTTATATTTTTATTTAATTATTCTTTGGTCCATTCGACACATTTTAAATTTCAATTTCCTTTTATCTTTCTTCCTCTACCCATGTACCATCAAAATATCGAAGTTGTACCTCAACACGGTATTACCATAATATTTAAATATTTACTTACCCGCACTAGTTCGATTTAATAAAAACACGCGTGTCTCACTTACATTATTTATCTCCAAAATTCGTTTGTGCTTCTTCTCCCCCACTTGGATTGACCATAAAATCCCTCTTCACGACTAATTCCAACGTCCAATTAAATATTAATTTTTTAATATTATTTTATTTCAAAATTTTTCATTTGTCTCCTTTGGTCTCGGAACATCTTATTATGTCCCAATTCACTTCCAAATCATCTTTTAACTTGATAATTCATCTCCAACAAGGGTATGATTATTTAATTATTATTTTTGTACGTGCAAAATATTTTACTCTTAGGCATTCCTTTCACCTTTTATCGCTCTTTAGCACATAATTTCATACCAATTAGCCCTTCATCTTACCGAGACGGTTACATTGACTACTATACGAGGGTACGGGGTGTTACAATTTTCCTCACTTAAATAGAATTCATCCCCGAATTCAGGTCAACGTTGGTTCATTAATCCCACTATAGGATCTTATTTCATTCCTTCCTTTATAAGAAATTTTGATTTTTATCCATCTCGTTTACCTTCAGTTTGATCATAATACTTCATTTATGTTTATTATCATCTTTTAGAATCAAATTGGAAATATCGTCTGCAATCATTATCACTTATCATTTCGATGCCGAGCGTGCCTTTATCTCCATCACTAACTTTAAACCATAACTCTATCTCAATCATTCCAATTTTGATCACATATTACATTTATGCATACCTAATCACCCTCTTATTACTTCGTTCCTTGTCAAGCGTCTCGGCTTTCATTCATTCATTTCATCTCTGTACCATATTAGGTAGCTTACAACATTATAAACATGCCATATTCATTCTAGCACATATTCTCAACGTTGGGGGAAAATTAATGCCTTCAATTATCCCCACATACTTCATGTTTATCTGGCACTTATGTAATTCCAGTCTTCTCCCTCTTTTCGTTAATTACATGTTCGAAGATTCACACTTCTACATCATTCTTAATTTAATACAGTTCAAATTATGTGGAAAGGCAGTTCACTCATTAATCTTTATCCTTAATTACAATTCTTTCTTTTGCCATTAAATCCCTTTCAGTAGTTCTAGTCCTTCATGCTTTAAAATGTATTATCCTTATTATGCTTTAAAACTTTTTGACCATGCTTGACAAAATTAGATTTTATCTTTCTTACTCATTCTCACCAAGTATTCACATGATACTACTATCACCATTTATTCTTCATTCATTGCATTATTGCCGTATAGAAAATTCAGCATAATTATAAAATGACTCTTCATTTATTCTTGCATCTAGATCATATGATTCCATCTTGAGTACTATTCGAAAATTCTCTTCATAACCACATAGTTCAATTTTCTAATGATATCTCTTATCATTGTACCATTTATGCAATTCTTCAGACATATTGTGTTCAAAACTCAAATTACTAAAAATAATTCTTCACTTCCTCCACTTACATACGCAACTCCACATACATATATATATATATATATATATATATTTATTTATTTAAACATCAATGTTCATCACCGTGTGTAAGGACTCCTGTCAACTATATTCGAATTGAATTCCCTTTTTACTTTTCTCATTTCCGACATTTCTAATTTATCCTTCTATTTCACTTCCATAGATCATAGTTAGTCTGCGAACATCAAAATATAATCAATTTCCAATTTACTCTTTGGACATTTAAGTTATCATTCAACTTACATCCTACCATACGTCATCACTTATATGATCCATATGAACCCACATTATGCTAATGCAAAATTTCACATAATTTACAAGCTTAAATCTTTTCTTATCATTTTAAATCATATGTATAAGCTTCATTATACCATGTATCCTTGTATCACAGCACCATTATCCACATCTCAGTCACTGAATATTATTTTCATCCAATTATATTTCAGTATCCATGTATGCTTTACGATCTTATTGATCCTTCAATTCATCTTTACTGGATCACTGCATCTTATGCGATCTCACAATTCCTAAAAGTCACCTTCGTTTCTCATTTAGCTTTTGTACTTTCATCATATACGTCCTTATTCATTTCAATATTAGTCAATCACTTAAGATTTAGATTCATCAAGGTCATGTACACTTCTTGCATTCTTGAATACTAATTTCCACATTAGGGAATTTTCATTAACTAGCTCCATTATCAGCATTATCTTTAATCATTTTGTACTATTCCTTTACATCAATATACCATTACTTTCCCTTTAGCGTTTACACAATCAATGCTAATATTTATAAAACTTAATATAGATTTTACTTAAGTATCCCTCGACACCATCGCCAATATCCAATTTCAATTTCACATCGAGTAACCTCATAACTTATGCTTTAACCATTAAGCTCCTTGACAATTCCAAGTTTCACATTTCCTTATCATGTATATAAAATATGTTAAAGTACTATTAACAATTATTCTTGACACTTGTAGTTCGGTGTATTCATTTCAAAACTCTTATACATTGTCGAACACTCAATTACTTATTTGCTCATTAATCCTTCAAACACATTCAGTTCAAAAGCATGCACTTATTCTTTGAAATATTTTAATGTATTCTCATCTATTCATACCTCAATTTGTATTCTTAGATTTCTCATACGCCACATATTTAACCTTATTTTTATTATTACTCTCTTTTCTTTCGACTACATCAAAATAAGGTTGCAATTCCTTTTAACGATACTATAAATTAGTTCGTTTGTCATACCAACCTCATAATCCTTCACAATTTCCTCACTTGGTATTAGTGTCCCTTTATATCTTAGTATTCATCTTTAGTCCACTTAATATTCCTCTTGATTCTTCACATTGTAGCTTACCTCAGTAATTTTCCAATTTCTCTTTTTTACTTTCATGCCACGATATCTAAATCAATGAAGAAACCTTTCAGTTCACATAATATTCTCGAATTCATTTAAACCTCCGTATAATAATGTTCAGTATCAAGGTCATTGACACGAATTTCAACTTGTAAATTTATTTTCATACTTCACACACCTTGCTCGTGTGGCCAAAACATGAGATATTCTTAATGCTCTAACGTTGAACCGTTAACATTACGGTAGTGTAACTATTGAAAATTTCTTTCATAAGGAAGTTCTCTTACCTTTAAAATTCATGCATTATTCTCATACTCTAAATCCAGTCAATACCTTTAAGCTTATGTTATCTTTTAGCATTGATCACTTAAACAAGTCTCACTTAAAGATATCCTTTCCATATGGTATAACAAATTTTCAATTTCATACTACCACGCATAGTTATTCATCATTCCTAGTGTTCCACAATTCTTTTAATATTCACCACTTATTGCCTTTCTTGTCACGACCCGGAACTCCCATCGAGCCAGTAACAACCGTCGCGACGTCCCGATAGGCACTCATTACCCCGAATGTCGATCGAAACCCCGCAAGGCTTAGCATCAGCTTCTGCATCTCCCTAGTGAGCGATAGTTATTAAATCTCACATTTCAAAAAAAATCATAAGTCATTTCCAAATCAAAACAATAAAATATTACTTTCTGGCTCACAGGGGCATTTTCGTCATTTTTCTTCAAAAATACCGAAACTCGTCAAAAACATGGTGTAAAAGCTAAATATATTCATACATATTTTAAATTAAATAACAAAAGAATAAAATTACTTTTACAGTGACACGTGGGCCCCCAACTGACTAAGAAAATGTAGGGTTACGAACCCTTACTTTCTAAGATGCAACTCCGAGATTAATTCTCGTCTTAATCAACTATCAACAAATTGTCCTAAGCTTGAAAAATGGATAGGAAGAAGGGGTGAGATTATAAAATCCCAGTGAGTAGACAGACATCATCAAAATAATCTAAAGTCGAGTAATAGGAGACAATTAAAATAATTCATCACAACCCATATAAATAATTGGATTTCATCCAATTACTCAACA
>NC_030851.1:27891783-27923579 GCF_000208745.1 Theobroma cacao
TAAATATTTGACTTTTAATTCTTTAATTCTCCACCACACATTTCTCATGTTTATCCATTTCCATGATGAATAAAATCCCTTGGTCTTGACAAGTGTCGGGGGTAAAAATTTACCGATTTGCCCCTGGGGTGGCAAAATTACCATTTCATCCTTATACTCCAAATTATACCGGAATTAAAATTTTTCACTTCTAAACTTCAAATCATACTCCAATACTTAAATCATACTCCAATAAGTCAAATGGACCAAAAAAAATCATTTCTAAAAATTCCCATTTTGTCCCCAAGTGGCAAATGACCATTTTACCCCTAGATAGTGAAAATTCTGATTTGACTCCAAATTGATCCTCGAACTCCGAATTACCATTTTGAGTCATCCATGAACTGTGAAACTCTTAATTTCACCTTAAAATTCTTATTTGAACTAGTTCGAGGCTTATTCGACTCAATGGTACCATTAGGGGCAATATCATCTTTTAACGATTCCTCGAACTTTCTAAATCTGCAAACATTCTATTGAGCATGTAAATGACGTCGTAATTATTTTATGGAATAGGGTTTGACATTTCTTGTCTTGCAACTCTTGTAATTCAACCATTTCAACTTAAAATTGTCATGAAACTTGTCCATCCTAATCATTCTCCTTGTGTTCACATTATTATTTCAAAAGTTAAGAGGCTATTATTTCCCTATTTTCACCATCGCTTCTAATGATGTATATTATGTCAATTATCTTCACCTAAAATCAAGGCACTCTATGCCTCCATCCCATCAACATTCATACCCCACAAGACATGGTTAAGAAACTCATAGACTTTTACCTATGCTACTCTCATTCAACTGTGCATAACCAATTCCAAACATTCAAGCAAATCATTAATTTAACTACCATATATCCAATTTGATTCACACGAGATTAACCACATCCAAAGTTTTCCAAACACATAATTTACAACTATATTTTAGTTCAACTACATCCCACAGTCTCACAATCCTTCTCCTTTCCTTGAGGATATATAATCTCAAGAGTATCGCTATTTGAGCTCGTACTTGCCGACTTGTCTTGTCCCATCACTCTTTCTTTTATTTATTTCATTTCTTCCTTCATTATTTGCATTGGTCAGCCCCCTACCATTCTTTCTTCTCTTTCTTTTCTTTGTTCCATGTGGCCGGCCCCTCCTTCAAAACAAGCCTTAACATGGCTTTTGCTTCCCACTTTATTACACATGGGCGGCTGATCAAGTCAGCCCCCTCCCCCTTTATTTATTTATTTATTCATGCTCCATATATCATTTATATTTTTATTTAATTATTCTTTGGCCCATTCGACATGTTTTAAATTTCAATTTCCTTCTATCTTTCTTCCTCTACGTGTGTACCACCAAAATATCGAAGTTGTACTTCAACGCGATATTACCATAATATTTAAACATTTACTTACCCGCAATAGTTCGATTTAATAAAAACACGCGTGTCTCACTTACGTCATTTATCTCCAAAATTCATTTGTACTTCTTCTCCCCCACTTGGATTGACCATATAATTCCTTTTCATGACTAATTCCAAGATCGGATTAAATGTTAATATTTTAATATTATTTTATTTCAAAATTTTTTACTTGTCTCTTTTAGTCTCGGAACATCTTATAATGTCCCAATTCATTTCCAAATCATCTTTTAACTTGTTAATTCATCCCTAACAAGGGTATGATTATTTAATAATTATTTTCGTACGTGCGAAATATTTTACTCTTGGGCATTCTTTTCACCGTTTATCTCTTTTTAGCACATAATTTCATACCAATCAGCCCTTCGTGTCCATTGATCCTTCTTTAGCACTAAGGCGACCTTTTCCTTTCTTCCCACAATTGCTCATGTTGTCGCAGGGGCACCTTAAGACCTACATACAAACATGCATTAATTCTTAACCTCTTACGTATTATGATAAAGGTAGGTTTTTAAAGGAATAAGAGTTTATGTAGCCTCCTTCCCTTGATTCGTGTTACGCACCCACAGACCAAGGATAGAACTTTACACTAACTCTAACAACTCTGCTGATAAACATAGAAAATCTTAAGACTCAGCTAAACCTAGGGCTTTGATACCAACATTGTAACGACACTTCCTCGATCGCTACCAGCGTCCGAGACCTCCGGGAAAGACCCACCAAGTCTCGAACAAGCCTTACTCGAAATGCCCATTAGTTTACTACATACAATCACCATTCTATATTGATACTTAAAACAATGTACTTTCATATCATGACTTGAACCATAAACATAATAATCGATTCAAGCTTTAAACCATTTAATCACAAGTTTATACATTGAAATCCACAATCTCCAATTATTTACTTATACCAAAATCAATATCTATTTACCACTTAATGAACAAAGTGCTACAACTCTACCTCTAACAGCGGAGTGACTGGGAATAGAATGCTAGGAGATGCCTTTACCTAACTGTAGTGGACCGAACGCACCGATGATTACACGCTAGGCAGATCCCTGTCTGTAAAAAGGGAAATAAAAGAGTGTAAGTCTCACAGACTCGGTGATCATCGGCTCCGTGAGTAGGGCATAGATGGGAAACAAGCAATAAGGTAAAGATTTTGAATATTAAAAATTACAAAAGTAGATAAAAAAATATTTTTCTTCAAACGGAGATTTATGCTTTATATATATATATATATAAAGAAAATAACATCAAGAATTTCTTGTAAGTTGTAATTAGCCAAGATGTATATCAAATCAAGGTAAGTAAAATTTTCAGCATCGAAACAGGTTAATAAGCATTTTCAAATCAAATCATTTCAAATATCATTTTAAATCTAGTGTACGTAAAAGATCTCTGCCGTCAAAATTATTTCACATATTATTCCCGTCAAATCAATAAAATTGAGCAAGCTCTCGCGAAATCAAATTTTATTTAAAATTATGCACAAATCATAACTCACCTCATATGCGAGGATTTAAAATTCATTTCATAATAGAAATCAGGGAGCTGCGGAAAACCATCTAGTTCTATTTTCACCATACAAAGAACTACGAGTTTAAAAACCCAAGGAGATTTTAGTCTCAAGTAGGAAATCAAATAAAGTTCGTGGTCTCGCTACCACGTAATAACATCCGGGAGCCTCGCTCCATCGGATCCCACATGCCATGGTAGACTCAACGATGTTAGCCGACAGCAGAGAATCAAGCGGTCGCAACCGCATAATCATCTGGTGGCCTAGCCATGCATACACATATCACAGGCCGTGGCCCCCCCCACGCCTAACCACCCGTTTGCAACCCAAGGGTTCTCTAGCTAGAGCTCACTCGTGCACGAGGGTCACACCTAACCGAAGTGATAACCGGCCTACTCTCGAATCTCTTGATTTGTAAAACCATTTTTGTAATTTTTTATGTCTTTAAAAGCTCGTCTCAAAATTATTTCCAAAGCATTCAACACAAAGTATGATAAAATCTATTATCATTTTTATAAAATAAAGTTGGTGCATGAATTTCGAAACAATAACTCGCATGGTAAATAAGCATTATAATCATGAATGTACACTACACAAATATATAAGGCACATTTTTTATATAAATCATCTTGAAAAGCTTGTTTCCCGATTTAAAACACTTTACGTATAATTGATACATATATATTCAAAACACGTTCGAAAAATCATAACAATTACAAATTTCCTAGAATTCTACCAACTCATGCTTTCCACAATTTTTGCATGTAAAATAAACTATAAGTATATATATATATATATATATAGACATAATTACGGGGAATTTTAAAATAGACACCCCCTACTCACCTTGCAATAGCGGGTTACTACGTCGCTATTTTTACTTGTCGGTCGCTCGTTACTTCCTCCGACATGCCACTACAGTGCACTATCTTTACTTTGGTACTTCCTAGCAACAATTCAAACTCAATATATTTAGTGCATCAATTCCACTTCTATTTCTCATTCTATCATGAATCCATATTTAACTAACTCACATCTTAATACATTTTTACTAAAATTACTTATATCCTTTGTTCACGTAATTCTTTAGATTATAAACACCGACAACTTATTTATGATATTAAGTGCCCACTTCAACCTTTCTAAGCAACTTCCATCTAAATCCATCTTATATTTTCATAATATTAACCACATTTACGGCAACCACAATCATTTCAAATCTACTCAATTATTTTCCAATTTTCATCCACATTATTCCTCCTTATTTCTTCCAAATAATATACCATGAAACTTAACACTTCCAACTAACTTATGCAAATAGATTCCTCTGACAACAATAATTCCTCACAATGAACCATTTCAAAATTTCTTAACTATACTTAAAACACTATTCATTCATTTCATATTTTCCTATTTGCTTTAATCCTATGAGATATCATAAAAGAGTTTTTAAATGTTGTATTAAGGCAACTTAAATGTACTTCATATCACCAATAACCAAAGTTTAGTTAAACAAGATGGGCTAGCCCCCAAACAGTCTAATTTCACAACAAGCCCATGGAAAAGGGCAAAGCAATTTTACCAAATTAGGCTAGGATTGCCAAGTCTCCAACATTATTCTCTTTCTCTTTTTCTCTCTTCTCTTGTTACCCGATCAGTAACTCCCAACCTTCATTATTGACAACTTACACGTCGTCCTTCACTCCCTCCTTTGTCGCAACTTCCTCTCCTTGGTTCAACAGAATTTCCTTCTCAAATCGGCAACAAGACTCTTTCTTTTTCCCTCTCAAAACTGGAAACAAATTCCTTCATTTCTCCCTCTCAAAATCGATAGCAAGTCCACTCATTTCTCCCTCTCAAAACTGACAGCAAGTCAGCCCCCTTTTTCCTCCTTAAACTATCAGCAACTCAGTTTTTTTCTCTCATTCTCCAACTGCCATTTTTTTTGCTCTCTCACCAGCACTTTTTCTCCCTTTTCTTTACCTCATAAACAACTCTATCCAGTTGCCATTTTCTACTCTCTCACCAGCATTCTTTCTCCCTTTCTCCTTGCTCCATAAATGGCTGTCGATAGAGCCAAGGGAGAATAATAATTTTCTTTTCTTTCTCACCAGCTTTTTCACTCTCAGTCTTTATCACAAGCCTGGCTGATGCAAGAAAAATAAAGCCAAATGAATTTTTTTTTTCATTATATGGGCTGCATTGTTAGGGGGAAGAAAGTCGACTTGTCTTGTCCCATCACTCTTTCTTTTATTTATTTCATTTCTTCCTTCATTATTTGCATTGGTCGACCCTTACCATTCTTTCTTCTATTTCTTTTCTTTGTTCCATGTGGCTGGCCCCTCCTTCAAAACAAGCCTTAACATGGTTTTTGCTTCCCATTTTATTACACATGGGCGGCTGATCAAGTCAGCCTCCCCTTTTCTTATTTATTTATTCATGCTTCATATATCGTTTATATTTTTATTTAATTATTCTTTGGTCCATTCGATACATTTTAAATTTTAATTTTTTTCTATCTTTCTTCCTCTATGCATGTACTATCAAAATATCAAAGTTGTATTTCAACGCGGTATTACCATAATATTTAAATATTTACTTAACCACGTTAGTTCGATTTAATAAAAACAGGTGTGTCTCACTTACGTCATTTATCTCCACAATTCATTCGTACTTCTTCTCCCCCACTTGGATTGACCATATAATCCCTCTTCATGACTAATTCCAACATCCGATTAAATATTAATATTTTAATATTATTTTATTTTAAAAGTTTTCACTTGTCTCCTTTAGTCTCAGAAGATCTTATTATGTCGCAATTCACTTCCAAATCATCTTTTAACTTGCTAATTCAACCCCGACAATGGTATGATTATTTAATTATTATTTTCGTACGTGCGGAATATTTTACTCTTGGGCATTCCTTTCACCTTTTATCACTCTTTAGCACATAATTTCATACCAATTAGCCCTTCGTCTTACCGGGACGATTACATTGACTACTATACGAGAGTACGGGGTGTTACAGTTGTTTTACAACAAGCATAATGCAATATATAGAGCAATGTAAATAACCAAAACAAATAGAATAACTATATCATGTAAACAAAAATGAAATTAACCTACAACAAGTAGTAGGATTCATGGGTTAGTTTCACTTCTCATATATAAAGATCGTTAAGAGGTTTTCATCTTAACCTTTTTTTGAAGTACAAGTACTTTTACCTCTCACCTTTTAATCAAAAGCAAGTCTTATTACACCATTAATGATAATCTATTAGAAAATCCACTACTTTTAATGGCTACATAATGGGATTTCAATCATTGTTACTCATTATATACATTAAAGCTCTCTTCAGTAACTATTGCATACTATGTACATCAAAGCTCTTTTCGATATTGTTACTTATTATATAATTAAAACTTATTCTTAAATAACTATTTTTTATACTTTATATATAAAGTTTTGACAATTCATTTTCATGTAACAAGATTTTCTAAAGATAGGCAATTAGACTTCACACACTCTCTCAAATTCTCTAGTACTTATCCCTTCTCCTCTTATTCTCAACTTACTTTGTCCTTATTACCTATTCTCAACACTTTCTCTACCCTACCCTTAGCCTTACTTTATCACTTACCTATTCTCTTTAATCTGGCATAAGACTTAGTATTTTAAGAATTGTTTCAATCTTTTTTTATGCTACTTCCAGCATGTATTTTTACTTATTTACAATTCTACCTCTTCTTATACAAGAACCCCTTTATAATATTTATGTGGATGTAACTCCAACTTTTATCCTGTTTTAGGAGTTAATTATCTTTGATTTGTAGATTTGTATGGCTAGTATATAAATAAAATTTATCTTTATGAAAAATAAAATTGCAGCATAGTAAGAAAAAAGGTTAAGAATGTAAAAATTTTATAATTGGGGCCTGAAATCCGTAGGCAACATAGGATCCAAAGAATCTTGGGAAAGTGGTCGGTCTAGAACTCACCTGCAGTAAACAAGTGCTGGAACCACCACTCCATCTATCGGAGGAAAACGTGGGGAAAATGATATTTTATTCTCACAACTGGAAGGAAACCTCGACAACGTTAAGCATGGTTTCTGTCTTTATTAGGACAAGTCCATCCACGTTGTAATGAAAAGTAAATATCAAATCAAATATAAAATGTTATAAACATTTCAAAAAAATAATGAAGAAATGAGTGGATGATGATTTCCCATATGAGAGATAGGAAGGAGCCATCCTACTCATCTTATCCTTTCTTTTCTCCTATGCTCAAAAATATTTTATATTAAATTTATGTATAAAGAGAATTCATCAAGCCACATGTGCAAAAATAAAGAAAAAATAAATTTACATGCACATGATAAGAAACCATATCGTTTCAAAGTTCTAAATGAAACACTATTTATAATAGTGATTAAATCTGGATTCTAACATTCATAACTGTAAACTATTTAGACAATCAAATTAAACAATATGCTAACATAGCATTAAAATTCTAATATAGCATTTAATACCATTTATGCAATGGGAGGTATTTGTATTTGACTTAAATCCTATGAAAGAACCAATCTTAACTAGTTAAACATTTTTAATTGAAAGTTATTGAATTGAAATTCGTATTTATAATTTGGCTAAATTTTATTAATATTTATAATAATTAAAATTATTTAAAATGACAATTTTGAAATATAAATATAAAAAATTTCATTAATAAAAGATTTTATCAATATTTTTCCTTTTTTTATATTTTATAGATTATAGATTATAAATACTTGCCACCTTAGAACACAAAATTAATTTTAAAAAATTAATCTTAAAATTTTATTTCATTTATAAATTTTATTAATCTAAAATAAATAAATAAACCCCTACACTATCTCAAATATTCTAAATAAAAACTTATACTTGTGTTGCAACTAATAAAACCCTCATTGTATTTTTTTTCATTGTTGGAGCCCTTACTAGACAGAATGATGAAGTAGGCAGAACGTTAGTTAAGTCTCTTCACAATGTGAAATTTATTTGACAATTGGACAAATGACATCGAAATAACCCTTAAATGTCGTGACAATTCTTTTATGATATAATGCTTAAATAAATTCTTAAACTATTGAAGAATATTTAAATAAGTATTTATTATTTTATTACGTTTAATCAAGTCTCCGTATTTTTATTTTAAATTAAATAAGCCTTTATGACTAATGATTGGTTAATTACTATTAGTAAAAATGTCACTTGTTATTTAATGTCCTCCTAACATTGATATGACATTAATGTGAAAAGTAAAAAATAACACATGATTAAGTTATTATGCAAATGAGCATGTCATATCATCATTAATTATGATATGTCAGCATGCCACATCATAATCAATTATAATATTTTAGCATGCCACATCAATATCACTGATATAGAATAACAAATGACATTTTAACTAAGTCAATCATTAGTCATAAAAACTTATTCAACTCAAAATAAAAAGGACAAGGATTTCTTTAACTCAAAATAAAAGTACTAAAGCTTGATTGAACGCAATAAAAGTATAAGGCTTATTTGAATTTTCTTAAATAATTTAAAGACTTTTTTGTATGTTATGCCATTTTATTATTATTATATTTTCATCTCCATTTTTTCTCTTTTCTTTCTCTGTCTCCTTCCACTTTGTTTGCCAACTGACTAGCCGTTCGTTGCTTGATTTTCATATCGGTGACTCTAAACGTCGGATTTGGCCCTACAATGTTATAGGAGGCTGTTAGAAGCTAGAATAGTTGGATTTGGTCATATTTCAGTTTCTCTTTTCAAAGTCTCTTTCCTTTGAAAAGTACACAAATAAAGTAAGTAACTAAATCCAAATTAACATTGATTCTTGTATTTTTCTAAAAGAAAAATAGGAAACTCATACATTTAAATACCCAGACCCAAATAAGATTCAATTGTTTCTCATATGAAGAAAAATATATTAATGATATTATATATAAATAAATTTATTGACAATGAGAAAATTACTAAACAAAAAAATTTAATCTTTACTTGAGTTAAATTTATAAATTTAACTAATTAGTATATTTATTTTAGTACTAACTCAATCATATAAAAAATTTATCAATTATAATCTTTTAAGAAATTCTTTTAGTACTTATATATTCAAATAACCTATCATAATTTTAGAGTACAAAAAATCGAGTACTTATTCACATAAATTATCAAATCGAAGTAATACTTATATACTTATTATTTTTTGTTTATTCTAGTATGTATTAATTCAAATGAATGTATGCATTATTTTCCTTTAATAGTATAACTTAGGAAAAATAGTTTACATTAATAAAGTGGGAAATTATTATACCAAAAACTTATATGTATAAATAATGTAGAAAAATAAAAAATAAAGAAACTAAAAGAAAAAGCATTAAAAAGGATAAAGAAAAGAAAGAAAAGGAAGAAATAAGAAAAAGGAAATTGTTAGAAAAATAGTGTTTTGTGAGAGGCAAAGTGTCACGATTCACACCAACCTAGAGTTATTATTCGTTTTGGCTCGATGGCCTTATGGTTTTGTCTCACAGGTTAAAGATAATGTGAACCTTTAAATACCCAGTCTTACTTTAATACCATAGTCAATGTGAGATTCATGGCTCTTCTTTGGGACCATGACATCTTCCCTTGATGCCTTTGTAACGACCCCTCCTCGATCGCTACCGGCGTTCGAGACCTCCGGAAGATCCCGCCAAGTCCCGAACAAGCCTTAAAGAAATTTCTCAATAACTCATTGTACACTTTTACTAAACCGTATTCATGCTTGAACCATATATATTTATAACATGAATTCAACAATAAGCATAGCCATTAAATTTTTGACTTTAAGTCATGACAGCACAATTACATACCTTGAGTTCAAAAATCTCAAATTTATGATTATATCAAAACTAATATTTGTTCACATAGTAAAACCAGAGTACTACAACTCAACCTCTAACAGCAGAGCGACTCGGGATAAAATGTTATGAGATGCCTTTACCTATCTGCGGTGGACCATACACACCGATGATTACACGTTAGGCCAATCCCTGTCTACAAAAGGGGAACTAAGAGGGGTGTGAGTCTCACAAACTCAGTGATCATCGACTCTGTGAGTAGGGCGTAGATGGGAAACAAGCAATAAGGTAAAGACTTTGAATAATAAAAATTGCAAGATAGATAAAAATATTTAATTCAAACGAAGATTTGTGCCTTATATATATAAAAAAAAATATCGAGAATCTCTTGTAAGTCGTAATCAACCATAATATATATCAAATCAAGTAAGTAAACTTTTGTGCATCAAGAAGGTTAATAACCATTTTCAAACTAAATCAGTAAAATATCATTTTAAACCTCGTGTTGTAAAAGATCTCTGTAGTCGAAATTATCTCATGTAATACTCCAATCAAATCTATAAAGTTAGGCAAGCTCCCGCGAAACCAAACAGTAATCAGGTTTATACACAGTTCAATAAATCACCTCGCACGCGAGGGTAAAATTCATATAACAGTAAAACCAGGGGGAGTTGCAGAAAACCGTATAATTTCGTTTTCACCATGCAAGAAATAAGAGTTTGAAAATCCAAAGAGATTTTTATCTCGAGTAAAAAATTAAATAAAATCCATGGTCCCATTACCACTTAATAACCTCGGGGAGCCTCGCTCCACCAGATCCCACATGCCATGGCAGTCTCAACGATGTTGGCCGACATCGGAGAATCAAGCGATCGCAACCGCATAATCATCTGGTGGCTTAGCCATGCATACATATTTCACAAGCCGTGGCCCTCGCCACGCCTAACCTCTCGACAGCGACCCAAAGGTTCTCTAGCTAGAGCTCACTCGTGCACGAGGGTCATACTTAACCGATGTGACATCCAGCCTACTCTTGACGCTCTCGATTTATCAAAAACGTTTTAAAAATCACATTACATCCTTAAAAATTCATGTCAAAAATATTTCCAAAGCATCCAACATTGGGTATTATAAAATCTATCATTTTCTCAAAATAAAATTTATGCATGAATTTCAAAACAATAATTTGCATGGTGAATAAACAATATAGTCATGAATGCACACTGCACAAATGTAAGCCACAGATTTTGATGTAAAATAGTGTGAAGGGTTTGTTTCTCGATTTTCAAAACACTTCACATATAATTTATACATATATATTCAAAACAATTTCTGAAAATAATTTGCATTCACAATTCCCTAAAATTTCTACCAGCACATGCTATCTATAATTTTTGTGCTTAACGTAAAATATACGTACATGTATATATATATACGAAAATTTTAAAATTGACACCCCCTACTCACCTCACAATAGCGGAATATTACATCGTTATTTCTACTTGCCGGTAGCTCGTCACCTGCTCTGGCACGTCGTTATAGTGCACTATCTTTACTTTAGACTTCATATCAACAATCCAAACTTAATATATTTAGTGCATCAATTTCACTTCTATTTCTCATCCTATCATGAAGCCATATTTCACTAACTCACATCTTAATGCATTTTTTACTAAAATTACTTATATCCTTTGCTCACGTGTTTCTTTAGATTATATAAACTCCAACAACTTATTTATGATATTAAGCGCCCACTTTAACCTTGCTAAGTAAATTTTGCCCAAATCCGTCTTAATATTTTTATAATATTAACCATATTCACAGCAACCATAATCATTTCAAATCTACTAGATTATTTTCCAATTTCCATTTACATTATTCCCCTTATTTCTTCCAATTAATATACCATGCAATCTAACACTTTCAGCTAATTTATGTAAATAAATTCCTCTGACAACAATAATTCTTCACAACGAATCATTTCAAAATTTCTTAACTACACTTAAACACTATTCATCAATTTCATATTTTCTTCTTTGCTTTAGTCCTATGAGACATCATAAAAGAATTTTTAAATATTGTATTAAAGTAATTTAAATTTAATTCATATCATTACTAACCAAAATTTAACTAAACAAGTGGGCTAGCCCCAAATAATCCAACTTCATAACAAGCCCAATAAAAAACAAGAAAATTTTTACCTATTGGGCTAGGTTGGCCCAAGCCCAAGTCTCCACCTTTCTTTTCTTTTGGGTCTACCCTTCCTTGTTTCCATTAGGCCTCTTTTCTTGTTGCTATTGGGCCCTTTTCATGGGCTCTTTCCATTTTTTCCTTATTGGGCTATGCCCACTATTTTTTTTTCTTTTTTTTTCTTGGTCAATAACACCTTTTTCTTTTTCTTCCTCCTCCCTGCCGGCGTCGCACCTTTCTTTCTCTCTTTTTTCTCTCTTCTAGCTTGTCAAGCCCAGCTCTATAATATATTTGCCATGTCATTCATGTACTTGATAACATGTCTACATACTTGGATGTCTCGAAAAATCGTTAAAAGTCGGTATTATAGTTAATGGTACAATTAAGTCGATTAAAGCCTCGAACTAGTCCAAATAGAGATTTTGGGATGTATTTGAGAGTTATTGAACCTTAGAATGTCTTAATATGGTGATTTGGAGTCCAATCGAGAATTTTTATAACGTAGGGGCAAAATGATCATTTTGCCACCTGAGGGCAAAAATTTGAATGTTGGACGAGATTTTTGACCAAGTTTGACTTTTTGGAACATAATTTGAATTTGAGAAGTGAAAATTTTCAATTCCGACATTTTTCGAACATAAGGGCAAAACGGTCATTTCAAGTATCCATGAGGACGTAATTAGAATTTTTTAAATTTTACACCACCATGACACTTGTTAAACCCATGAATTTCATCTATTATCATTTTATACTTTGGATAATTATGGGATTATATGTGGTGGAAAGGAAAAGCCTTATTAGTTAAGTTTTAAATGTGAACCAATTATATGTTGCCATGTGTCAAGTTTTTATTATTTTATAATTTCCTTTATAAACTCAACATAAACTCTCCCATTCACCCTCTCATTGCCGTCCAAGCCAAAGAACAAAAAGGGGAAAGAATAGAAAAACCCTAAGGAGAAAAAATTCAAGAGAAATTCATTGGATTTTTGAAAAACGAAGCGATCGGAGGTAAGATTTCGCGATTTAGCTTAAGATCTACCTTATCCATGCTTTCTTTTTCATTTTCTATGGTTGAAACTCAAGTTTTCATGATGGAAGCATGCTGGCCGAATCAAGGGGGGAAGGTTTTGATGATGGTTTTTGATAGATTTCAGACTATCTAGGTGTTTTTAGTGTTTTGTGATATTCGGTATGAAAAACAAGCAAGAAAACAATATGTTCTTCGTCAAACCCTAATTGGCCGAATTCTATAGGGAATATTTTGAAGATGAATTTTGTCATATTTCATGTTATCTAGCTCGTATTTGATGATTCGTGATATCGGATATCGAAAACGGTTATCGAAAAGTATAGTTTATTTAGTAAACGACTTGAACGATAATGAGAAAATTTTAGTAAATGGACTTAGAATTGATTTCTAATGAGGTATACAGACTTATTGGAGCATCGAAAGTGCAATGAATCTATTTGGAGTTGAATTGGATGTTTTGGCTAATTAAACATTATATAGTGCGAGTTAGGTCGAATACCATTTCAGTCTAACAACAATTGAACCTACGTAGAACACCATCTTTAAGTGATTATTCGAACACTTCTCATTCAATTTCATACATTCATAGAGAGCTTGAAATAGTTTTATAACAGTTTGGCACAAATATATTGAATTACTTGTTATGTATTATGTATAGGTGGTGAGCCCTCTGATAAGGGTAAGGATATCGTACCCGAGGACGAAGAGTAGGAGTACTCCCGTTATTGTGAGTGAACAGAGTATCATCTTAATTATCTAAAGTAGTTTATACTCGTTTTTATGATTTTAAAGAATAATGAACTTAAATTGTAAATTATTATGTTTTAAAATTTAAGTGTTGGTTAAATGAAATAAGGCTCATAAATTGTTTTGAAATTGAATGCTGGTTTTGGAAATTAAGTAAGTGGAAACTATATACTTGTGATATATATATATATATATATGTTTTGACTATTGTTAGTTATGCCGACCCTGCTTTGTAATGAATGTTTCAGCATAATGGGATTTGAAATTGATATATGGTTTGAATTGATGGCTTATGACAATGTGACGGCATGAATGGCTGGATTTGTGTTTGTGTGGAATATATGAACTATTTTGTTTTACCTTGACAGGCTGGGTAATATCATATTAGCCATGTCATACCATCGAAATTTTTATTGATTTGGTGGGGTAATTGATTAGCTTACTGCAGTGGGCGGGTTTTCATGGACCGGCCTATTAGAGGGGCATGATAAATTTCGTCATATTTTACCTTAGTAGGAGAGGCGCGGAGGGTATCTCCTAAGGTAGTTTAGAGTTTACTTTATGCCAAACTACCACGTGAGGGTGAAGCTCAGCCAACGCCAAGGAATGGCTACGTTTTTAAACGTAAAAACATGTTTTATGTGCATATGTTAATTTAACAGCCTTGACGGACTTGGTTGGATGCCCAGCGCAAGGTGTCACCGAGTACGATTTTTGGCACAAGCCAAGTTTTAAGAGAGTCATAAGCCTTGTTGATTTTTTTATGAAATGTAACTGTTTTATATGGGTTGAAATGAGTTTTAATGTTATGAATCATATTATGATGAGATGTTTTAATTGTCTCCATTTACTCGGCTTTAGATGTTATAGATGAACTTTGCTTACTCACTGGGTTTATAAAAATTCACCTCTTTTTTTTCACCCATTTTAGGTTCAGAGTAGTCTGTAGACAGTCGATTTTGTCGAGGGTTTGCTTTTGGATTTGCACTTTTAGAAATCGTAGGTCTATAGTCCTGTTTATTTTTGTTATTTTGGGACTCACATGTCATTGTAAAATATTTTTGTATACCCTAGCGCTGTGTGCTGTTATGTCTATGAATTTATTTTGTTATTACACTACAGTAATTGTTTACGTATAATTTTATAAATATTGTTTTACATGAAAATAGAATATTTTATCTAATATTTTTATTTAATATTGTTAGTTATAAATTCACTTTAAATGGATGATTTAGATACCTAAATTTATTTTTAGATATGAAATGTATATTTTTTATTTATATATTATATTTTAGCAGGTTTCAAAATTTTTAGATAAAATGACCAAAATACCCCTGTGCGGTAGAAATTACTTTTTGAGTATCTTTGATATGAAAATAGTCTATATTCCTTTAAAACATGATATTTAGTAACTGTTGCTCACAGAGGAGGTGGAAAACTGATGCTAGAGCCTTGCAAGGTTTCGGTTGACATTCCAAGTAAGGTATGTCTATCGAGACATCGCAGCGGTTGTCACGGGCTCGAAGAAAGTACCGGGTCGTGACACAGCCTGCCTTCTTTCTCCTTCTTTCTTCTCCTCCAGCCGACCTTCTTTCTCTCTTTTTCTTTCCTTTCTTCTTTTTCTTTCTCTCATTATCCTTCAATTCCTTTCTCCTTTATTCTTTCTCTTATTCTACTTCCTTTCCTTTCTCCTTTCTTCTTTCTTTTTCTTTCTTTCTCCTCGACTTGGCAGATTTTCTTTCCCTCTTTTCCAGCTAGCAACACCAGCTCTTTCTTCTTTCTCTTTCTTTCAGCTATTTTTTCTTCTCTCTCTTTGTCACGACCCGGAACTCCCATCGGGCCCAAGACAATCGCCGCGATGTCTCGATAGGCACTCATTACTCGGAATGCCGATCGGAACCCTGCAAGGCTTAGCATCAGCTTCCGCATCTCTCCGGTGAGCGACAGCTATTAAATCTCGCATTTCAAGAAATCATAAGTCGTTTCCAAATCAAAATAATATAATATTATTTTCTGGCTCACAATGGCATTTTCATCATTTTTTTTAAAAAAAACTGAAACCCGCCAAAAACATGGTGTAAAAGCTAAATATGTTCATACATACTTTAAATCAGATAACTAAAGTATAAAATTACTTTTACAATGACACGTGGGCCCCCAACTAACCAATAAGGTGCAAGTTTGTAAACCTATAATTTTGTCGATGCAAGGCTAACTGAAGTCCTTGATGCAATCGGCTATCTATCGGCTATCCCGAGCCTGAAATGTGGGGAATTGAGGGTGGTGAGATTATAAAATCTCATGAGTAAACAGATACCATCTAAAGTAGAGTAAATGGAGACGAATTAAAATAAGTCATCATGTTGTAATTTCATTACTTTTCAACTCATTTCAACCAAATAAACAGATAGGCTTATGATTTCCTGAAAAGCTTGGCTCGTGCCAAAAATCATTCTCATACTCAGTTATCAGGGATACCTTGATCGAGGGTTATCCCAACCGAGTTTGCCAAGGCTGTTAAATGTTTTTACATCCGAAATTTTAGCTATGCCTTGGTGTTGGCTAAGTTTCACTCTCACGCGGTGGTCCACGTGAAGTGCACTCAAATCTTTACCTCAGGAGATACTTCATCCAACATCTCCCCCCGGAGGTAAAAATATAATTGGGTTACCGTGCCCCTCTCATAAGCAGTCCACGAAAACCCCCACCACTGCAGTGACTATGGATTATTTTATCTACCGCCTGATTTATAAAATCTTTTTCTGTATGACATGGCAATTTATCGCAACCTAGCATCTCAAGGCTGAATACACAATACAAATAATTCTAACACCAAAAATCAGTTTAGCCATTCATACTCATATATTGTCATAAGCCATTCAATTTAAAACCATAAATTTGCAACACAAGCAGGTAGTCTCTAATTACTCTATTTTCAAAACCAGTATTCAATTTTCCTGAAAATTTATAAAATCATTTTATAAAATCATAATTTTTCCTAAAACATAGCAATTTACCATTTAAACCCATTTTCCATAAAATCACACAATTGTATAAAACTACTTTAGATAATTAAGATGATAATAAGTTTACTCACAGTTCTAGGAGTCGATGTACTCCTAATCCCAATCTCCAAACATAATCTCTGTACTTTTACCAATGTAATTTACTCACCACCTATCCACAATGTACAATACATAATTCACCACATCAGTGCTTGACCATTATAAAATCAATTCAGGCTCAGTGTATATGCATGATATGATATGCAACTTATCCGACTATCGCTTAAATGCAATGTTGACCTAATTCGGCCTATTACCCGATTAAATGACAATTGTGTCTGATTTGGCTCCAAATTGCTCCATTTCATTTCTAATATTTCAATTCACTAAATACAATTCCAATAATCTAAAATTCAGCCTAACAACCCTCACAATTCTTCTTGAAAATTTCGACCATTGTGGTGCACTATCACTAAAAATTTTCCCATTCCATTTTCTCATCATAAATCATCATTTCATCAATTTTTCAACCAATTCACTTGATCACAAAATCAATTCATTACTTCTAAACTTCACATAGGGTTCAGTCATTGAAGGTTCATGGGGAAAATGGATTCTTTTCTTGTTGTTTTGTTTCTAAACATGCTTAACTAACTAAAAACACTAACATAACTTATAATCAAATCAATCTAACATCATTCTCTCTCCATACCCATTTTGACCAGCCATGAATTCACCATGAAAGCATGTTTTTCATCCATGGAAATTAAGGGAAAATGCATGGGTAAGGTAAATCACTAGCAAAATCAAAGAAATTTTACCTTTGCTTGATCAAATCCTTGAATTCCAACACTTTCTCTTTGATTTTTCCCACATAGGGTTTGTTCTTCCTTGGTTTCTCTTTTCTTCTGGTTTGGCTAACCACTATGGGAGAAATGGGCTGATTTTTATGCCTTTTTATAAAGAAACAATAAAATAATAAAAGCATGACACATGACATTTCCTTATTGGTTCAAATTTTAAATATTTGACTTTTAATTCTTTAATTCTCCACCACACATTTCTCATGTTTATCCATTTCCATGATGAATAAAATCCCTTGGTCTTGACAAGTGTTGGGGGTGAAAATTTATCGATTTGCCCCCGGGGTGGCAAAATTACCATTTCGCCCCTATACTCCAAATTATACCGAAATTAAAATTTTTCACTTCTAAACCTCAAATCATACTCCAATACTCAAATCATACTTTAATAAGTTAAATGGGGCCAAAAAAATCTTTTCTAAAAATTCTCATTTTGTCCCCAAGTGGTAAATGACCATTTTGCCCCTAGATAGTGAAAAGTTCAGTTTGACTCCAAATTGATCCTCGAACTCCAAATTACCAGTTTGAGTCATCCCTGGACTGTGAAACTCTTAATTTCACCTTAAAATTCCTATTTGAACTAGTTCGAGGTATAAATCGACTTACTTGTACTTTTAAGCACAATACTGACTTTTAAATATTCTTCCGAGGCTATTCAAATATACAATCACTCTATCAGTCTCATGTTTAACATGGTAGATAATTTAGGGCTGGGCTTGACACTCCATTTCTCTTTTTCCTTTCTTTTCCTTCCTTTTTTTTTTGGCAGACTTTTCTTGTCTCTCTCGAGGTCTCAATTTTTCCAGACCACTCGCTTCCTCTTTCTTCTTTATCTTTCTTCTTTGACTGGCCCCCTACAATTTTTTTTCTTTTCCTTCGTCCCTTTGTTCCACATGGCTAGCCCCCACTTCATTCTTCTTTTTCTTTTATTTTTGCATTCAACCGTCCTTTACCTTTCCTTCCATCATACGAGGCGTTATAGCCTTGATGTGGGATTTATAACTCAACTCACTGAGAGCATACAATCTCTTTGATGTAGGATAAACATGACTCCCCGTTGGAATCATGACACAAAGTCACCATTATGGCAATAATGACTCAATACCCTTCTTTAGATATATTAGAATTTGTTCACATGTAGTTGTAAGGGTAAATTTTTTTTTATTTGAACAATTTTTAATTTTTAAAAATATTTATACCTCTTTTATCATGATATATATATTAATATCAATATAACATGAAATTATTCACAACGTTATTTATTTATATCTTACTAATAACAGTAATTAAATTTTTTATGTTTTATTCATATTAATCATATAAATTATTGTTGATATATAATCAATTAAGCTTCTTAAGAGTTTATTTATGTATGTACATACACACACACACACATATTCGATTTTTTGCATTATTGCTTTTTTATATTGATAAATTAGAATTATCAAGATTACTGTATATTAATATCGTCTAATAAAATATTATCAAAATTATTTTGATGAGAGTTATCGATTGATCTTTAAAGGGTTATAAATGGACTTGAGTATTCCACCAAAAGTCACACCAACAATTCATTAAATGTTCTAAAAATTACAAAAGCATAAAACTTTCCACTCTTTAGAGAAAAGCCATTCTCTTCCATGAATCTCGTATCGGAAGAGAAAAATAATTCTCTTCCATGAATCCAGCATTAGGGAAAAAAACCACTATCTTTAATGAATCTCGCATCGGGGGAGAAAAATCATTCTTTTCCATGGATCCCGCATCAGAGAAAAGGTAATGGTCTTAGTAGGAAGTCATGAATCCCACATCAATGAATGATGTCATGGTCTTAACGAAGAGCCTTGAATTCCTCATCAATAGAGCATGTCATGGTCCTAATGGGGAGCCATGAACCTTTTGTCCCACCAAAGTCAAAGCGAACAATACCTTACAAGTTGGTATGGACCACAACACTAAGGTTTTTATATAGTGAAAAGAGTGATTATTACTCAATTTACTCAATTTCGATTTTTTGAGATCAATAGGCTCATAAGACATTCAAAAATAAGACTTGGAGTAACTCTATATTAGTGTTCCAAAAGTACAAGACTGGTTTTAATCCACACGTTTTTCTTACATAATAATTAGAGCAAAATCGGATGATTAACATTATTGACCAAACTGTCCAAAAAAGTTGAAACTAGTAAAAGATCTCACAATCGACAAGGTGTCTAAGCACTTTATCATGACTTACCATGTCATGTGTTCAGTGATTTTTGTTGACATGTAAAGTGTCATGGTGCACACCAACTTGAATGATCAACATGATTGACCAAACTATTCAAAAGAACTAAAACTAGCAAAAGACTAATTAGTTCTCACCATCAACAAGATGTCTAAGCACTCTATTATAACTTACCATGTCATGTGTTTAGTGATTTTTGCTAACATGTAAAGTGTCATGGTCCACACCAATATGGATGATCAACGTTACTGACCAAACTATCCAAAGGAACTGAAACTAGTAAAAGACTGATTAGTGCTCACCATCAACAAGGTGTCTAAGCACTCTATCATAACTTACCATGTCATATGTTCAGTGATTTTTTCATACATGTAAAGTGTCATGGTCCATACCAACCTGGATAATCAACATTATTGATAAAATTGTCCAAAAGAATTGAAATCAGCTAAAGACTGATTAGTTCTCACCATTAACAAGGTGTCTAAGAATTCTATCATAACTTACCATGTCTTGTGTTTGATGATTTTTGCTAACATGTAAAGTGTCATTATCCACACCAACTTGGATGATCAACATTACTGACCAAACTGTCCAAAAAGAATTGAAACCAGTAAAAGATTGATTAGTTATCACCATTAACAAAGTGTCTAAGCACTTTATCATAACTTACCATGTCATGTGTTCATTTACTTTTGCTGACATGTAAAGTGTCACGATCCATCTTATAAGGTATTGTCTACTTTGGCCTATTGACCTCATGACAATTTATCAAAGACTGATTTCTTTCCATTGTGTAACTATAATAGAGTTATAATGTTACAAAACCATCTCCAAAATTACCATTATAATTAGTATAACAACAGGAAAATAAAATTTCCTAACAATATAGAAAATTACAACACAAAACAATTGATCATGCAATCATCATCTACCCTAAACCCAAATATTTAGATAAGTTAATTACACGAATAAAGTTTGTTCAAAATATTTGAATGCAAAGGAAACTAATCAATATGTAAAAAATTAACTTATATAAAAATATATAAGCTAGTATTTTGGGGTTTGGTAGTGTTCTTAAATGTTATCATAGCAAAGGTTGTCTAGGTTGTTATCATGCTATTATGATATTTTAATTAGTTATCATCACCTTATGAGTTAACTTACATCCATCTTAGACATATAAATTAAGAATAGGATATAGCAAAATTGATTCCATAAAAAGTTTTGACAATTTTTTTGGTGGGATATTAGTGTTTATTTTTTTGTAGTGACTTATTGCTAGACCTTGGGATAGCAAGAAAGGTCCATAGCAAGATTTCTCACAATCATTGATAGAGAGAGAACCTTTTTTGCGTATTGATTGGTTACTCACTAGGATTATATGTTTTTGAGAACTATTCCAATAATGCTCAAATTTTACTCCTAATTGATAAGTGTGCTAGTAGGCATTATCTAGTTTAAACTTTATAAAACTTTTTTTGTTAGGATAATACTTAAAATAGTTTGTGAACTATGAAGGATAATTTAAATAAATTTTTGTTTTTTATTATACTTAATTAAGTTTTTATATTTTTATTTTAAACTAAATAAATTTTTACAATTAATAATGATTAATTATTAATCAAAATGCCACTTGTTTTTCCATTTCACGTAATACTGACATATTATATTGATATGACATAATAGATGACGACGTGACATGTTGATTTGATTATATGATACTTTCATCTTCTATGTTAATGCCACATGGATAAACAACAACAAATGACATTTTAATTATAATAATTATTTAACTATTAATTATAAATACAAAATTGATAATGGATGATGATGTAGCTTGTTAATGTGGTTATGTGACACTTTTTAATTTTCACATCGATGTTATGTGAGTGTAAAATAAGAAGTGATATTTTGATTAATAATAATTAATTAACTATTAATCATAAAAATCTATTGGATCTAAAATAAAAATATAAAAATTTAATTAAATGTAATAAAAAATAAAAATTTATTTAAAATTTCTTCAATAATTTAACAAATTTTTCAAACATTATACCGAAAAGTATAATCACTTTTATGTTATATTTTTTGTTTTAAATACAAATATTCAAAATGAAAATTCAAATTTTATTTCCTATGAAATTTTTATTGTTATGCCAACAAGAAAAGTTATATAGTTTTAAGAAAAAATAATTTTTTATGAAAAAAAGAACTTAAATGGATCTAAAACTAGTTTTGAGTAAAAGAAAGATAAAAATCAAGTGACAATAATCAAATCCAAAATTTGTGGTCCAGGCATAATTCTCGGCTGCGCGTTCAGTATTCATTCTTTGTTAATACGAACTGTACATTACATTTGTCCCAAAAAATTATATTGAAAAAGAAAAACAAGAAAGAGAAACACATGCTCATGCCGACCACGTTCCTAGCACCTAAAATTTGGAAACAAGATCAAGTGACACGCGTCAAAATAACGTGGCAACTCCGCTCTTGATCTACAAAATCCCACGTCCCAAGCAAGTCGGTTTGGTAATTGCCAATTGGTTTGTAAATTAGTAATTGAGCAGTTGATATTTCTAAAGATTTTTAATATAGTTTAATAACTAAATTAAGACATTAAAATCGGGGGCTAACACGGATGATAATTCTCGCGGGGGGCACCGCCTTTGTGATATTATACAAAATTAGAAATAAATAAAAAAAAATTGGTCGAGGCGGACCCAAGTGTGAAGAGAGGTTGTTGCTTTGCAGGTTTTTGCCCCCATCATGCTCCTTTCCTGTCTCTTGCTTTTTCATTTTCTCTCTCTTTCTGTTCTTAGCTGTGCTGTTGCTCAATTCCCATACGACTTCTCTTCTTTTCTTCTTTTTATTTATTTATTTTTATTTTTGTGTGATTCTCTGGAGTCTTGTCTCTTCCTTCCGCCTCTTCTCTCTCTTCTATAAATTACACGGGACCTCTCCTTCATGATCCTTCTTTCTCCTCTTGCCTAACTACACAGCTCTATTTTTCATTTCTTTTTTTTTATTTCATTTTCAGTTTTTTTATGGTGCTCTGTTCATGTTTACCACCTACTCCAAGAGTTTTTCAAAGGATCTGTGCAGTTGAAGCTAAGGTATTATTAGCAGTCTCTCTTTCTTTCTCTCCACCAGTTCTTCGCTTCAGATCTTTTTTGCTTTTTGGAAGCCGTGGCCTTTTCATTTCCCGAGTTTCAACTCTTCAAAGAACGCCTTTTCAAGACTTTCTTTATTTCTTCCTGGATCTAAATCATGTCTTTACCCAAGTCTAATTTTAGAAAATTCCAGCTTAATTTCTCCTTTTTTTTTTATAACGTTTCTGAGCTTCGGTAGATCTGTGAAGAAATTAAACACGTACTAGTTTTAATTTTTTTTCTCGCTTCAAATTGCAATTAGATCTATCTACTTTCATTATTTAATTTTTGTTTGACTAGATCTGTAGATCTAGAACCGTTTCAAAGTACTGTACAAGAACTCTACGGTTCAATTTTGGTTTCTATTTAGGACGATGTTTAATTAAGCATCTGTTTATGTTAACAGGGAAGTTAATTGTTAATATAGAACAAAAAAGTCGGAAGGAAAACTATGAAGCAGGGTGCCAGCCAACAAAACGCAATTGGAAGCAGCCGTGAGGAGATGCGGAGCTCCATTTCGGTTTCGGTTATGGTGACGGATCGGAGAGAGACTATGGTCTGTCCGAAACCACGTCGTTTGAGTCTTTTAAACGCCACCTTCAACGACCACCCTGTTAGGTCCCTCAGATGGCAACTTAGGTAATTTTCCCATCTTTCTATGCCCTTCAACGTTTACCCTCTATTATTTTTCTTTCAGTCTTTTTTAATAAAAAACGAAAACAAAGAAATGACAAATTGTGTGATGTTTTTCAGCCATCAAGCGGAGCTTTGTGATTCAAAAGCAGGGAGTGATCTTTTGGATATGATTCTTACAAAGGTATGCTTCTTTCTCCTTATTTATTTTTATTTTAAATTTTTTTACTTATTTAAAAATTCGAATTTTAATGGTTTTATTTTAAGGCGCCACATTTAATAAAATATTCTATAAATAATTCTGAACTTTGGTCCCGTAAACAGTAGTAACATCTCGATTAAAAAAAAAAAATCTTCTCAGCACCTATTTGTAGGACCAGTTGAAATCTAACCGTTAGTTTCTAGAAAGAGAAGGGTTTGGTTCCGAAATTTCTAGTTTATCATAATTTATTCGAGTATGATTATTTGGTTTTGGAATTTAACAGGGTGGTTGTGCAGTGGAACAAAGTTGTGCACAAGTAGCGTCGTCGCCCCCATTTTTTAGTGGGTCGCCGCCGAGCAGAGTAGCTAACCCATTAATACAGGATGCTCGATTTGGGGATGAGAAGATCATCACCCCAATGTCACCGCCTCCTTCGGGCTTGTCATCGTCGTCTCCATCGTCCTCTTCGAGGAAAGGAGGCTGTATTCGGGTGAATTTTGGCAATAAACCAGCGGTGAGAGTGGAGGGGTTTGATTGCCTGGACAGGGATCGGCGGAATTGCAGCATCCCTGCGCTGGCTTAGAACCCGTTTCAATCCACAAAAGAGTACATAGATAAAAGAGAGGAACTTTAAAAAAAAGAAGAGATCAGGTTTTAAATCACAGAGGAATTTTGAAGTTCTCGGTGACTGAGAAGAAAAAGAAGAGGAATCCTTTCTTAGTGTAAATATGCTTGAAGGGTCCTTTGTATGTAATGAAATCATGGTGTCTTCTTCTTGTAAGTAAATGAGTTTGTTGGACAGAAATAAAGAAAAGAGGCGTCGTTGAGGTGTCATGTTTAGAAACAATATGAAACGATAGTAGTCATTGATCTCCTATTGTTTTTGTGTTGTAAGTAAGTGAGGAAGGAAGAATTTTTCCTTTGGTAGTTTTGTGGTCGTTTATCGAGAGAAATCTGTACAAAATCAAGCCATTTAAGTAGACATTATTGGACAGTGTATATAAGCCCTTTGCGTTTGATTCTCTTTCTTTCTTTTGGGTTTTAATTTGCTAACGAAATTGGGATGTCGATAAAGCTACCTCCGGCCCATGTGTTGATGTTTGCTTATGAATCACGCCAATACGGTTCAAGGTATGCTGGCCTAGAGAAATATGGTTAAAGGTATGGTGGCCTAGAGAAAAGCTCATAGTCAATGGCTTCTTGTCTGTATTGTGTAAAAATGGGCACCAAGCCACTTACAAATAAAGATGAAGGAATCTGGTGTGTGGAAAAATGTCAAAGTGCATTCATTCTAAATGATGAGTGAATTTGTTGAAACCTTTTAACGGGAGATCCTCAATCGGTCCACTTATCTCTTCATCAGCCTTTTCCTTTTAGCAAACGAGCATCATAGTAGCACAGAATGCTGCTCTTCTGCCTTTCTCTTTCATAGCATGTAATTATGACGCTGCTCTCCCTTTTATCTCTTCACACATTTCTTTCACATGCGCATGCACGTCAACAATTAAAACATGTAATCTGTGCCGGACACAGACTTTTAACTAATATTATGTAACTATTTTTTATTTTCTTACAAAATGTATCAGATCTATTAACAAGAATTTAGATGCAAGCAAAATACTAAACAATTATAACTATTTGTTAATGTCAATGTGTATACGTATAATATTAAGCAATTTATTTTATGGTTTTCACTTAAAATTGTTAGAAAACATTCTTTTATAAAAACAAAATTACTTTTTTTACCATTATTAACGTGTTATACTTCTGTATTCAATGATTTAAATATGAAATTTTAAAAAAATTTATATAGAAAGTTAAAAGGCATAATTGTTATAAAAATAAAAAAAAATCATCCTAGAGAAGTAGAGCCAATAGTTTAACTTAATGATCATGTATGATGGTTGACCAAATTAAAGAGTTATAATTTTAGGAAATCTTTCATTTTTGTTATTGCATGACAATAGTAAATTTAGGTTTGGGGCCTTAATTTATCTATAAAACTTTTCAAAAGTTTAGAGAAAATAGAATATATATAAAAAAAATTTCAAATATTTTGGAGCCTGTTGGCTTCATGATGATCCGACATTGCATGTAATAATACCCACTCCATATCAGTACTTTTGGAGAGGGTGATGCTATTTCATCCAACTTCTTTTGGGGTTCTTTTCAAAAACACCCATAAGGTGTTTTTGAAAATAATCCCCTCTATAATTTTAACTATTTTTAGTTAAGAGAAATTAATTTTGAACAAATTTACTTTTAATGAAACCGACTAATATGTTTAAGTTGCGCCTCAAATGGACTTATATTTTTTGAGCTTTTCTCGTTAGACCATTCATCTTTGGAGTATTCCTTACTAGAAAGAAAAACCTTTAAGCATTTTGAGTATTTAGAGTGGTTTTGGATATACGAAGAAAACCTTTGGAGCGTTTTGAACATTTTTAAGTATTCTAGAGTGGTTTTTAATATATAAAAAAAAACTTTTAAGTATTTTGAGTATTTTTTGTCAAGTATGTATATTCGTTAATTATGTTGTTAAATGGAATATGGTATTTTGTTTGAAGTTGCTGATTTTGTAAAATGAAATTTAATAGTTTTGGTGGTTTTTAGGCATTGCGTGACTAGTTTTTGGACATTACCTGACTAGTTTTTAGGCATTGTGTTATTAATTTTAGGCATTGCGTGATTAATTTTTAGGTATTACGTGACTGGTTGATATGACATTGCTTGACTGGTTAATAAGGCATTGCGTGACTAGTTTTAAGGCATTGCGTGACTATCAATCATGTATTGCCTAAAAAACAGTCACGTAATGTCTAAAATCAATCATGTAATAATTAAGTCACGTAATATTTAAAAATCAGTCTCACAATACCTAAAAATTAGTGACACGATACCTAAAAACTAGTAATGTAATACCATATAATTAATTGATTTGCCTATTCGCAGTCAGGTTTAAGTTGCCAAAGTTATACAATTTTCTAATTTACAAATATGTTTAATCAACAGTTTTCTAATTTACAAATATATCTAATCAATTTCTACCTCTCAACTTTGGGATTATGTGAATAAACTAATAAACTCAAGAACTTAAAACACATACCTTGATATCATATCTACTTTTTGAGATGGCGAGAAAGAGCTAGATAGCGAGATAGACAGTATTTGGTAAGAGAGAGAAATCGAGATTTAATTTTGAAATTTTTATCTAGATGGTGAGGTAGAGAAAACTGAAACTATTTTAATTTATCTAAAATTGTTTAAAGGGCATTGTTGTCGAATTATGCCAAAAATTGACTAAAAATAATTAAAATTATAATAAAAAATATTTTTAAATTAGGCTTATGAGGAGGGTTATTTTTTACAATTTCCTCTTTTTACTAGGCTATTATTAATGGTACTGTGTCAAAGTCTTTGTCATGAACTCTCACATTTATTTTACAAGTTACACGATATAATATGATTAACATGTTTGAATACGATTAACTTGTTTAGACATGATACTATTAACATATTTAAATATGATTAACTTATTTAAAAACAAATAATAAGTTATTTTATGAATTTTAAATATTAATAATTCAATACATGAGTTTAAATAAGTTAGATACGTTGAGCAATATAGATGAAACTGTTAATACGATTAATTAGATGCGTATAAACATATGATATACGGATTAGGCATGTTAACCCTCTAACACAAATATTTTTTTTATCATAAACAAATTGACACGATTATAATACAAATACAATTATATAAAATGTAAACTTCTTAATTGTTAATTAGTTTTGTGTTAACATGTGTTCAAAATTACCGGTTTTACTTTTATGGACTCTCCATGTCTTGTAGATGGTAGGGTTACAATTTATTCAAATTTTACAGAGTTTATTTATGTATCTGCAGATCCACCATTTTCACTAGATCAAGGCAATTAGCAGTACTATTGAATTCATTCCGACCAAACTTGCACCAAAAGTATATGAGTTTCTTCAATTATAAACGTAGGTTTTAAGTCAGGAAAAAAGTCATGACAGAGTACTAGTTTTGCTCCAAGGGATTTTCCATTGCCACCAAAAAAGATGGTCAATTTGTCGTATAAAACATACGAATAAGCATATAACTTATTGACCGTTAATTATAAAATTCCATCTCTTTTTCTGTATCAAAAGCATTCTATTGTTTGAAATTAAAATGTACGTTATACCTTCTAGACTGTTCCTTGGGGATTTTGGCGCCTATTTACACATGAACCCTCTGCCCTTATCCATTTTTGTTTTTTATTCAATTTTTTCAAGGACTAGTATTTATTTGGCAGCAGTAAAGTTTTTAATTCTATATATGAATTTCAATAATTGACATGTGTACATTTAACTTATTATGTCAATTTAACAAGATGTTTATTCATATGTGTGCCAATTGTCTTAATCCATTTACAAAATGTTGTGTATAAGATAATTCAGTTTTTTTTTTTAAAAAAAAAATTTAATCTGTTAAGAAAGATATATCATTTCCCAACTGTTAACTAATTAGCTAGTTAGACTAAACTATTGTTAACTAATTAGAGTTAGACTATAATGGGATTAGCCTTATATATATATATATAATACACCTCTCTAATACTATATATAATTTTGGAATACGAGATTTCTCTTTTGATAACATAGTATCAGATTGACAATCCCTGTTTCATGCACCCTAAACTCACCCTAAGCGTAGTCTCATGTATCAACAGCTTATGTGACACCTCAGTTGTCATCATTTTTCTGGTGTACTTTACCATGTGTTTTGTCACGTGTTTTGTACATTTTGTCATATGTGTTCTATGATATCGACCGCCACACGTGCACTTCTTTTAAGGTATTTGTTTTTGCTCATTTTACCTTCCTAATTTCGATTTTGACCTTTATTTATGTTAATTCTGATTGTAAGTTGGAGAAATAGAAAGTTTTCAAGCTTATGATCGATTTGATGAGAAACAACTACAATCTATGGGTTTATGATATAAAAAGTTCTTTGATTGGACACGAACACCGGTAATTACTTATTTAGGCTTGTCTAGAACTTTTGAGCTTCCTTGGGCTTCTTTACGCTTGCTTGGGCTCTTCTAGACCTTTTAGGTTGGGACTTGATTTTTCCTTTAAGCTTATAGCTGACTTGAGTCAAGACCAAGACTCTTGCCAAACTGCCATTGATCGCCAAGGGCTCTAATGCTTTTAGTAAACAAGAGCTCGCTAAAGAGAGAGAAAAGAATTGCTTGAAAATGAGAAAGGGTTTATGTACTGGAAGTAGGGTGGGATGGATGGTTGAGACTGATTAAGGTAAATGACTAGGGTTTAAGATTTAATACGAATATTTATCCCTTAAAAAATCATTTAATAGTTTTCATTATCATTTGGGAGGATAAATATCAGCAATAAAAATAAAAAAGTTCGGCCAAAAATAGGAAGGATTGTTGACACTCCTCAATGCAATTGACACTCCCTTTTCAACTTCACAAGCTAAATTTCTAACAATCATAACTTTCTCATCTAATGTCGAAATTAAGAGAAAAGAATTGCTTGAAAATGAGAAGGGGTTTGCAATAGAAGTAGGGTGAAATGGATGGTTGAGGTTAGTTAGGGTAAATGACTAGGGTTTAAGATTTAATATAAAAATTTATCCCTTACAAATCATTTGATAGCTTTCATTATCATTTTGGGAGGATAAATATCAACAATAAAAATAAAAAAGTTTGGCTAAAAATAGGAAGGATTGTTTGACACTCTATAGTGCAATCAACACTCCCTTTACAATTTCACAAGTCAAATTTTGAACGATCATAGCTTTCTTGTCTCGTGTAGAAATTAAGTGATCTTTTATTTTTCAAAATTTTAGAGAGGCTACTTTCAAAAAAATTGATTTGATCAAAGTAATATTTAAGATACGTAAAAAATACTCAAAGTATGTAAAATATCAACACATGCTTTGTATTTCAATCATATATTGTTGAATATTTATAATATTTAATGAGCTTATTCTTAAATATATATTAATCATGTTTATATTGTAAATAGATTATTGAAGTTAGTTTAGTTAGCTTACCATTTTATCCCTTGTTTGTTAGCAGGTTGCTATTTTGTTATACTTGTATATAAATAGAGCAAATAGCTACTGTACAGATAACTTTTCTTGAGGAATGAAATTCATGGGATATTCCCAATTCTTCTTCCACTGTTGACATGGAATCAAAGCCTAAAAAATGGGTCTTTGTTAAAATTCCTTATTTAACCATTCATTTCTCTTGAGATTCTTCAATTCCTTTTTATTGTTCATATTCTTATCAAATACCCACTACAATTTCTAGAAATTTCCCAAGCCTCATGATAGATCTAATGTCTTCCACCTCAGATCTTTGATTGTTAGCTTCACCCATTGAAGATCCACTGTTACCATTTTATCTCCACCACTCGGATCACCATGGCTCCGTAGATCACTCCCAAGCTGACATCGAATAACTACTCATCATGGAGCAGATCTTTTTTGCTCACACTTTCCATTCGGAACAAATATGAGTTTATCGATGGCTCAATTCTAAAGCTTAATGTCTCAAATTAGATCTTTGTGCCATGGACAAGATGCAATAGCTTCATCCTCGCTTGGCTTCTTGAATCCATCTCACCTCAATAGCCTCTAATATATTCTGCAAGAAAAGGTCATTTTGAGGTTTTGGAAACTTTGAAGGAACATTTTTCTCGACCAGATGATGCAAGGATTTGCAACCTCCAATTCAACCTCTGTAACATCTCTTAAAGTACAAGGTCTGCTAATACATACGTCATTGACTTAAATTGCATTTGGGAAGAACTTAGGAATTTCAGACCACTTCCATATTGTATTTATGACAAATGTAATTTAGCTTGCATTAATATATATATATAGATCAATGTCAAAAGGATTCAGTATTTAGGTTTTTGAATGGACTCAATAAGTCATTCTCTGCTCTTTGATCTTAAATCGTGATGATAAAACCATTTCCTTCATTGAATAAGGCATATAATTTGGTGATTAGGGATGAGTCACAAAGGAATTTATATTTACAAACTATGTCTATCATAGAGTCCTCTTGTCATGGGCTTAAAACTTTAGCCAAGATCTGTGCGACGTTTAGACTTGTGTATAGAAAAACTAAGCAAGCCTAACCCTAAATATTTGTGAATAATGCAGAAGCAAAAATAACTAAACTTGAATAAAGAGCTTCGTGAAAAATAATTGTATTATTCCCAGATAAAACCAATACCTAAGATTCTAAGCAAATAACCTAAATTGTTTGAATGAAAAATAACTAAGCCTAAGGGTGCTATTTATAGTGTTATAGCCCTAGTTCTAATAAAACTCTACTTCTTGTCTAGTAAAACTAGAGTAGTTAATGGGAGATTTAAATAAATACTAAGTGTTCTTGTTTGATTGAACACCACTAGCCTAAAGTCCTAGTGCAAGTAAACTAAATAAAAAGGGAATTCTATACAAAATAGAATTCCTAGACCTGTGGTTAAAACATAAGAGTCCTAACCCAAATTGTGTCCTTAACCATAAACTCCGCATGCAATTTTCCTGATGCAGCTCCTTGTTGTTGTGAGACCTTGACCTTTATAGACTCGTAGATAGAAATATACGCGATATCCCTAATCAGGGGTAATTTCGTCATTTTCTTAATAAGCCCATAAAAGTAAGTTTTAAACAATATTATGGCTTAAGTAGGCCTAAAGCATAAATGAATGATGAAAATATGGGTGAAATGACAAGGAAATAAAAATTTTGATGATTTTCATGTTCTAGGGGCAAAATGGTAATTTTGTCACTTGAGGATAAAATAGAAATTTTTGAAATTTTACACCACCTAACACTTGT
>NC_030851.1:27924602-27972639 GCF_000208745.1 Theobroma cacao
CTCCTAATACCGGTGAGTGGACTTGCATTTCAAAACTTGTTTTGGGGATATAATGTATTTGTCAAACATTTGAATGGATTATCCAGCTTTTCATAAAAACAAGTGCCTTGGGAACAAGCTTTTGATAGATTGTCTTCATGTTGTGACATGTGACTATTATTGATTCATGCACTACCACATTGTGTTGATATATATATATATGAATACATTGTTGTGTAATGATATTGACTCGGCTATGTGTGAGTAGGGAGTGCGCATAAGCAGATGATGACCCGGTTATGTGCGAGTAGGGAGTGCGCATAAGCCGGTGATAACCCGGTTATGTGCAAGTAGGGAGTGCGCATAACCTGGTGATGACCTAGCCATGTGCGAGTAGGGAGTGCGCATGAGCTGGGAATAATGATGATGATGGGATGGTGTGCATGATGATGATGGGTATATGGTTGTAAATGCAAATATGTGAGCATTTGATTTGTTGAAATTTGGGAGTTTAAATGTGTTACATGTTGCTATTGTTATTTTAGCAGGATGACTTGTTTTAAGGGAAAAGGAGACTTTTTCCTTGATGTTCAGATTCTCGCTGCAACGAGATTCATTCTCGCTGCAACGAGAAACTCTCGAGTTTGAGGGCCTTTACCAGACTTGGTTTTCACTGCAGCAAGAATGAAGTTCATTGCAGTGAGAAACTTTCTATCCATTTTGCTAACTTGTGGGTTTTTGCCATATTTCCCATTTTCTTGGTACCATAGTTGAGCATGGATCTTTGTAAAGTGATTTACTCATGTGGGGTTTGCATAAGGGGTTTAAAAGAACCAAAATAATTGCATTGTTTTGAGAAAATGAATGCATCATGATTTCGTTAAACATTCCTTATGGTATGCTTGTTCCTTTTCTTGTTCACTCATTGAGTTTATGCTCACCGCTTTCAACTTCATATTTTCAGATTACGAGGCAGCTGGTAACTAGGTCGAGGTACCTTTGTAGACTCGACTATTGGTAGGTGTCTCGACATTTAGTAGCTGTACATTCGTCAAGTTTCTCCGCTGGACATCGAGTCTTCTTTTGTTATGAATAGACGAACCTAATGTGAATTATTAAGATATATGTTGTAGACAGTGTATATACACTTGTTTGGTATACCAGTATGAGGGGCAATGTTCAATATTATTTCGATTCTAAGTTATGATATATAACTTAGCAGTTTATGATGGAATAATGAATATGTCAGATTAATAGGCTTGCTTAGGCTTAGTGGACTACGTCCATTGGGTCCATGCGCCGGTCATGGCCTAAAATTTGGGTTGTGACAATGTTGGTATCAGAGCTCTAGGTTTGTCTAGGTCATAGGACTTCCATTTGTTGGTCCAGTAGAGTGTCAGGTTTTTATGTGGGAACTTCAGTTGTGAAGTGTGAATCGCGGCACATTTTACGACCAAGGGACTGCATAGATTCCCTATCTTAGAAACCACCTTTCCCTTGAGTATGATTATGAAATGTGTTTAGTAACAGGTGTTTGCTCATCTTGGTAAGAATGCAGCCTAAGACATGAGCCACCTCAAGACGGATGGGGGAGCAAGATGCTCCTACTGAGATGGCAAATAGGCCACGGGCATCCAACCTAAGGGGCCGAGGTAGACGTGGCAGGGCCACTAGGCTGGTGAAGGTGGATACTCCTGTGGGTAAGTAAGAGGAGGGACAGTCCTCAGGTGATGTAGATAGACACCCAACTGGGGGTATTACCATTGAGGATTTGACGGCAGGCTTACAGGGAGTTAATCGGGTTGTAGAGATGATGACGACTCGTATGGAGGATATACAGAGGGTAGTAGAGGGGAGACCTACAGTGCAAGAATCCCCTAACTCCTAAGGACAAGCCGACCGCCAATATCATGAGGTTGAGAGGGGTCACTTAGAGATTTCTTTTCCTGATTTTCTTAAGCTTAAGCCTCCATCATTTTCAGGGTCCGATGCATCGAAAAAGCCCCAGATCTTTTTAGGTAAGATGGAGAAAATATGTAAGGCTTTGGGATGCTCTAGTGTCTGATCAATCGAGCTAGCACATTTTAGAGTGAGGCCTATTTTAATGGACAAGATTAAAGAAACACAAGGTAAAGATGAGTTTATAGTTAAGGCCTTAGAGGATCCTCAAGGAAGAAAAGGAAAAATGTTTACCAAAGGCATAGATGGAGTGAAGAGGTAACATGGGAGGTCGATGAGGATATATGGAAAAAGTATCCCCACCTTCTTGTTGCATAGAGGTAAGTGACCTTATAGTTGAATTTAAATTCGAGGACCGAATTTCTTTAAGTGGGAGAGAATGTGAGACCTTGACCCTTATAGACTCATAGATAGAAACATACGCGATATCCCTAATCAAGGGTAATTTCGTCATTTTCTTAATAAGCCCATAAAAGTAAGTTTTAAACAATATTATGGCTTAAGTAGGCCTAAAGCATAAATGAATGATGAAAATATGGGTGAAATGACAAGGAAATAAAATTTTTGATGATTTTCATGTTTTAGGGGCAAAATGGTCACTTTTGTCACTTGAGGATAAAATAGAAATTTTTGAAATTTTACACCACCCTAACACTTGTCAAGCCCATGGATTTCAGCCATTAACATTTTACATTATGGATAATTGAAACATTTTATGAGGTGGAGAAAGATTGCTTAATNGTTTTAGGGGCAAAATGGTAATTTTGTCACTTGAGGATAAAATAGAAATTTTTGAAATTTTACACCACCTAACACTTGTCATGCCCATGGATTTCAACCATTAACATTTTACATTATGGATAATTGAAACATTTTATGAGGTGGAGAGAGATTGCTTAATGGATAAGTATTACACATGGACCAATGAAAACATGCCATGTGTCAAGCTTGGATCATTCTAGAATTTCCTTGTCAAATCTATTTAAAACTCTCTTAGTATCACCCATATGGCTGGCCAAAGCATAAAGTGAAGAGGAAAGGAAAGAACACAAACCCTAGGTGGGAAAATTGAAGAAAAAGTGTGGGATTCTAAGGAATTAAGCAAGGTAAAGTGAAAATTCTTTATTTTTACTTGAGATTTACAATACCCATGCTTTATTTTCTTATTTCTATGGTTGAGAACCATGATTTCATAGTGAATAAGTGGTAGGCAAAATGGGTATGGAGAGAGAATGATCTTGGATTGGTTTGATTTTTAGGTATGTTAGTATTTTTAGGTGATTAATGATGTGTAGCATGAAAACAAGTGAAGAAAACTACCAAAGGTTTAGTGCCCATCAATAGCCAAATTCTCTAAGTGAATAATGAGGAAGAATGGGATGTTATTCTAGGTGATTTGATTAAGAAATAATAGTTTTTGGTGTAGGAACTAATGAATAATGGTGAGAAAATTAAGTAGGAAAAATCATGGAGTTAGTGTACCATTGTTGGCCAAAGTTCCAAGAAAAAAAATGAAGATAAATTTTGCCTAATTATGTGTTAATTAGTTTGTGCTTGGTGAATTGAGGGATTGGAAAAGAAATGGAGCAAGTTGGAGTGAAATTGGACGCATTGGCCAATTTATTGGATGAAAAATCGACTTAGGCCAATACCGGATCTAGATGGCTACCCGTGCATTTTTCATTTCATATAATATATATATCGAGCCTGAATAACTTATGACTGTTAGACATAATTTAATTGGAATATGTGTCATGGATTATGGCTAGGTGGTGAGCCATTGGACATGGGTAAAGGACTGTACCCGCGAATTGAAAATAAGAGTGTTTCTACTCCTAATACCAGTGAGTGGACTTGCATTTCAAAACTTGTTTTGGGGATATAATGTATTTGTCAAACATTTGAACGGATTATCCAGCTTTTCATAAAAACAAGTGCCTTGGGAACAAGCTTTTGATAGATTGTCTTCAGGTTGTGACATGTGACTATTATTGATTCATGCACTACCACATTGTGTTGATATATATATATGAATACATTGTTGTGTAATGATATTGACTCGGCTATGTGCGAGTAGGGAGTGCTCATAAGCCGATGATGACCCGATTATGTGCCAGTAGGGAGTGCGCATAACATGGTGATGACCTAGCCATGTGAGAGTAGAGAGTGCGCATGAGCTGGGAATGATGATGATGATGATGGGATGGTGTGCATGATGATGATGATGGGATGGTGTGCATGTTGATGATGGGAATATGGTTATAAATGCAAATATGTGAGCATTTGATTTGTTGAAATTTGAGAGTTTACATGTGTTACATGTTGCTATTGTTATTTTAGCAGGATGGCTTATTTTAAGGGAAAAGGAGACTTTTTCCTTGATGTTTTGATCCTCGCTGCAGCGAGAAACTCTCGAGTTTGAGGGCCTTCACCAGACTTGGTTCTCGCTGTAGCGAGAATGAAGCTCGCTGCAGTGAGAACTTTCTGTCCATTTTGCTAACTTGTGGGTTTTTGCCATATTTCCCATTTCTTTGGTGCCATAGTTGAGCAATGATCTTTGTAAAGTGATTTACTCATGTGGGGTTTACATGAGGGGTTTAAAAGAGCTAAAACAATTGCATTGTTTTGAGAAAATGAATGCATCATGATTTCGTTAAACATTCCTTATGGTATGCTTGTTCCCTTTCTTGTTCACTCACTGAATTTATGCTCACCACTTTCAACTTCATGTTTTCAGATTACGAGGTAGCTGGTAACTAGGTCGAGGTACCTTTGTAGACTCGACTATTGGTAGGTGTCTCTGCATTTAGTAGCTGTACATTCATCAAGTTTCTCCGCTGGACATCGAGTCTTCTTTTGTTATGAATAGACGAACCTAATGTGAATTATTAAGATACATGTTGTAGACAATGTATATACACTTGTTTGGTATGCTAGTATGAGGGGCAATGTTCAATATTATTTCGATTCTAAGTTATGATATAAGACTTAGCAGTTTATGATGGAATAATGAATATGTCAGATTAATAGGCTTGTTTGGGCTTAGTGGACTACGTCCATTAGGTCCATGCATCGGTCATGGCCCGAAATTTGGGTCGTGATAGTTGTGCTACCCATAGGGCGGCACTTTGTTTTTGTCCCTTGAGTTCTTCCTTACGTAACGTCCATAAGATAGGCACCTAATTTCTTAGCCCTTATGGGGCATGACATGTATGCGTCCCTTGAATTTGTGATGCTTAGGGTGCGTGGCAACATAATGTGTGTCTTGTGTGTGGCCCCTGATTTCATGGCCTACTTGTGTGCGGTTTACAAATTTGGGAGCTAACATGCATGCCCTGATGGCCGTGGTCCTGCTAAGCCCCTCTTCAAGGTGCCTTGCCTATGTGGCTTGGGTTACTTGGGAAGCCCCTTTTTTTGCATGCTGGTTCAATGGTTGGTTAGGCTGGTGATAACTCTATTATATAGAGTTATTTTTAACACACTTTGGGGAATTTAGTAGCTAGACCTTTGAGTTTTACGTTTGGATTTTAGCATTTTAGCTGTTTTCTTAGTTAAGTTAGATTATATGTTGAATAGTTAAATTAAGTGATTTAAGTTTAATTTTAATTTATTTGGTTTAATAACTTTAAGAAGAGTTAATGTCGGTTTCTCTCATGGTTATGTACAGGATATGTGATGAGCAAGGTGAAATTGAGTTATGATAGCACAAGTATGGTGAAGGTGTCACTTGTACATGTTGCAGTAATTTGAAGATAATTTGAGTTATAGAAATCCAATTGATGTGATTTTTCATTCATTGGAAATCTAAGAAAATGGGCTATAACTTTCATGTTTTCCACTTTATCCAGTTCGGACCAGCTAGAGATAAAAATCATATTCAAAATTGATACATAGATGTAGTTATGCACTTAAAGTAGCATGGATTGAGGTCGGGGCACTGAAAGTGAGACCGCCGTAGCGTCAAAGAACTATGGCCATGGTATTGAACATCATGGGAGCATCATACAAAAACCCAAGAGCATAGTGCTGTTGTGGAGCTACCAAGGAAGACCACAGCGTCACGGCGCCAGAAAGTTATGGCCTTTGCGCCATCCCAACTTCAAAAAATATACTATCGACGAAAAATTGGAAAGTAGGGCAGCTTGCACATATTTAAGAGCCTTTTTGGAGCATAATCAAGGGGGAGACGACAACAGCTATTTTGGATAATTGGATCTATGAATCAAGAAAGAATTCAAGAGTGATTGAGAGGGTTTCCAGATTTACCAGGATTCAACATTAGTTTTTTTCTCTCTTTTTGTTGTTCTCAATTTCTTGTTTTGAATTCCTTGCTAAATTTTTTTGGATGTTGCTTTTATTGGTTATTATGAGCTAAATTATCTTTCTAGGATTGTGGTGGATTTTAACATGTAATCTGAATATTTGTTTTTGTTTTATTTACGATGAATGGTTATAGTTTTGCTTATTCAAATATGTTCTTAATGTTTTTGATTGCTTGACCAACAATTAATTGATTTGTGAATCAAATTGAGACTTGACAGAAAGATTTTAGATTGGACTAAGGTTTGAATAGTGTATGTTCACATCATTGAGGTAATCTGATTTGCAATTCTGGTAGACATATGCCAATTACGATACATAGCCCAATTAGGACGCTTACTTAATGAACCTTATTTAATTGATTCCTATAGATATATAGTGACCAAATTAAGTTACGTATTTGTATAAGCATCTCGACGGAGACTTGTTGATAACTTTGGATTCTAGGTTAATAAAACCACCTATGAATGTAAATAATAAGAGAAGCTGGTATCAGATAAAGTATTGAATGTACCCATAATCCTAGGTTTTAGCCTACTGCCTTTTCCAAGTAATTGTAATTTCTGTTAGTTAACTTAATGCTTATTTTCATATTTTTAATCAATTTTTGAAAATTTTCTATACTTAAATAAGATTAATTTGCCATAAATTTTAGTACTTAGTAAAGATTTAGGAACAAATCTCCATGGGAACGATACTCTACTTCATCACTATATTACTTGTTCAATACGTATACTTGCATGTGAAAAAGCATCAACAAGTTTTTTGTGCCATTGTCGGGGATTGTGTTTTCTCTATTATTTGCTAATATTAAAATTCCACAAATTAGTCTTAATTTAAGTTTTATATCTTTGTTTTGCAGGTGTGTTCATGTGAGACCTTGACCTTTATAGACTTATAAAGGGAAGTATACGTGATATCCTTGATCAAGGGTAATTTCGTCATTTCCTTAGTAAGCCCGTAAAAGTAAGATTTTAAACAATATTATGGCCTAAGTAAGCCTAAGGCATAAATGGATGATGAAATTAGGGGTAAAATGAAAAGAAAACAAAAATTTTGATGATTTTCACGGTAGGGGTAAAATGGTCATTTTTCATCTCGGGTTAAAATTTTAAGCTTTCATGAAGTCAAGTATGTTTAGACCATTATGGACCTTGTCCCTATCTCAAAGGAGTAAAAAGATTTCATAAATGGTTGGAGGAGAGTAAGTTAATTGGTGGAGGGGCATTTTGGTAATTTAAGTGGAATGGATAAGATTGGCTATAAATATCTTTCTTCCAGCAGCTTCTTCTCCCATTTTTCAGCAGCTTCTTCTTCTTCCTCCTTCTTCTCTTTCACGTTGCTTCCAACCTCCATGGAAGCTTGATATGGAGCTTGCATGATTTTCTCTCTCTAGCTCTAGTTTTCATACCTTTGTGCCCATTTGACTAGAACCCTTGTATTCTTTCACTCTTTCACTTCAAAACCCTTGAAAAATCTTATTTCCATACTTTCTCTCACTAGTTGGGCATTCTAGAGAAAGAAAAAGAGAATTACCCTATTGATTTGGAAGCTATTGGAAGAAAATTCAACTACAAAGAAACCTTAGGGTGAGTGATGAACTAAGCTTGGTTTTTAGCTATGGATAATGGCTAGTAATTGAGATTATAAGCTGTTTTATTGTTGAGGATGTTCAATCATTTTATAGTGATTAAGTTAGTGAACATAGGTAGCCATTTAATGTGGCAATTGAAAGCTAGCTAAGAGATAGCTTTTAGGGTTTATAGTATGTGAATGGACCTATTGCTAATGCTAATGTGATTCTAGGTTCTAACGAAGCCCCATCACCCCAATTGGATCATTAAGGGAATTAGAGTAAGCTAAAGGTTCTACAATCAACCAGTGAGTGGACTGCCTATCAAAACTATTTTGGGAATGTGACTGTTTTGTACAAAGTGTTTGAATGATTTTATACAACTTTTCTTAAAAATGAGTGCCTTGGGAACAAGTTCTTGAGAAATGGTTTATGTTGTGATATGTGGCTATTATGGATTCCTATACTACTACATTGTGTTGATATATATGTATGTAGGAATATATTGTTGTGTAATTATATTGACTCTACTATGTGCGAGTAGAGAGTGTGCATAGGCCGATGATGAACCGGTTATGTGCGAGTAGGGAGTGCGCATAACCCGGTGATGACCCAGCCATGTGCGAGTAGGGAGTGCGCATGAGCTGGTGATGATGAGACGGTGTGCATGATGGTGATGGGATGGTGTGCATGATGATGATGAGTATATGTATATATATACAAACATAATTATATGTGTTATAGGAAATTTATGAGTAATGGTATATGAGTGTAATGCATATGAAATTTGGTATGTCAAACTTTGAGAAATTATTATGTGTTTCACATTAATTTTGGACATTTTAGCAGGGTGGTTTTTCTTTGGGAAAAAAGGGAAAATTTTCATTTGGTGCCCTGTTTCTCGCTGTAGCGAGAATCATTTTCGCTGCAGCGAGAAACTCTAGGGTTTGGAGGGGTAGAATGGCAGTAAACTCGTTGCAGCGAGAATACATTTTCGCTGCAGTAAGAATGACACTGTAGCTTCTCGCTGTAGCAAAATTCATTCTCGTTGCAACGAGAAACTTTCTGTTTCTGGGTTACAATTTCGCTGCAGCGAGATTCAGCAAAAAACTTTATGTTTTGTCTCCTATCATGTCCAATTGCTGCCCTATTTTTCACTTTTTTGCTACCATATATGAGCATGGACTTTCAACATTAAGGACTAAATGAGCTAAGTTTAAAATGAGGAGGTTTAATGAGAAACCCTCGGCCAGTTGAGAAACCCTCGTTTGGCTAATAACTTAATCCCAACGTCACTGCAACGAAGATTCGTTGTTGTATTTGACTTGCTTGCGTATCATTGAAGCTTTCATTTTTCAAATGGTTCGTTATATATGGGTTCATGATTTTCAAATGATTAATCATTTAAGGGCTTGATGAGGGGTTTTTAATATGAATGGAACTAAATTGCATTGTTTTGAAACAAGTGCATCATGATTTTAAATTCTCCCTTGTTGTTGCTTGTTCCCTTTCTTGTTCACTCACTGGGTTTATACTAACCATTTTCAACTTCATATTTTCAGATCAAGAGGCAGTCGGTAACTAGGACGAGGTGTCCTTGTAGACTTGTACCCATCTTTTGGTAGGTGTCTCAGCATTCAGTAGCTGTACATTCGTCCGAGTCCCTCCGTTGGACATCGAGTCTCTTTTTGTTGTGTATAGATAAACCTAATGTAAATTAATAAGATATATGTTGTAGATAATGTATATACACTTGTTTGGTATGCCAGTATGAGATGGCAATGTTTAATATTATTTTGATTCATGTATGAAATGTGACTTAACAGTTTATGATGGAATGATGAACATGTCAAATTAATAGGCTTGCTTGGGCTTAGTGGACTACGTCCATTGGGCCCATGAGCCGGTCATGGCCCGAAATTTGGGTCGTATAGTTCAGTCATTGTATAAGAAGAGCAAAAAGCTTGGAGATTATACCTTGTGATTTAGAAATTGAGATAACATTTCATAGACTTCGACGAGAAAATCAACAAGGTTTTGCTCCAATAAATACAATGGCTGACCAGCAGGGTAAACAACATATCTAAGAGCACGTAACAGTTGAAAATCAATGCTTAAGGGATTATGCTATCCCATTGGTGTAAGGGATTCCATCAAGCATTCGAAGGCTAGCTATTCAAGCTATTAATTTTGAGATCAAGCCGGTTATCATCACCATGATTCAAGCCTTAGTACAATTTAGGGGCCTTCTAAATGATGATCCAAATAGCCATATATCAAACTTTTTTGGAAATTTGTGATACGTTCAAACATAATGGTGTCATAGATGATGTAATTCCTTTGAGGCTTTTTCCTTTTTCATTGAAGGATAAAGCTAAAACATGGCTAAATGCGCTCCCCACAAGCTCAATAACAACATGGGATGATTTGCTCAAAAGTTCCTTGCCAAGTTCTTTCTTTCGGCTAAGATAGTGAAAATGAGGAATGATATTACATCATTCATGCAAGAAGATTCTGAATCGTTGTACGAAGCTTGGGAAAGATATAAGAAATTACATAGACGTTGTCTTCATCATAGTCTTCCAAAGTGGCTTCAAGTGCAAACTTTCTACTATGGTCTAAGTGGGTAGGTTCGAACCACTATTGATGCCGTTAAGGGAAGAGCTTTAATGGCTAAATTGATTGATGAGGCATATGATTTGTTGGAAGATGGTTGCGAACAACTACCAGTGGCCAACAGAGTGAGCAATGCATAGGAGAGCAACTGGGATTCATGATGTAAATGCTTTTTTGGCATTATCTGCACAAGTAGCAGTTCTAACTAAGACTTTTGAATCATTTGGTACTAACTCCATCAAAAGTCCTTTTGTAGCTTGTGAGTATTGTGGAGATAATCATGCAAGTTATCAGTGTCCAAGCGTAATAGAAATAGTGCTATTTGTGGGGAATAGATAGTAAAATAACCCATACTCCAACTGTCATGACCCGGTACTCCTCTCGAGCCCTGACAACCGTCGCGACGTCTTGGTAAACATTTGTTACCCTAAGTGCAACCGGAACCCCGCAAGGCTTTAGTATCATTTTTTTCATCTCCCCTGTGAGTAATCATTGCCAAACCTTGTTTTTAAAGAATTTTAAGCTTTTTCCCTTTCAAAACCGTGGAAAAATAATTTTCACCTCACAAGGGCGTTTTCGTCATTTTTCCTTGAAATTTTCCGAACCTGACTAAAAATGTAGTAGATGAGTGGAAAACACATATTTCATGATTTAAAATAAATTTGGGTGTCTAAAACATTTATTAAAAATGATATTGCAACTATTTGAATAAAATAAAAATATTCAATAAAATATTCTAATTTATTGTAAAACAATATTTATAGAGTCATCGGCAAATAATTTTTGTAATGTAAAAGCTAAATAAATTCATACGTACTATAATACAGATAACCGGGATATGAAATTTACTTTACAGTGACTTGTGGGCCCACAAGGAACAAAAGTGCACAAAGGCAGTAAACCTACAGTTTTTGGAGAAGCAAAGCCAACTATAATCCTTGACGATATCTGCTATCCACAGGCTACCTCGGGCCTAAAATGGTTGAAAAGGAGGGTGGTGAGATTATAAAATCCCAGTGAGTAAACAGATACCATCTAAACCATCTAAAGTCGAGTAAATTGAGACAATTAAAATAAGTCATCATACTGTAATTTTATTACCTTTCAACTCATTTCAACCAAATAAACAACTAGCCTTATGATTTCCTGAAAAGCTTAGATCGTGCCAAAAATCATTCTCATACTCAGTTATCAGGGATACCTTGGCCAAGGGCTATCCCAACTGAGTCCGCCAAGGCTGTTAAAAAGTTATGTACACATAAATCATGTTTTTATTTTGAAAACATAGCTATTCTTTGGCGTTGGCCGAGTTCCCCCTCACGTGGTGGTTTGACGTGAAGTGAACTCTAAAAGTGTTAACCTCAGGAGTTATCCATCTGCGCCTCTCAAACTGAGGTATGAATATAACGGGGTTACCGTGCCCCTCTAATAGGCTAGTCCACGGAACCCGCCCACTGCAGTAAGCTAATAATTATCCCACCAATCAATAAAATTCAATAACATGATATGGCAATTATTGAAATTCATAGCCTTTCAAGGCTAAATAAACAGTTCATATATTTCAACACAAACACCAATTCAACCATTCATGCAAATATTGTCATAAGCCATTCGATTCAAACCATGAATTTACAACACATGAAAACAGTCTCTAATTACTCTATTTGAAAAGCCATTATTCAATTTTAAAACAATTTTATGAAATCATTTCACTAAATCACTTTTGGTTTATAAAACCAAAAAATTAATCATTTAATTCATTTCCCATAAAATTCATAAAATCGGATAAAACATATTTTAGATAATTAAGATGATAGTAAGGTTACTCACAGTACTAAGAGTTCTATATACTCCTATTCTCGGTCTTGGAGCACAATCTCTTTACCTTTGTTAGAAGGCTCACCACCTATACATCATACGTGATACGAATTTCAATAAATTGTGTCAATTTATCATAAACTATTTCAGGCTCTATAAATCTATATGAATGCACGAAATGTGATGCAAAATGTTCGAATAGCTGTTTAAATACGGTATTCGACTTAATTCGCACTATTCTTGGTGTAATTAGCTAAAACCTCCAATTTAACTCCAAATTGATTTCTTTCACTTTCTGCACTCCAATTATACTTAAAATACCTCAATGACTGTGAATAAGATTCAATTTATCAGTCCGAACCATAAATCACACATGTCTATACATTAGGTAAAAATTCAGATTTTCATGCCAAAATTTCCCATTAAATTTCTAGCCTCACCAATTATTAAATACCACCAAAATATCATGAAATATAATCAATTTCAGCCTCAATATCCTTCCTAGAAAATTCGGCTTCTTGTGGGTTTGTGAAGAACAAAGTGATTCCTTGCTAGATTTTCATACTTTCTATTACCAAACAACCAAAAACACTTAATTAGCTTGAAATCTAGCAAAATCAATGCTCAAAACCTCTCCTCTCAAATTCGGCCAGCATGGGTTCATCATGCAAACTTGAGTTCTAAGCATGGAAAATGAAAAAGAAAGCATGGGTAGTGTAAATCACAAGATAAATAAAAAAATTTTAACCTTTATTAGCTTAATCCCTTGAAATCCCACACTTTTTCTTCAATTTTCCCACCTAGGGTTTGTGTTCTTTCCTTTCCTTTTCACTTCATGCTTTGGCCGGCCATATGGGTTAGACTAAGAGAGTTTTAAATAGATTTTACAAGGAAATTCTAGAATAATCTAAGCTTGACACATGGCATGTTTCCATTGGTCCATATGTAATACTTATCCATTAAGCAATCTCTCTCCATCACATAAAATGTTTCAATTATCCACAATGTAAAATGTTAATGGCTGAAATCCATGGGCATGAAAGTGTTAGGTGGTGTAAAATTCCAAAATTCCAACTTTGCCCCCGTAAACTCATAAAATTACCGTTATGCCTTTAGGACTCTAAAAATGTCAGAATTTAAAATTTTCACCTCTCAAACTCAAATCATACTCCAATGAGTCAAATGTGATCAAAATCTTTTCTAAAAATTCCCATTTTATCCTCGAGTGACAAAATTACCATTTTACCCCTAGAACATGAAAATTTCAAATTGACTCAAATTCAGCCCTCGAACTCCAAATCATCATTTTAAGTCATTCTGGGATTTTAAAATTCTCAATTTCATCTTAAGATCTCTATTTAGACTAGTTCGAGGCTTAATTCAACTTAATAGTACCATTTAGTATAATATCAACTTTTGACGATTTTTCAAGGCTTTCCAAGTATGCAAGCATATTGTTAATCACCTGAAGGACATGGCAAGTACTTTATAAAGTCGGGCTTGACACCAACACTTACAACCCAAGGTGAAGGAACCATTCAAATTTCTCTTGGGCTAATAATTAAGGTTTGTCCTCAATTTCAAGGCCAAATGCACTTCTAGGATTCCAATAGCAAGCTAGAGAACCCATTTTAGAAAAGAATCCAGTTGTGGAAGATTTGCTAAGGTAGTACATGACATAGAATGATAGCATCATACAAAGCCAAACAACTCTCATTTAGAGTCAAGTAGCATCAATTTGAAACCTTGAGACTCTGGTTAGTCAACTTGCTAATTTATTAAACAACCGACCTTAAGGAACACTACCTAATGATACAAAGGTGAATCCAATGAGAGAAGATAAAGAATAAGTTATGGCAATCACCCTGAGGAGCGAAAAAGAGGTTCAAAATAGTGTTAGGCAAGCTAATATTCAAGATAAGCCTATTGAGAATGAAACAATGATTAAGACAGTTGACAAGCAAATTCAAGAGAAGGAAGAAAAGAAAACTTTACCACCACCACCCTTTACTTAGTGCCATCAGAAACAAAAGCTTGATAAGCACGTCTAAAAATATCTTGAGGTATTCAAAAAGCTTCACATCAACATTCTTTTTGCAGAAACTTTAGAGCAAATGCCATGATATGTGAAGTTTCTGAAAGACATATTGACAAAGAAGAGGAAACTAGAAGACTTTGAGACAATTACACTCATAAGAAGTGTAGCACAATAATCCAAAGTAAGCTTCCACCAAAGCTTAAGGACCCAAGGAGTTTTTTTGTCCTTTTCTCAATTGGTTAATTTTAATTTTTTGAAAGCTTTATGTGATTTAGGTGCTAGTGTCTCAATAATGCCTTTGTCTGTTGATAGGAGACTTGGATTGATGGAAATTCAACCTACTACAGTACCTTGCAGTTAGCTGACAGAACAATGAGGCACCCCTGTGAGATTATAGAGGATATGTTGCTTAAAGTGGAGAAATTATACATTTTAGTGGACTTCGTAGTTTTGAAATGGAGGAGGATTAAGAGGTTCCGATCATACTAGGATGCCCATTCTTAGCTTTTGTAGGTGCATTCATTGATGTAAAGGAAGGTAAAATAACTTTTAAAGTTAGAGAAGAGGTAATTAAATTTACTATTTTTAATGCAACTAAGTATCCTTTGAACAAAACTTATTATTATGGAGTGGACTTATCCAACGAAAGTAAAGGTAATCCTACTCCACCACTTATGAGTAAATGAGCACCAACTCTTGAGTTAGAGCACCTGCCACTACATCTTAACACGAAGCAATGTTATGATGAGCATAATCTACCACCTTTTAGAGATAGTGATTTTAAGGTTAGGCAGCAAGTAGTACTTTCTAGTTCACACATCCATCTTTTACCATGGCAACTTCAACCATATTGGTGGCAAACCATTAAGGTGGTAAAAGTTTTGTCTTATGGCTACATTGAAATTTTTAGTGCACTTATTAGAACATTCAAGGTAATGAAACAAAGCCTTAATTGTTTTTGTGGCGATGAAGAAGTGTAAAAAAAGGTATCATAATCAAGCTAGTGACTATAAAGAAGTGCTTCTTGGGAGGCAACCCAAGCTATATCTTTTAAGTTTAGTTGTTATTTTAGTTATTTGTGTTTTTCCATTTAAATATGTACTTATAACTTCTCTCTTGCTTGCTTGTTAAGTCTGCAGGTTTGGAAAGCATGAAGATAAGGAGGAAGAAAATTAGAGCTTTCAACACACTATCACCATTGATAGGGGAGTTTCTTTGTCTTATTCTTTTTAGCTTTTCACATTGAGGATAATGTCCAATTTAAGTTTGGGGGAAGGTTTTATTGTTTGCAGTTTTTGTGATATTTTAGGTTAGTTGATGTTACCTATCCAATGATAAGAATTGAGTTTCATTCCTAATTTGATTCTTTGAAACATGTGAATATTGTTTGAGTGTTATGTAAATTCTTATGCTATGCTTTATCGTTAAGGTGAATTGTCTACTTTTTGAGCACCATGTCTATTACTTAGATTCATTGTACAAATTTAGAGAAGGTTTATGTGAATGTGAAAATTTTGAATTATGTATTAAGCTCTAGAATTTGTTTGATTCTCTCTCGAGGCAAAATTCTAAGTTACATGTAGTTAAGGATATGATTGAGGCCATTTTTTTGGACTGATTGAGCCTTTTGTAGTCCTTTGCAAAAATTATCCTTAGTTTTCCCCCTTTACGCCTAATGACACCTTTTCTTTATTTGAACTCTTAATTTTTAGCTTAAACCCTTATATTAATGTTTTCAACCATTAGTGGTGTCACAGCCTAATTTTCGGGCCATGACCGGCGCAAGGGCCCAATGGGCTCAGCCCACTAAGCCCAAGCAAGCCTATTTATATAATCTTGTACATTAATCCATATGTCTTTAAAATCCAAAATTTGTAATGTTCAAATATAATTCCTTTCAAAACAATTCATAAGACCTAATTATGTATTCATAATGGCATCATCAACTATAATATACATATATAGCTTGACAAATGAGTTTTAGCATTTCACATCAAGCATTCATATACACATAATTAGACTTTGACCATCAGCGGAGTGACTCTAGGCACAGTTGCTAACATTTAGTGTCATGGTAAACCTACCGAGCAATAGATAGGGAAGAGCACCTCATCTTAGGACCAGTCACCTTTAACTCAGAAAACCTAAAACATGAAGTTTAAAAACATGACTAATAACCCTGTGAGTGAACATAAGAAGGGAACAAGCAATGTTAAGGAAGGTTTACAAATCATGATGCACTTAAGTTCAAAAACAATGCGATTTAGTTTATTTCTTATTAAAAACCCCTCATTCAAACCCTTGGTTATTTAATCACTTGATGATGAAGGATCCATGAACAACAAAGAAGCTGAAGAGTGAAAACTTTAGTAGAATTTAAGCAAGTCAAGCCTAATACATTGATTCTCACTATAGCGAAAAGGCATTCTCGCTGCAATAAAATTCTGGCCAGATAAAATATAAGGGGTTTTCACTACCATAAGGAAAATCCACTCATGCCAAATTGTACATTAAATCAAGCACATTGACAATAATCAAGTTTTCTCAATATTCAATGCAGTCACATATTATTTTCATAACCTTTTCTATAGCATATAAAAAACATATTTATAGCATATATATATACAAGCATGAATACAACCACCACCTCACCCAGCTCATATGCACTCCGCACCGCACATAGTCGGAGTCATCGTGCGCACCCCCACATCGCGCACAATTAATGCCATCATGTGCTTCCCCCATATCGCGCACATGGCATATATCATCATCATCGTGTGCACCCCTACATCGCGCACATGGCATATATCATCATTATCGTGTGCACCCCCACATTGCGCACAACTAATGCCATCATGTACTCCCCTCACATTGCGCACATGGCATATATTATCATCATCGTGTGCACCCCCACATCGCGCACAACTAATGCCATCATGTGCTCCCCCCACATTTCGCACATAGGCAATCTCATCATCCACACTCCCTTACCTCGTCATCATTTGCATGTGCAACCCCCACATCGTGCACATGCGCGGTTATAATTATCACACAATATTAACTATCAATACACAACATATATATATCAACATAATATGGGAGCACAAGGATTCATCATATTACACATTCATAATATATAACGTTTCATCAAGGGGTTGTTCCCATGAAAATTTTAAGAAAAACCAGTAAAATAATTCAAGTGGTTCAATCAAGCATATAATCATTTATTCCAAAACATTTTAATGCAAGTTCACTCACCTTACAATAGCGGGATGTTACATCGCTATTAGTTCGGAGGTGTATCTAGCTATTGCTACTTGCCGGTCACTCGTTATTTCCTCTAGCATGCTACCATAGTGCACTACCTTTACTTTTGTACTTCCTAGCAACAATCCAAATTCAATATCTTTAGTGTACCTCATTTCTACTTCTCTTTTTCCTTCAATCATGAATCCTTATTCAACTAACTTATATCTTAACACATTTTTTACCAAAGTGGCCTTTATCCTTTACTTGCGTAATTCTTTAGATTATGGATATCGGCAACTTATTTATGACTTTAGCACATATATAAATCTTGTCTAAGGATATTTATCAAGTTTATCCATCATTTCCACAATAATTACCTAGCATATGGCAGCAACTATAAATTTACTTCCATCAAACATTTTCTAAGTCTACATGTACCACCATCCTCATTTACATGTTGCCACCAAGCATAACATTAATATTCATTCATGCACACCAACATCCATAACCTTTTAAACCTTTCCTAACAACACATATCTACACACCAAACTTCCAATTAATATAATTGCCTTCCAACTATACCCATGACATCACAATAACACTACATATGCATACAATCATTCTCACAATATTAAACCAATCATAAGCTTCAAATTGTACCATTAAGCTTACCACTTGATTTTAGCTTGGATTTCACCTAACAAAATTCATAATTTCCTCACACCCATGATCACCATAGTTGCCACAAAATGATTCACACATCATTTTTTCAAAAATTTAACCAGCCATGAGCTTAAAACATAAAAACCCTTACCTTATGTTTCTTGAATCTTGAGACCCACTTGATATTTCTTCAATTACTCTTGAATCACTTACTACCCAAGCCTTTCACCTTTCTCTCCTTTCTTTCCTTAGTTGATTCTCTCTATTTTTTTCTTCAATTGCATGGGAGTCAAGTGAAAATAAAGTGGAAGTATAGAAATGGTGTGGGAGGAAGGAGATGGAGAAGAAAAAATGCCATCTTGAAGAGATAAGGATCAGCCAGGAATAAGGATGAAGAGTCAAAGCTTCCTTTAAAAGCTTTGACCACTTTAATGGTAAAATTATCATTTTACCCTCTAAGGTTTTCACCCTTTTTAATTGTATCCTCCCACTATCTTTTAATTCCAATTTCTTTCCATTATCTTCTTTTACACATGTACAAACGAAATATAAAGTTTTAACTCCAACGCGGTGTCTCCATAATATTTAAAATATTTATCTACCCCGCACAATCTTTATTTAATAAGGCACGCAGGCCCTATTAACATCATTTTCCTCGTTTGTCTTCTCCCCCACTTAGATTGATCATATACTCCCTTTTCATAAAAAATTACGATATTGAATAAAATATTAATATTTTAATATTATTTTATTAATAAAATATTATTTTATTCTAAAATTTTCCACTTGTCTCCTTGGCACCCAAACACATTGTTATATCTTGATTCACTTCTGAATCACTTTTTATCTCACAAATTCATCCTCAATAAGAATATTATTATTTCCTCACGTGCGAAAATATTTTATCTTAAAATACTCTTTTCACCTTTCATCATTTTTAAACATTCCAATTAACCTCAATTAGCATTCGATAAGTTTTATTAGCCACCATAACAAAGTACGGGATATTACAAGTGGATCCTTCATTCCTAAATGCATAAGTCAATTTAGGAAGTGTTATGAGTCACATAGTGAAAGAGGTATTCAAGTTGAAAATTGAAGAAATGTTCAAAATAGGATTGTATTAATCTCACTACCTAATAAAAGAAATAAGTTTGGGGTGTGAAATTGAGAAAAAGAAAAAGGGAAAGAAAGAAGAAGAAAAAGAATGCAGTTTTGAACACAAGAAAAATTTTGATGAAAAAGGGGTATATTAGGTAAAGGAAAATAAACCTCTTAATAGGTCCTAGAATGACTATGTGCTTAGGATGATTTGAGCTATACATTGTCCCATAACTCACCTTGACCCTAGCCATACATTACAAGCTAATTAAAGTTCTATTGATCCTTGATTTAGTGTTAGTCTAGATTAGTGGAGAGAGAGATGAAAAGCAAACTTATGAAATTTAATTATTAATTTGAATTTTGCATGAATATAAATTGATCCGGATTGTAAAATGTCTAGGTGATAGATTGTACACACACACGAAATTTCACTTAATGATAAGCTTGCATTTGAATGGAGACATAAACTTGAATAATATTTGTATGTGGAGTCAAGTTATGAATACGGAGCAACATTTGAGGATACTAATGGTAATTAGTGAAATGGCGCAATTGAACTCTAGTTAAATGTTTTCATGTTTAGGTTATTGCATTTAGTTCTTTGTTTTGCTCGAGTACTAGCAAAATCTTAAGGTTAGGGGTGTGATAACTCTATTATATAGAGTTATTTTCAACACATTTTGGAGAATTTAGTAGCTAGACCTTTGAGTTTTATGTTTGAATTTGAGCATTTTAGGTGTTTTTCAAAGTTAAGTTAGATTACATGTTGAATAGTTAAATTAAGTGGTTTAAGTTTAATTTTACTTTATTTTGGTTTAATTCTCTTTAAGAATAGTTAATCTCAATTTCTCTCATAGGTATATGCAGGATATGTGATGAGCAAGGTGCAATTGAGTTATGATAACACAAGTATGGTGAAGGTGTCACTCGTACATGTTGCAGTAATTTGAAGATAACTTGAGCTGCAAAAATTCAATTGATGTGATTTTTAATTTATTGGAAAGGTAAGAGAATGGGCTACAACTCTCCTGTATGCCACTTTACCCAGTTCAAAACAGATCAAGGTGAAAATCATGTTCAAATTTGATAGATAGATGTAGTTATGCACTTAATGCAACATGGATTGAGGTCACGACCTTGAGTAAATCATGGCTACGACACTAAAAGTGACACCATCACAGAATCAAAGTACTATGGCTCAGCGTTAAGCATCATACAAAAACCCAAGAGTGTGACGTCGAAGAAGTAGCACCGAGGCACTACCAAGGAAGACACGGCATTGCGGCGCCAGAAAGTTATGGCCACGGTGCCACCCTAACTTCTAAAAATATATTGTCGATGGAAAATTGGAAAGTAGGGCACTTTGCACATATTTAAAAGCCTTTTTGGAGAGTATTCAGGGGGGAGATGGCAGTAGCTTTTCTGGAGAATGAGAGCTACGAATTAAGCAAGAATTCTAGAGCAATTGAGAGAGTTTCAAGATTTACCAGGATTCAACAGTAGTTTCTTTCTCTCTTTTGTGTTATTATTATTTTTTTGTTTTGAATTCATGGTTAAATTTCTTTGGATGTATTTTTTATTAGTTATTATGAGCTAAATTATCTTTCTAGGATTTTGGTGGATTTCAATATGTAATCTGAATATTTGTTTCTGTTTTAGTTATTATGAATGGGTATAGTTTTGCTTATTCAAATTTGTTCTTAATGCTTTTGATTGTTTGGCCAACAATTAATTGATTTGTGAATCTAATTAAGACTTGACAGAGAAATTTTATATTGGACTAAGGTTTGAATAGTTTATGTTCATGTCACTTAGGTGATCTGATTCGTAATTCGGTTAAACATATACCAATTTCCATATATAACCAAATTAGGACACTTGCTTAATGAACCTTATTTAATTGATTCCTATAGATATATAGTGACCCAATTAAGTTAGGTATTTGTGCAAGCATCTCGACGGAGACTTATACATAGCTTTGGATTCTAGGTTAGTAAAACCACCTATGAATGTAAATAATAAGAGAAGCTGGTATCAGATAAAGTGTTGAATGAACCCATAATCCTAGGTTTTATGTCTATTGCCTTTTCCAAGTAATTTTAATTTCTGTTAGTTAACTTAGTGCTTGTTTTAATTTTGTTCTAATTAATTTTTTGAAAATTTTATTTACTTAAATAAGATTAATTTGTCATAAATTTTAGTATTTAGTAAAGATTTAGGAACAAATTTTTGTGGGAACGATACTTTATTTCATCACTATTTTGCTTGTTTACTACGTATTCTTGTGTGTGCAAAATCAACAATAGCTGGACTTGTGTGCCATGTCATTCTTGCTCGCTTGATTTTTGCAACACCCTCATTATCAAGTGGAATGCCTTGATGGCGTTTGTGAACTGCCATAAGTTTTCTGTTGGTTTCCAACTAGCTTCTGCTTCTAGCACTCCCTTCCACTTTACTAAGTATTGGTGTTGTGGCATGTATTTTTGGCATTGCAACACCCTATAGGTGAGAATGGTGTCCACCTTCTTTTTGCATGCTAAACATACACCCACTAGTGCCTTTTGACTATTACTGCGACTTGGAGCCTTCTTTTCTATGTGATATGGTTTCAACATACTAGCGTGAAAGACTGGATGGACTTTCTACTTTGGTGGCATCTCAAGTTTGTATGCCGCTAGACTAATCCATTTGGTCACTTTGTAAGGCCCCTTTTAGCGTCTTAACAGTCCTTTTTGGAGTCCTTTATTCTTAAAGTACTAGGTGTAGTTTGACTAGTACTAAGTCTCCTATTTTGAAACTTACCTATCTTCGAGACTGATTAGCCCATTTCTTTTTGCGTTTTATGGCCTTCAGTAAACATGTGTTAGATTTAACGCTTCAATTTGATACTAAGTTTTAAAATGACAAACAAGTGATCGAAATTCTTTTCCAAATGTTCAAGCAAGTTTAAAAAGTCTTTGAGATGGTTTAAACGAAAAGAGCTAAGTGTTTTAAATGGAAAACAATCAAAAGGCTTTTTATTTAAGGAATCTGCCTTTTATCTATCGATAGATGTTCGTCATCTATTGATAGATGAAGAACATCTATTGATAGTTGTTTGTCCTGGCATTTAGGTTTCAAAGACCAATTTCCATTTATTGATAGATCACTTGAATTTATCGATAAATAGCAACTGAAAGCTTCAGAGGGTCCCCTAACATGCATCTATCGATAAATATTACAATCTATCGCTAGATAGGCATGAATTTCAAATTTATTGAAAGGAATCTATTGATTGATTGCAAAATCTATCTATAGATAGTGACTAGTGGAGCATATTGAATTACTATTTTTACATTAAATGCACTCCAACTGCGTTAAAAAGCTTTTGCTAGTATAAATATGACTTCCCACTACATTTATGAAGGTTGGAAGACTCTGAAACACAATTCTAAGAAAAGAATTTAGCCACAATCATTCAATATTCTTTGTTCTCCTCTTCAAGCATTTAAATATCCTATTATATCATTTATTGAGCCTTCATTTCTTATTTTGTTCCTCACCAAACATTGTACTTAATTTGCGACTCAACCTTTAAGAGGCATTCTAGATGTACCCATCTCATTTATTGTATACTAGTGAGTGGTTATACCTTAACCAAATTAAAAGGTAGGTTGAGCGGTTATACCTTAACCAAACTAAAAGGTAGTTATGTGGTTTTACCTTAACCCAAGTAAAAGGTAGAAGGGTTCTAGTCTCATCCTTGAAAAGACTATTATTAAGGTTATGTTTGATCCATAAAAGGCATTGTATTAAATGTTATTTCAATAGTGTATTTAAAACTCCTTAGTGAATCTAAGGGAGCAGACGTAGGCAAGGTGGTCGAACTTCTTTAAAAATCATGGTGATGATTTTTTTTTCTCTTTCTCTCAAGTTTAATTATGCACTTAATTTTTGTGATTTCACAAGAAATCAATTGTTCTACTTACTTCAAAAAAGGAACTTGTTTTAAGAAAAGTTGTTTTCTCAAAAATTGGAAAGAAATCTAATAAATACTTAAACTATTGCAATTCATCCTCTTCTTAGAATTATTCTTATTGAGCTTATAGCACTAACAGCATGCATGAGTAAGATTGAGTTGCTCTTACCATTGGCGTGCATGCTTATATGTTGTGGGAAATTCTCCTGTATCCCCTGCAATTACGATACTCTGTATAAGAGGTTGTTGTCCTATTACTATTTCGAATGGACTTTTCCCTGTTGCCTCAATATGATGTAGGTTGTGAGAAAATTAAGCGATGTCTAGCCATTTTGGCCAATTAGCTTGGATGACTCGCACAAAATGTCGTAAATAAGTTACCAACATTGCATTGACCCTCTCGATCTGCCCATTTGATTGTGGATGAAAGCTGATCGTAAAGTTAAGTAGTGATCCCATCTTTTTGAACAACTTTGAGCAAAATTTCCTTGTGAAGTGTGTGTCTTTGTCACTCATTATGCTCAACAGAATTCTCCAATGTTTGACAATATTGGTCATGAAGTGCTTTGTGGAATTTGTTGCTGGAAACTCACAGCTTACAGTGATGAATGTTACGTATTTAGAGAAACGGTCTACAATGACCATAATGCATCCCAATCAATTCACCTTAGGAATGCCTATAATGAGATCCATGCTCAAACTCTCCCACAGTCGACTCAAAATTGGCAGTGGTTGTTGTAACCTTGTTGTTTTCCTTTGCTAGGACTTGTCTTGTTGGCAAACAAGACATGTTCATACATATGTCTCCACATCCTTGCATAACTATGGCTAATAGTACCCTTGTTCTACTAGCGTAAGCATGTGGAGCAATCATGGAAGCTTTGACCAAGTTGAGTCATCACACTCATTGAGTATCTCCTTTCGAAGCTTGCCATGGGATGACACATAAAGCCTTAGGCCCTTGGTGTATAATAGCTTATCTTGAACCTAAAACCTTTTTGTTCTCCCTTCCTTGGCATATTCAATTACTGTTTATGTTACCATGTCATGTGATTACCTTTTTTTTGATGCACGGCATGAGTATGCCTTGTGCCTTGTTAACAACTGCTACTGTAACCTTATGACTAAGTGCGTTTGCTATTGAGTTAGCCTTCATTGCCTTGTACTCAAGTATGTAATCAATTCTACCAAGAAGTCTTGCCATTGTGCTTGTTGAAGACTCAGTTTCTTCTGGTTATGAAAGTAGGATATAGCTATGTTGTTAGTCATAACCACTAAAGGTGCTTCAAAAAGCTAATGTCGCGATGAGTAAAGACAATGTACCACGACAATCATCTTTTTTTCCTAGATTGTGTACCTCTTCTCTATGTCATTGAGCTTGTGGCTCTTGTAAGCCACTAGATGTCCTTCTTGCATCAACACTCCTCTTATAGCAAGTCTGAAGCATTTGTGTGCACTCATAATGTGAGACCTTGATTTTTTTAGACTCGTAGCTAGAAGTAGATGCGATAACACGGACTAGGGGTAATTTCATCATTTTCCTTAGTGAGCTCTTAGAAGTGGGTTTTCTAATATTATTAAGGCCTAAGTAGGCCTAAGGAATAAATGAATGATGAAAATGAGGATAAAATGACGAAAGAAATAGAAATAATGATGATTTTCAAGGTAGGGGCAAAATGGTCATTTTTCATCTCGAGTCTAAATTTTTAAGTTTTCATGAACTCGAGTATTTCTAGACTATTATGGACTTTATCTCAGTGTTAAAAGTGTAAAAAGATTGCACAAAGGATTGGAGGAAGACAAAGCCAACTTGTTAAGGGCATTTTCATAATTTAAGTGAAGTTTGAATAAGCTTTAGCTATAAATATCATTTTCCAGGAGCTTCTTCTTCTTCTTCTTCCTCCCATCTCACGTTTCTTTCATCATCCATGGAAGCTTGTTTCGAAACCTTTATAAATTCTCTCAAGTTAACCCCAATTTTCATGCTTCTGTGCACTTTTTCATAAAACCTTTTATGCTCTTTCACCTTAAATCCCTTAAAAAGTCTTACTTCCATACTTCATCTCACTAGCTAGGTGTTTTAGAGAGAGAAAGATGGGGCTTCTATAATAGCTTGAAAATTTTTGGAAAGGAATTCAATTACAAAGCTACCAAGGTGAGTAGTGATTTAGAGTTGATTTTTAAGTTGTTGAGAATGGCTAGTGGATAGATTTGTGAATGTTTTGTAGTTGAGGTTATTTATTCATCTTTAGTGTGATTAGAATAGAGAAAGTTAATAGCCACTTAATGGCAATTAAAAGCTAGTTAGGAATAACTAGCAGAACATGAATTAGGAGATAGCTTTTAGAATTATGGTTATGTGAATTGAGTTGATTTGTTATGCTATTGTGTGTGATAGGTTCCAACGAGACCCCACATCTCCATTTGAAACATTAGTGGAAGTTGGCATCGATCTAAGATTCAACAACTACCAGTGAGTGAACTTGCATTTCAAAATGTTTTGGGAAGTGCTTACATGTTTAAATAAATCATTTGAAAGTTTCATTTGTTTTTACTTTAAAAAAATATACTTGGGGAACAAGCCCTTGATGAAATGTTTCTATCATGTGAAATGTACAATATGAATAGTTCATGCGTTATCACATTATATTGATATGTATATTATACTTTAGATGCTCCTTTTGTGTGATAATGATGACCCAGCTATGTATGGTGTGGGAGTGCACATAATCTGATGATGACCCAGCTATGTGTGGTGTGGGAGTGCACATAAGCTGATGATGACCCGGCTATGTGTGAGTCGAGAGTGCACATGAGCTGAGTATGGCGGGATGGAATGCATGATGATGTATGTATATATATATGTTATAGAAAGTTTATGAAAATATTTGTGATTGTGTTGTATGTTGGCATTGTTAATTGCTCCCAAATTGCTTTTCATTTCAGCAAGAAAATGGCTTTTTGATGTAACAAGACCCTTTTTAACTAAGTTGCTTTGTTTCTCACTACAGCGAGATTCATTCTTGCTATAGTGAGAAACTCTCTGGTTGGGGGGGGGGGGGGTTACACTGGCCTGGTTCTTGCTGCAGGAAGAAATTTGCTGAAGCTTCTCGCTGCAACGAGAAATTCTTGGGTGGTTCCAAGATTCTAGTGCAGTACTTTCACTTCAATAAAGATTTTAACCATCTTCTGCTCAGAACTGGGCAAAGTGGTAAACATAAAAGTTGTATCCCAGCCTCTTAGATTTCTAATGATCTAAAAATCATGTCAATTGGACTTCTGTAGTGGGAGTTATGCTTAAAAAATTGAAGCATATGCAACCAAGACTGCCTCTTCACTACAGTGAGAAAACCCTCTATTTGCTTGTCTTGCTTGGTCATTGCTGAAATTTTCATTCTATTCAACTTCATGGTTTATCATGGATCTTGTAACATTAAGGGATTAAACATTCAAAGTTTAGGATGAGGGGTTTTAACCAAAAATAGACTAAATTGCATGGTTTATCATAAGTGCATCATGTTTTCTAAAACATTCCTTATCGTTGCTTGTTCCCTTCCTATGTTCACTCACGGGGTTTATACTCACATTTTTAAAACTTCATGTTTTCAGATTTGGAGGTAGTTGGAACCTAGATTGAGTGTCTACGTATGCTCATTTTCTTGGTAGGTACTATGGCATCTCAGTAGCGGTACCTTCACTTAAAGTCACTCTACTGACGGTTGAGAGTTTTTTCTCTGTGTACACGTCTATGTAATGTAAACTACTAGGAGTCATGTTATAAATGAAGTATGTATATGTTGGATTGATGATGATGCCTTTATGAGACGGCAATGTATGATAGTACTTTGAGATAATACAAGTATGAATATTCAGTTGCTATAAAATATTATTGAAACATTTACCGTTGAGAATTACAACACATGGTTTTAAAGATGCTAGATGGAATGAAGAACAGGATCTCATAAAAAGGCTTGCTTGGGCCTAGTGGGCTATGCCCATTGAGCCCATGTGCCGGTTATGGCCCGAGATTCGGGCTATGACAAAGGTGGTATCAGAGCTCTAGGTTTAGTCGAGTTTTAGGGATTCTCGTGTCAGTCAGCGGAGTTGTCGGAGTTAATGTAGAGTCTTGTTTATGGGTTGTGATTGTAGCACAAGTCATAGATAGGAGGCTATATGAACTCCTATTCCTAGTAACCTACCTTCTTGCTAACATTATGTAAAGGTCACAAGTGGTGCCGTTGTTTGGGTTTGAGATGCCACTTGAGACATGAGCTGTTGTTGGAAAGATTTTAAGCAAATGCTCTTAATGAAAGGTTAACGTAATAACAAATTCCTCTGATTAAAGATAGAGGAAATTGGAGCTGGACTAATAGGTCCGTAATGACTTATTCATTCGGTGGAGTTATAATTTAAGCCCATAATTGTCAATGGGAAGAAATTGGATGACATTAGATCATTATTGAGGTCAATATAAAAGAACACGTACGATAATGGTAATAAGGGGCACACTTTGACTGGAATGAATAGTGATGGTTGTAATTTACTTGGAATTTATAGATCTAAGTATTGAGGAAGGTGTCAATTGATGTTTATGTGCATGAAGGTAAGTGCACTATGTTAAATGAGCTTGTCATGCCCCTATAGAAATGGTGTGGGTTTTTGAAATATTTTGTAAGCGTATAAGTGTTGACTATGTGCATAGCAGCTTAGATGGAGCTAGTTTTGATTTCAATTAAGTAATTGCAAGATCCCAAGGCTCGATTTGAACTATTATGGTTTATAGTTATAAGTACATGAGTTAGCTTAAGGGTGAAATTCAGTGACTATTATAATTGATGTGTGGTCAACAAATGAAAGGTTGGTAAACAAATTTTCTTTGAGGAGGAGCATGAACTTTGTTATGCTGTGCATGAGGTCAAAGGATTAAAGGACTAGTTGTGGATTTGATAGCTTGAAGTTAAATGACTGAGAGATGTCAAATCTAGTCTAAATTCCATACGGAGTTCTATATTTGAGTTTGATATACAAATTGCTTTAACAATCAATTTAAAAGTCTATTGGGTTTAGTATGCAATCTATGATAAAAATGATCAGTTTTGAATGTGTTCTCCATAGAGGTAAAGGATTTAGGAAATATCATTTTTTGGATAAGTTCTAAGAGGGAGTTTCTACATCCTAAGTTTAAGAAATTTAGATTTTATAGTCGCCAGGGCGAAATGCAACGGTTAAGTAAATCATTCACTTTATAAATGTAATTGGTTAAGGATTGGTGAGTAAAGTTAAGATCTTAACACTAAGTGGTGCACAACTTGATGTTTAGGTATTTAAGAGTTATTTGGAAACAATTGTCTAATCAAGTTGCATTAAAATGTTATGGTAAAGGTATACGATTGTTAGTGGTGGAATATGCCTAAAGGATGATCTTGACATACCATAAAAGGGTGAAATGTGGAGTAGACATGTCGAAATTGAGGAAACTAAGAAAAGGGTTCTTACACATGGTAATAGATGTTGACATTTAAATGGATGTGTATATGTATATGTGGAGTTACTCATGTCATTGGTGGAAACAAAGAATTGTTCTTAACGATTTGACATTTGAACACAATATGCTTGGTGGGTTGCATAGGTGGTATTATAAGATACTAAATTGGCATAATATACGTTATTGGAAATAATTATGAAAATGGAGGGAGAATAAATTCTAGAATTTTGAAGTAATGATGTGAACATAAGTAGAATGATCAAGATAGACAAAATTCATGATGATACTAAGTTGAAGTGGTTAAACTATTTGAGTTAAAAGATAANGATGTGAGCATAAGTAGAATGATCAAGGTAGACAAAATTCATGATGATACTAAGTTGAAGTGGTTAAACTATTTGAGTTAAAAGATAAGAAAGATAGCTAGTTGCGAATACTAAGAAATTGTGGAACACTAGAAGTAGTGAATAATTATGTGTATGGTGTTATATGTACATGGTGAATTCATTATACAATATGGAAAGATGTCCTAAGGTGGGATTTATTGATTTGTGACAAGTGTTAAGGGATGAGATGAATTTGAAAATATTGGCTTGACCTATTATATGTGATAAACCTACGGGAATATAAATGGCTATGGAAATTGTGACGTAAACTTGGAGGAAAATCAAACGGTCGAGGATGATCAATGTAGTAACCTTAAATGTAGACGAATAGCAATGATTAAGTAAACCACAGCAACCACCACGCCACAGCGCTAGGAACACCTCATGTCTAGGACGTATGAATAAAATGTTAGGGGCGTGAAGCTGAACTTATGAGTTGAATTATGGTCATTTGGACTTGATGTTAAGCTTCGTTAATTGAAGTTTTAAGGTTTTGGAAAAGTATTTATATGAATGAATTGGAAAGCTTCTTTATTGCCTTATATATTGACATGTAGGTAAATGAGACAAGAGATTAAGCCTTGTTAGAGGCTAAGGAAAGAGTGAATGAAAAGTAAGGTAAATAATGGGAGAAATATGGATGTTGCTATGATGAACATAAAAAGCTTAAGAATAATCAATGCAAATACACTAAGATAGTTGTGTGGTCCGAATTAAGGACAAGGACGCCTTAGGAGATTTGAAAATAATGTCCGTTGGAACCGATGAGGTGGAATGTCATTGAGCATACATTGGATTGTTAAAGTTATGAGTGGTTTTGAAGGTAAGCTTTTGATTGTTTAAGTTCTCAACTAAATTCCACTAAAGGATGTGTTTAAGTGTTTTGGAAGTGTATTGAAAAGCATAAGAGAATATATTAGTTAACTTGCCATAAAAGATCGAAATGGCATATGAGAGGCTCGTGAGCAGCCAAGCAATGTATAGTTAAATGTGCAAGGGAGCTATGATTGGTATATAAGAGTAAGACTTTAATGATGGGATAGTGTTCACTGCTTTGGGCAATGAACCATAAGTTATGGGCTTGTATCCACTTTGTGAACACTTTGGTGAGATAATTTGAAAGGGTTCTCACAATGTGAAAACATTAAAGCTCAAGGAGCTAATAGTTATATAGTGATGTTGGTGTTCTAATTGATATGTCACGTAGTACAAAGGTATATTGCAAGTCTAAGAATGATTGGAAATGTTGGTTTGAGGCAATGATTATCTTGCCATTATGTAAGCCGGATAATGTTACGGTCTCGATATGCTTGTGGAGGCAAAGCATACAATGGTAAAAAAACGTGTTTCCCTCACATGTGTTTTTTTCATTTTGAGTAATTAACAAAGTAGAGTACCTGATAAGGGTAAGCAAGGATTGAACTATGCTTTAAATGCTTAGTGAATAATGGCGATATGCTCTAGTTAATTGATATTACCCTTGGTGAGGAAATAGCAGTACACAACGGGATTCGTAGAGATCAACTTGGGAAAGAGATGATGATTTGATGTTTCAAGTAAGCATGTACGAGTAAAGATTTTGGTAATAAGCCATGATTTAGAGTCAGGATACAAGAATTGAATTGGGACTAAGTAATGTCGAGATGACATAAGAATATAACATATATGTTGGAAATACGAAAGACAATTAAGAAGTAAAGAAGACTTTTAAGGATTGTGGTATAGCATAAATGTAATGATCAAGTAAAGATAAATTTGAAAGATCAACAAAATAGTAAGTTACGACACGACAAACATGTTTAAAACACGTTTAAACACGTTTACTTAATCATGTTATCGTGTTTAAACGTGTACACATAACACGTTTATTAGCTTGTTAAACATTAATAGTTAAAGACTATTTTAACCTTATATAAATAATTTTAAATAATTATTTTAAAAAGTTTTTTTAATTTTATAAAGGATATTAATGTAATTATACATACTCAAGTAACTCAACCTAATTTTTCACCTTTGGTTATTATTTTGGATGAGGCAACGGCTAATGCACGGCACCACCAGTCCACCAAACACTAGTCACCAGATCTTTCTTCTCTTTTTCAATTTTTTTCCCCTTTAACTTCAACAGCTTTAGATTGGGAGTGTTGAGCGGGTTTCTTCAGCAGTTTTTTCCTCTTTCATTGAAACAAAGGTAAGCGGTTTTTTTTTTTTGAAAAGTCTTTAGAAAAATGTCATTTTTGCAGTTTATTAGTTCTTGGGTAGTTGCCCATTACATATGAATTTTGTTGGTTTTCTGGGTGGGCTTTCTTGGAGAGTCAAGGGAGGGATATCATAGGGTGAGGTTGAGGTGGGACATAAGGTGGACATTTTGGAAGAAGGACCGGGCTGTGATGCTGAGTGCGGCTGCAGCTTTCTATCAGGAGTTGCGACTTTTGGTTGTTGAATGGTTTTGGGCATTTGAAATATTGAGATTACATTTACGTTTATTTTTGTTTAATTGTGTTAAACGTGTTAATTGTGTTAAACGAGTTATTAATCATGTCGTGTCGTATATTGACACATTTAATGAACGTGTTAATCGTGTCGTGTCGTGTTACACGTGTGTTAAACGTATAGGTGTACGTGTTTTAAATTTAGGACACAAATATTAAACGTGTCGTGTTCGTGTTTAACCTTAACGTGTTTCGTGTCTGACACGTTTACGACACGTTAACACTAATTGCCAGGTCTAGATACTGGAGGGTAACTTGATGAAAATGATAATTAGTGATTGTGACATGTTTATGACAATGTGGGGCAAGGATGAGCGGTAAGATGAAGCTTACACATCTGATTAGAAATGATAAGAAAAGAGTATAAGCCTGTAAATTATGTGAAGTTATGCATAGGCACAATGAGAATCTGCGTGGATTACATAAGAACCAATTTATGGTAGGATGTAAAGTAAATGGTGATTTAAACATTCGAAGGGGTAATCTGGAGTTGATTATACCTTAATATTCATGGATTAAACTTGACCTATGGGAATGAAATGGAAAAGTAAAAAGGGAAACATGAGCTATAAGAATATGATGATGAACCTATATGTCGATGACACCGTTATTGTCAATTCCTCCTCTAATGCTACTAAGCGAGTTATAGAGTTCTTGAAGTCCAAATTTAAGCTAAACGATCTTGGCAAATTGAAGTATTTCCTTGGTTTGGAAGTTGCCCAATTGAACAAAAGTATGCTTTTGATCTATTAATAAAATATGGAGTTCTTGGCTGTAAGCCTATCACTACACCTATTGATTATAATCATAGGTTAAATAAAGCTACAAACATTGATCAATTGGTTGATGCAACTAATTACAGGCAACTTGTTGGTAAGCTTCTATATTTGATCTTTTCTTGACCTGACATTTCTTCTGTTATTCATATACTATCCCAATATATGGATATACCTACTCAAGCTCACCCACATGTTGTTTTCTAAGTTCTCAAGTGTATCAAAGGTGTTCTTGGCAAAGGCATCTTATTTTCTTCTCAATCTGCTTTACAAATACAAGCATATAGTGACAGCGATTAGGGAAGATGTTTAGATACTAAGAGCTCTATCACAAGTTTTTGTATCTTCCTTGGTAGTTCTTTGATAAGTTGGAAATCCGAGAAACAAATGGTTGTTGCTTGTAGCTCTACTCAGTTAGAGTATTGTGTAATGGCAGCTACTACCAGTGAAGTTATTTGGTTACCATGTTTACTGAAGGATCTGAGCATTGCTCATGTGCATGTTCTTTCCTTACATTGTGACAATTAGTTTGCATTCCATCTTTGTAAGAACCCAATCTTCCATGAACGAACCAACCACATCGAGATAGATTGTCATTTCATAAAGGAGAAAGTTTTATCAAGTATCATCTCTCCAACATATGTTCATACAAAGTTGTTATTGGCAAACTTATTTACCAAGGTTCTCCAACCTAGTCCCTTTCTTCTCTTTCTAGCAAGATGAGTGTGCATAACATACACACTCATCTTATGGGAGAGTCTTAAGTATATATTAATCATGTTTATATTGTGAATATATTATTAAAGTTAGTTTGGTTAGATTACCATTTTATCCCATATTTGTAAACAGGTTGTTATTTTGTTATACATGTACATAAATACAGTAAATAGCTACTGTAAAGATAACTTTTTTTTAAGAATGAAATTCATGGGATATTCCCTATTCTTCTTCTATCATTGACACTTATCATATCTATTAGAAGAAAAACATTTGTACACTCTTTTTTCATTTTTTATTTTAAAAATTCTTTTTTTGTAGGTCTTATCTTCTTGATTGTTTGTAAAAATCCTAACTAATTTGTCAAATGACTGTTTTCTTTAAAAAACACCTTTTACTATATTCCATATACATTTTAATGTAAACATTTTATTTAAAATGAATAATAAGATTTGAAAAAACCCTGTTAAGATTGATTAAATCGGGAATTAGTGGCATGATAAGTTTAATTCTTGGTTTGACTTTTTACTCGCGGTGATTCGTCAGCGAAGAAACTTGTCCCCACATAAATAAAACTGTCTTCAACCCACCCCGCAATCATACGATTTTTAATTTTGTGTCAATAATTGGTTAAATTAAAAATTTTAAAATAAAAAAGCATAACAATGATATAGTGCTAGGCATGAAAATCTTTCCCACCCAATCCAATAAGGCCTGCTTCCCTTGACCTGAGTTGGGTCTAAATTGAGTTTGTTTTAATATCACTTTATCAAGAAAAAATTACTTTCTCTTTAAGAAGTCAATTTGATAAGATATGTAAGGTTCATACTTATAAACTTTTAGTTTATAGTTAAAGTATTAACTTTAATTTTCATCAATCTTAATCTTGGTGTAAATCGGGTTTTAGTAAGGAATTTCATGAATTTTACTTAAAAATTTAATTATATTTCTTGTCATTTCATATTTTACTATTAAAGTGTTTATCCTATTTATGAACACTACGATTAAACAAGTAAATTATTCCATAAAAAAAAATCCTCACTCTTTGCAAACATATTAATATGTTTTTTTGAAAGATGCAAACATATTAAAGGGAAATGTTTATTTTTTATAAAGGTCTTTTTATTTTTAGAGAAAATAGTTTAAAACTTAGATTTGAGAAAAAGTTTGATTCTTTTAACTATCTTTTATAGATTCTAGAAATTTGGAAATAAAAATTGGGGACAATTATATTACCTTGGGGCTCCGGCTTCAATTTGGCTTGGCCATTGATTATAAACAAAATATCTAAAGTTTTAAATATAACAAAATGTTTAATATATATTAATGTTATATTATCATTAATTAATTATTTTTAATCAATAATATTATTATTTTTATCTGTTACTTGAACTTTATAACGATATTTAAAAAGTAAAACCTAAATAGTAAAACAAGTAACAAAAGAGTAATCAAATGGGGCCTAAACCAAAATAAAGGCATTATTGGTCTCAGCAGATGGTCAAAAACCTCTATAAACAAAATATGGTAATGTTGTGAATAAATTGATACTAATAAGACAGAAGGTCGAACAAGCTAAATTTCCAACCACAGGAGTAGATTCTCCTTCACATCTGGCCTCTCAAAATTTTTAAATTTATTTTATATTATATAAAATTTTTAAAATTTTTTATATATTTCTTTAACGACCCTCTCAAAATAATTTTTTATTTAATAATTAATATAAATAAAAAATAACAAAATGATTTCACATGCCTCAATTTTAAAGTTTTTTTTCTTCTCTCAATTTGTATTATTATTATTATTTTTATTTATTTCTATTCTATTTATTCATATGTTTTAAATTTCTATAGATTTTTTTCTCCAAATTTTTACGACCTATGAATCATATTCTTTTCTTTTTTGTGTCATATGTAGATTCTATCTTCTGTTTGCTATATTCTTTTTTTCTGTTATATAAATTTTATTTTTATGATTTTAATCTCTAAAAATTAATAAATTATTATGTAATTCTTAAATATAAGTTGTAGCGTTGCATTATTACTTAAACTTCCATCAATATATCATTTGTTTTATTAATCCTAATTATGTAAAAGAAAATTATATTGAATATATCTTTTTTATATGTTTTACGTTTATATTTAGTTGAAAGAAAATTATCTTAAATATGAAACCTTTAAACAATCTTGATTATGTACGAAGAAATTATCAATCTTATATATTGTATTTAACTATTTATGTTTTATGTATTATAATTTTATATTTAGTATTATAGTTTAAATAAAAATAAAATAAAAATATTAGAAGTTGACTGCATTAATTTTTTTTTTCAAATTTTATTAAAATATGAATAAGTTAAAAACAAAAGAAAAGAAGCAAATCATCAAAATGATTGTCCTATACATGAGCCATCAAGCTTCAATGCTTCAACTTATGAATAGGAGCAATGTGAATAAAAACATCCAAAACTCAATATTAAAGAAATAGATATTTTTCAGTACATAATTAATAATTAATAAATTTAAATCCAAGAAATATGATGAAGCACAACTTTCAGACTATTGTAAATATTTTTTTCCTTGATTTACATATTACATAAAATTTTGTTTTATTATCAATTTTTTAATTGTTGATTAAGTTCAAAATATTAATTTTTAAAATTTTAACTTTTATTTTTCTATTTTTGACCCCTGCACTAAGAGTTGACTAACTTCTTCCCTCTCCAACCATACTAGGTGCTCTCTCAAATGTCCAAATAATTGATAGCTGCTCCTATTTTCCTTTAGAACAACAAAATTCAATGGGAGGGATGACCCATTCACCCTAGTCTATTTTCAATTCTGGTTCACCAAAACGAGTTAGTCAAGAATTTGGACGATAGGGAACATTCTGTCTAGACAAATTTGACCCACTACTCTCTTTTAATAACGACCAAGTCTCAAATGACTGCCCGAATGGAAATCAATATTGGTCCTCTAAACACCTGTTGTATATACATCCATTCCTCCCAGTGGCTTGCAGATGGTACTGATTCTGAACTTATTCTAGAAGTTTTAGATGCTCAAGTTTACAAGTTTATACAACAATAACCCACCAACTCCATTAATTTCTTCTCTAAACCTGGCAATTTCTTATTGGATCTTCAAAATTCATTTTCTAACCTCCCTGTGTCTTGCATCTCGATCACAGAAATATTCATTGAACGTGGGCTGCATTCAAGATTGATGAAATTACCTTGGTGCCGATCCACAATCCTTACCCTCGAAGCCTTACAAGGGAAGATTTTGTCAGTATGTGAATATCTGCCTTTTTACAGAAGACAAGAGGGTGGCACGTGATGTTGCATATGATCACAAAAATTCACCAAAACTGCTCACATCACCATGCTCTCCAACTTCCAAAACGGTCTCCCATCTTTTTCTCTTCTCTTAGCTCTCTTTGACCTATAAATATCACTATTTTCTTCCTCACCCGCCTTGCCTTACCGTTTCATTTGCGTTGACATTTTTGTATTCCAAAGCCATAAATTGTTGCAAATTCTGGAGCATCAAGAAAATGAAGAGGCAAGGAAGTAATTTAGATGGTGCCACCACGCTGCAGGCTGGAAAAAATGAAGGCAAAAAGAAGAGCCAGAGAGCTGTAGAAGCCAAGGAAGAAGACGGGAAGAAGAATGAAGGAGAACCAGCAGTGTTTACGCTGAAGAATTTTTTGGGGTGGGAGGAATGGCCGTGGTTAAGAGGTGCTGCGGATGAGCAAATGTCATGGGGTGCGGTCTGGTCGCCTTTGTGGGATGTTGATTTTGTTGACAAGGCTTATGGTTCATTGTTCAGTGATGTTGCTTGGGATGATGATATTTGGAACTTGAAGACAGTCATGGAGATACCAAAGCCATGAGAGAAAGAAAAAAATAGGAACAGAGAGAGACAGAGTTTGGCAATTTTTCACTTATAAAATTAACAAAATGAAGTTCGATGTCTTTGGTTGTTGTCTTTAGATATTTCTAATTTGGGCTGGAAACAGTGCAGCTGTTGGTCAGCTTCTTCATATGATTGCTTTGTTAGCAGATACAAATTAGTAAACCAGAATCAGCTGCAATATTGGCTAAACCTGGCGAGAGATGGAAAGAAGTGAGAGAGAACTAAAGCCTGCCTTAACAGATAGAGATAGCAACCATATTCACCTTGGTCTTTACATTGTCCAATTTTACTTTTATATGTAAGTTGCTATTAACATTGTTTCCCCTTCTCATTTTAATCTTTACTATACGACTGTAATCAGGGCTGTAGATGCGAGACTTATAATAGGTTGTTGCCAATTGAGAAATGTTACACAGCAGTACTTTCAATTATCAAAAGAAATGGTAGCAGTAATGAAGAGCGGATGCTCAATCCACCAACCGCTTTGTTGGGTCTTTTGTTTGGGCTTTAAACCGTTTTTGTTGTGCCAAAAGAAAACTATCGTAGCCCACATCTGATACTGTTTAATTAGGATTAGGACTTTCAGCTCAGATAGAAGAATTTCAGGGTTCACTGCTTAAACTTCTACAATTTTCTTTTTCTGCTTATTGGATGAGAAAAGACATCATTTATCGAATAGTAATTTTATTATTTAATTTATGAAAAAGTAAATAAGAACAAAACCTGTTCAAAATCTGCAATATAAAGCGTTAAATTAGCTTAAAAAAGTAAAACAAAACTGACAGATTCCAAGAGCCAAAGGATAGAGTCAAAATAACAAGAAAACACCAATGAGATGTGCCAAAGTTTAGGCCGCAGAGGCTCGTGAGCAATCTTTGACAAATCACTAAGTTTTGCTCAGTAAGATGAAGAGCACAACTTTTACATATAGAGAATTTGGCATGGCTTCCTAGACTAATTTCCCACAAGAGATGATAAATGAATCCAAACCTAGTGGGACAAAGATGGCAGTAGAAAAAGATTAACCTCTTTGATTGGGAATACCAGGACTCGTTACCATTCCATCAAACAATCAAGAGATCACAATAAAAGCATCACAAATTTCACTTTCAATTCAGATTGGCACTGTTCAATACATGATCAGAGAATCAAACGAAAATCCAGAAAACTGAGAAAAAAAAAAATCAAACTGGTGAAGCAAAAGAAAAATGAAACGATCAACAAATTGATACCCACAAAACAGGAAGCATTTTAAATTTAAAAGCCTGGAGGCTTGTAGGCAATGAAAATGATGCACTGCACTCGGCGCCTGTTGTCAAATCCGATGATCCGAATGAATGATTTGGGGTAAGCCTTCTTGGCCTCTTCCAGCTCCTTCAAGACTTGCGTTGCATCTGTGTAACCGAACATGGGGAGCTTCCACATTGTCCGGTAGCGCCCATCGTAGTATCCAGGGGATCTGTGGTTCTCACGGTAAACAAATCCGTGCTGCACAAGAAGAAATGGTCAATTCCTGACATTGTAATATGGAGAAAAAAAAAAAAAAGAACTTAATCAATCCAAATTCTAACAGGATTGGCTAGGAATTGCAAACATTTTTTTGGATAAACCTTTTAGGAAACTTTTGGAGGACTAAATGCTAAAAGGTAATTAACTGATGGAATCGTTTGTGATTCAATCTGTGGCTAAATTGACTACTCTAACTGTGTTTCTGCGCTCCAATTTTTCCTTTAAGTTGATAAGTACATAAGCCATTAACACTATTTTAATGATAAATTAAGGGGAAACTGACAAGGTATCTGTAAGGGACTGGAGGAAAGAGAATTCTAATAATAATTTTCTTTTTACTGGCTTTGTCCCGACACAATAATTTAATCGCCTCTCCAACTCAAACTTTGCTTAAATTAAAACGGTTCTTGCATTAATTTGATGTTTCTGAAACCAAAGGTCACTGCACCTAAAAATGTCTTCAATTTCAAAACTCTGTAGAAAAACATCATGCCCTGAACAATATGCTGCCTAATCAAGCACAAAAGGAATCAAAGAATTCCCAATTAGTGTAATCTCACTTTCATGCTTACATAATAAGTTTTACCCTTTCCTTGTACGGCATACCTTGTCCCGTCACAGTGAAAGACTATAATAGCCATAAGAAAGAAAAAGTGGAAAGGTACCTGCAATTCAAATTCCAAGCGAGGAATCCATTTTCTGCGAAGAAGGTATTCAACTTCCTTTGCCAACTGTTCTGGAGAGATCAGGGAGGTAAGACACAGTCTCAAACTTCTTCTTTCCAAGCGGAGGCCACACTTGCACTCAATAGAATTTTTTTTTCTAGGTCAAAAATTTTCAGTTTAATTTGCTTTGATGCCTATAAAGTTCCCTCTTCACAACAAGTAGTTGAAAACTCAAAGTTTTATTAGCGCAGCAGTTGGTCTCGTGGCATTTACTTGAGTTAGGAAATATTGGATTTAATTGCTAATAGAAGCAAAGAAATCGCTTCGTCCTTCGGTTGTTATATGACATGTAATCACTGCCAGGAAAACAATTTCAAGCAACAGGTTATTCCTTCGAATTACCTGCATGCACTGGACTCTTCCACCATTGCTAGCTATAGAGGTAATGTCATTGTTGAGTTTACGGGTCACTGGGAAGGCTGAGGTTGATTTAAGCCTGTGAAAGGTGCAACCATGCTGGCTTGAGCAGGGGTGGCACGGTTAACGGAGGCCACTGCCGCAGATGAGACCATGGAAGATGCCATGCCTCTTTCTTCCTTGGCTAGCTAGCTATCGCAAAGTTTGTGTGATCAGTTTAAGAGGTCTTTGCACAGCTGCTTGATTCACTATATATAGGCAAAGAATCTTAAGTTTACTTCCCTATTGCTTATGTTAAAATGTTGTGCATCTGGCGGTCTAGAATTCATGCGGTAAATATTGGAAATTTCTTGGTCCTTAGATCATGGAAGGGGTGACATTACGGCTTGATGGAAACATAATACAGAGGCTTTTGGATTCCAAGCCTTATCGTTAAGCACTCCACTGATTGTGACACATGGCAAACGCCCGTCATCTTATCTCATCCGAGGAACCAGGGCTTGAATTTGTGATGGCCGTTTGTCTATATCTTTGTCAAGTCTTTTTTTGGCCATTCATTTCTTTTGTTGTTGGCAGCACATCATATGTGGGGTGGTAGTTGGTACCTGCTGGCTGGAAGCGGATGTTCTTGTGATTAGTTTCACGATTTGCAAATTATCTTACAGAAATATTTTCCGCAAATGACTTTAATCTACTATTCTTCATTCTGGTCCATGGCATTTGAGCTCGAATTTCCATTCCCATCAATTCAAGCTGGCGATCAGATGCTTAGTTATTATCTAAACAAGATAAAGCAGTAAGCTCCATTAATTGGTGAAGCAGTATTGCTATTTGCAACAGCAGATGGCGGAGTCTTTTAGAATTTAAACATGGATGGGTGATATTAAAATAAAGAGAAAGGCTGAAAATATCTATTATGATTTTATGCTATAGAAACTATGGCCAATAAATTTACTTATCATATTTATTAATTCAATTTAGGAATTTTCTACAAACCTTTTGAACTGAACATACCTTTTGAGTTGATATGTTTCCTCTTCATGTCAAGGGCAACATCCTGCCTCAGATTGTAGTTCAGTGCAAACTGTAATTTCAGAATGTTTTTTCCATAACCGGTAAGATTTATCAGATTAGTCACCAAATAAAAGATGCAGTAGAATTGCCTACCTATACACTCTAAATTAACCTTTTGTGACATGAGCTGGACGAGCAAAATGAGCTTGACCCTTTTAGTCTACAGTATAGCTTCATTCTGTTAATTTGATTAATGTCTTTCACTCAGATGGCTTTACAAAACGAAGCATCGCCTGCTCATTGCCATCCTCTAAGAAAGCTTATAATTCCAAGGAAATCTTTTGACAAAGGAAAGTTAGAAAAAGCTTGTAATCATATGTCTTGATGATGGTGGAAATTCTTTGTGTAATCATGATTATTTTTCTGCCTATTCAAATCAATCGCATTTCTTGCCACGTACTCAAGAGTCAAGGTCATGATTAGTCAGGGATTTTCTTGTAAGCCATCTTATTTGCAATTTCCCTTAATGCTTGCGGTTTGAAGATTTCTATGATGATGCAATAAGGTTCTTCTGAAAGATGAGTGCCCCGGTTCAAATTAGCATCCCTTTAAGCCGGTAGAAAGTACAGAGTGTAAAGGAGGGGCCTTCCCTAGGTACGTCACTTCAGGTACCATATTCATTTTTCTGTCCTTATCTTAGTGCTTGTAACTTGAGCTTGAGAGAGGCAAAGAGAGATAGATTTGAACTCAATCCAGAAAAATGGATACATGTTTAAGATAAAAGGACATTATCTCATATAATTTACTCTTTTATGTACATTTGGCCCTTTATCATTCAGACTTCAATATTTCTGCGTGAAAACAGAGTTTAAAAATGGAAATCGTGGACTAGATGCCACAAGGACCAAAGAATCCACCAGACAACCCTGAAAGTGTATTAAATTTAGAAGCCTGGTGGCTTGTAGGCAATGAAACAGATGCATCGTACTTGTCTCTTGTTGTCGAATCCAATGATTCTGATGAATGCATTGGGGTAAGCTTTCTTGGCCTCCTCGAGCTTCTTCAAGACTTGTGCTACATCAGTTCAACCAAAAATGGGCCGCTTCCACATTGTCCAGTAGCGGCCATCATAGTACCCAGGGGATCGGTGGTTCTCACGGTAAACAAATCCGTGCTGCAACAAATCAAAATCACATAGCTAATTAGCCTTAGCTCAAACTAAATAAAATGTCTGGCAATCATGAGATTGTACGTGAGAAGAAGCATCAAAGTTCACCTCCAATTCAAATTCCGAGCAAGGAATCCAATGGCTGCGAAGAAGGCAATCAACTTCCTTTCCCAACTGTCCTGAAGTGAGATCAGGGAGGTAAGACAGTGTCTCAAACTTCTTTCCAAGCGGAGGCCATAGCTGCACTCACCAGAATACTATGAAGATTCAGAAACTTGCAATTTCTATTGAACAATCTTAATTGGCTATTAATAACTTTATTATGCGCTATTCTTATAATCGAAGTCTCATATGTACCTGCATACACTGGATGCTGCCACCGTTGCTTGCAAGGGAGGTAATGTCATTGTTGGGCTTGTTACAAATGTCTTTTGTAATGTTATATTTTGCTTCGTTGTACCGGTATTAATGTAAGTTTTCTTCGCTGTCTTGGTGTCTCAGATGTGTTACCTTGCATGCTTTGTGCTTATGATTAACACTTGTTAATATTATCAACAAGTGTAATGAATGTGACAGCAATATGTAATCTTGTAATTAAGCATATGAATGCAAGATAGCCTTTGATATTATCGTTTTCTTAACTGCTCTTTCATCTCTGTTTTACAACCTCAAAGTAGAGACTTTCATAATTTTCTAATTGAGTCCTTCATGCTTGTCAATATTAGGGCTTGCGGGTGACTGGGAATGTTAAAGCAGATTTAAGGCTGGAGAATGGTGCAACCATGCTACCCTGAGCTGGGCTGGCACGGTTAACGGAACCAATGGTTGCTGATGACACAATAGAGGAGGCCATTTTTCTTCTCTCTTTTTTCCTTTTCCTATGTGATGCACCACTCACTATTTATAGCTTCATCATCTCTTCTGCTCACAACTATAAGGACCTACAAATGTTTGACACGTGTCAAAAATTTTGTTTTGTTCCATTTTCGGAGATGGAATGAATGTATGGTTAACATTTTTCCCATTTTGCATGTCATTAATTTTAAAGGAGTATCTGTCATGTTAATTGCGATTGCAGGTTATTCACCATCTGCCACAGGTTGAAAGTTGTTAGACTATTGAGGTCATATTGAAGATATTTTGATAGTAAAGGTTGAAGATATTTTTGACACCACAAATGGAAGGTGGATTTTTTAGTATGAAAGACGTAAGCAGGCTTTGGGATGTCATAGCCCCAATTCTGTCAAAGTATGTCTGTGGCTTTCAGTCATTTTGTAAAAAAGTCACAATGGTCACCATGGTTTCTAGTTTTGTAATGGCTAGTTAAGTTGTAACTAAATTTAGTTTAACTTAAGTCGGTTGCTATGTAATATAAATATGTATAAGCTATTAATGAAATAGTAGTGAAGTTTGTCTTTGTTTTCATATTCTTTCTCTTTCTTAGGAACTCCAACATGGTATTAGAGCATTCTAATAGTTCTTAAAGGACCTGCAAACGTTCTTCCAACCTAATAAAAAAAATCAACACAAGCCTATGTCCCTCTCAAAAAAAAAAAAAACTCTAAAAGATCAAAACTGAATGGCCTATGTTGGCTCCATTAGTTTTTGATGATAATAAAACATTCCCATTCATTTGTGTCTAATAATTCTACTTTAGTATGCAGGACAAAAATTGTATGCTTATGGTAAATAAATATTTCCATGGGACATATCAAAAAGGCATATGAAGAAGAAGCCACAATTCAATCAACAAAATAAAAGCTCCTTAGCTGAATAATGAAGGGTTAGTCAATTAAAATTCGAATCAGAAGTTGGCGGGCTCAAGAGTATTGAGAAACAGAAAAGACTTAGTTGACTAAGAAATGGGTTAGTCGACTAAGAAGCTACTGCTAAAAATCTGGACTTTAAGACAGAACCGACTTAGTCGACCAAGAAGTAAGTTAGTCGACTAAGTGCTCACTACCAAAAACTAGAAACAGAAAATAGAGACAACTTAGTCGACTAAGATATAAGTTAGTCGACTAAGAGCATTTTGCTAGAAAATTTAAATTGTGCACTAGAAGACAGATTAACGGCTAGAACTGCAACAAAACTATTTCCAACAGTCAAACACTGTCTAACTCACTTCAGAGCTGATTTTCCAAGTATAAAAGAGGCTTCCAACGGCTAGAAATGTAATTAAGGCTTCCAAGAACATAAAAGAGCTAAAAACCAGCAAATACTCTCTGCTCATTTATTGCACTCAACTCTTATCTTTGTAATTGTGATCTGCACTTCACTTTGTACCACTTAGATCAATCTTGTGATCATAGGTACACTCTTATCACTTCTCTCCTTGTATTCTTAGAGTGAGCAAGTCACTCTAAGGGATTGTTTCAAGCTAGAATTACTTGATTGAGCATAGGTTCTAACTTAGACTTGAAAAGTTAGGTGTTAGGTTTTACTTGATCTCGATAAAAACTATTGTGAAAGGTTTTGGCTAAGCTTGGTAAAAGCCATTGTAAAAGCTTGGTAAAAGCTTGTGAATTTCACCGTTCATAGTGGATTTGTTTGGAAAATCCTTGATTGAACAATCAAAGTAGTGGATGTAGGTCTTAGACTAAATCACTCTAAATTCTACTGTGTTGTCTACTCTGTTTTGTTCTTATTTTCATTCCTTATTTTCACTTGCATTTGTTCCCATTTAGAGCCAATTTTTGAAAGAGAAAAATTGTGCTATTCACCCCCCTTAGCACATTTACTTGGGACCAACAAGTGGTATCAGAGCCTAACTCCTGTTATTAAGGTCTAACACCCTTAGGTAGATCCAAATGGCTCTTCAAAAATCTAGAGTTGCTAAAGGACAATCAACAAACAGACCACCTCTATTTGGTGGCTCAAATTACCCTTATTGGAGTACTAGGATGTCAATATATATTAGAGCAATTGATTATGAGATGTGAGACGTCATAACTGATGGACCATTCACTCCTTCAACTTTAAATGTAGTGACTAACGAGATGATCCCTAAGCCAAGGTCTGAATGGACTGAGGTTGATACTAAAAAGGTCCAAACCAATTTTAAAGCAATCAATACATTGCATTGTTCTCTAAGTCCCACCGAATTCAACAAAGTATCAAGCTATACCAAAGCAAAACAGGTGTGGGATAAACTTAGGATTATCAATGAAGGGACTTCTCCAATCAAGGAGTCCAAGATAGCCCTTTTGACCCACAATTATGAAATGTTTAAGATGGAGCCTGGTGAAGATATCACTAGCATGCTAGATAGATTCACAAACATTACAAACAAACTTAGTCAGCTAGGCAAACCAATTCCCGAGCATGAAATTGTTAAAAGACTTCTTAAAATCCTACCCAAAAATTGGAAGCCTAAGGTGATAGCCATCGGAGAAACCAAGGACTTAAATGTTAAAACTTTGGATGAAATTTGTGCTTCTCTCCTTACTCATGAGTTAGAACTTAAGGAAAAGGAAGAAAAAGATAGGAGGGAAGCAAAAGAAAAGAAGAAGAGCATTGCCCTAAAAGCCAGCGTTCTTGAAGAAGAATTGGATGAGCTATCTTGTGATGATGATGAAGAATTGGCACTAGTTGCAAGGAGATTCAGAAAGCTTCTGGGTAGAAGGAATCTGAGATTGGCCAAAAGAGGATTTAAAAAAGATCAAGGTTCTTCATGGAGAACCAGAAACAAAAATGACTCCAACAAAAAAGAAGAGCTTACATGTTTCGAATGCAAGTAGCCTAGACATTTCAAGTCCGAATGCCCCTTGCTGAAAGAAGAAACTTCAAAGAGAAACAAGAAATCAAAGAAGGCAATGGTGGCAGCTATTTGGTTAGATAGTGGTACTTCAAGTTTTGAAGCTAAGGAAGAAAAAGTTGAAGAAAGAGCAAACCTATGTTTGATGGCACGGGATGATGAATTTGAGGTATTCTCATCCCCTTGCAATATTTCTGTTGATGAACTTCAGGAAGAATATGAATGTTTATATGATGAATTTGAAAAACTTGTTTTGAAATACAAGACTTTAAAGAAAAAATTTACATATCTAGAATCAGATTTGGAAAAGATTAAACTTGAATTTGATTATGTTTTCGAACAAAGAAACTTTCTGCAAATTGAATTGTTACATTTAAAAACAGATTTTGAAACTCTAAAATTAGAATTGGAAAGCAAAACTAAAGCCTTACAAAAGGTAAGTGAAGAAAATGCTACACTCAAAAGTTTGAAAAATGAAACTTCAAGTAGAAATACATACTTCAAGAAAAATTCTGTTAAAGCATCATCTAGGTGTTATTTTTGTGATAGAATTGGTCATCTGTCCTATGATTATTGTAGAAAAAGAAATGTGAAGAAAATTAAAAAAATTTGAGTTCTAAAAGGATCCTTTGTTGCTGCTAACAATTAAGGACCCATCAAGGTATGGGTACTTGTTAAGAAAAACTGAAAATTTGTTTTATAGGTTGAGCTGCACTCAAAAGATACATGTTCAAGAGCTCAACTAAAGAAGAAGCAACCTTGGTATATGGATAGTGGCTGCTTAAGGCACATGACAAGAGATGAAATGCTATTTGTTCAACTGGACAAAAGAAAGGGAGGTACCGTATCCTTTGGTGATGATTCAAAAGGTAGAATTCATGGCATAGGAACGGTTGATAAGAACTCACAAACTCAAATTAGTCATGTATTGTTGGTTAAAAGTTTGAAACATAATTTATTAAGCATTAGCCAATTGTGTGACAAAGGTATTAAGGTATGCTTTGACTCAACTAAATGTGAAGTGATAGATATTGTTAGAAATTTTGAGAATATGGTGCCTTGGAAAGCAAGTATATTCTCATGTTTAAATTCATTGAATTTATTTATAATGAAAGTATATTTTGATAATAAGAAGAAGAGTTTGTTTTAGTAAGCATTCATTATCTAGTTATTAAGGTACAAAGATTCTATTGAGATATTAAAATACATTTGTATGAAGAGTCATACATAGGAGACATGCATTTTAATTGAATCTAAAAATTATTCACAGCCATATAATAAAGCTAGTCACTTTATTATGTTAAGGATGTAGTGTCCAAATTACTTCCAACGAAACGAATGTGATTTATTTCAAGGGAATGATGAGTCTCAAATCATCGAAATGGTTGACTTCGAGTAATGACATTATAACATGAACTGGAATCATATGAGAATCAAATTTAAGTTTACCATTACCTAAATCTTGATCTCGCACTTATGCATTTGCTTATAGTAGAACTGAAATCCTGATGGATAGTGGACTCGTGTTTAATCTCCTTATAATCTTTGATTTACCATGAGCATGATCATCAAAAAGCGTTGATCTAGACTCCGTATTTTGGGATTATAATTGAGATGAACATCTGGGAACATATATCCAGATAATGGAGTTCATAGCATTAACATCTCTTCTAGTGATTTCAAGAAGATTGGTGATTAATTTGGGCCTAGTGGATTGATGAATTAGCCACTCATCACATCTAGATACTCAAAAGATTAGATTTGGAGTATTGAATCACTAATTGGATGAAATTTGAGACTAGGGGACAAAATTGATATAAAGGGTAAAGCGATAATTTCACCTTTTGTCATTGGATGGTTATAAGGGTTCACAATATGAGGCCTGCAATTGGACAACTAATAATTAATATCAAATATTGAATTATTTTTTGTAATTATAGGCTTGTAATTATTTCGTAGAATTCAACTTGTTTAAGTTGGAATGCATGTTTTAATTTGTTTAATTAAATTGTGTACAAAATTGACAGCTTTGACATGTTTATCTTAATTTAGACAAGAAAATATATTTGGTCTTAAGTTAGACAAGAAAATATGTTTGCCTTAATTTAAGACAAGAAAAATATTTTGGTCTTAATTTAGTGAAGAAAACATATTTGTCTCAATTTAGACAAGATAAAATATTTTTTTGTCTTAATTACAGACAATAGTTGTCTTAAATTAAGATAATTTTAGGAGGATTCTTGCAAAATGAATCTAGACATCCATATTGATAAAAAGAGACTCCATATTTGACTATTACTCTTTTATTTATTATTAATTCTTTTTAAATAAAGATGGATAATAATAAAATAAGAGTTATTATTCAATAAGGAGTTTTATTTTATCAAGAACTCTAAATGATAATTAAAGAATTAAATTATTTATTCTTTAATTTTTATTTTGATAATTATGGAGCAT
>NC_030851.1:27973011-27977587 GCF_000208745.1 Theobroma cacao
TATTAAAGATTCTTTATTTTATTTTATTTTTTTTGATGTGATTATATTACTTGCAATAATAATAATGTGTGTTTCCGCTTGTGTAATTGGATTGCTTGCTTCCTTTGTTAAAGAAATTTTTAAAATCCATGCTTTACACAATCACATTAATCCACTAAGATCCTACTCCAACAGATATAAGCACTAACAAAGTCTCATTTATAGGAAAAAGAATAAAAAATATATATGTTGTATTTCTTGAGAATCTTGAAATGGATTGTGAAACATGCCTTGTAGCAAAAGTTGACAATGATGGACGGCTATGGCATAGGAGACTTGGACATGTGAGCATGCATACCATGTCAAAGTTAATTAAGAAAAATCTGGTTATAGGATTGCCTAAGCTTAAACTTGAGAATGATCATATTTGTGATGCATGTCAATTAGGTAAACAAACTAGCACATCTTTTAAAACCAAGAAAGTTGTCTCCACATCTTTTACCATGTCACAGCTTTGCCCAATTAATTAATAGAAATCATAATTGCTCTAGGATTGCTACAATGCATCAAATTCAACAAGATTTTTAACAACATTCCAAGTAGAATTGGGTAAAGTGGTAAACATGAAAGTTGTATCTTTTTCTCTTATCTTTCCAATAGTTTAAAAATCGCTACATTTAAAACTCTGTAGACAAAGTTATGGCTAATACCGAAACATATGTAGTACAAGTTTGCACCTCAAAATTGCTCTCCTTTTTTCATTAAAATTCTTTCTTTATTAAACACCTACAAAAGCACAAATAAATCAATAACAACCTATCTTAACCACATTAACACCAAATTAAGCATAAAATTAACTAAGATTAGATTGACTCACCTAAAATAACTAATTTAAAATAATTAAATGAAATCTATTAATTTCTATGCATTATTACAAGAACTACGCTAATTTATTATCAAAATTAAACCCAAATAACTTTATATCATAGAGTTATCAGTGACATTTTATCTTGGTAGGCTTTATGACTTGCTTTCAAATGACAATTCTATTAAGGGAATTAGTTTTTGTCCTGTACACTCAAGTAATATTGTAAGACATTAATAAATGGGAAAGTTTTATTATCAGCAAAAACACATAGAGTTAACATAGAAGCATTTTTCTTTCCATAATCAACTTTAAAACTCTTGAGGATTTTCTTTAAGTTTAAAAACATAGCATTCCCAAAGAATGTTTAGATCAATCAATTTTGTCATTTCAAAACCAGGGTGAAGCTAACAAAGGACAATCCCAGCCATGAAAGTAAGGAAGAGTATGCTTGTGAAGATAAATTTATGTAATGGACAAGAAAATGAATATTACCGTTGCCCTACTTAGCCACATCTTTCACATTCCAAATTCAGTTAGGCATTAGTATGATTTAAAAGATGGTGTGGAGATAAATGATTTACATACTGAGTTTTTTGTATTTCCACACCCTATTGACATAGGGCAAAATAGTGGCAATAGGTTGACCTTTCATGATCGAATTTTACATTTGATTATCACATGGAACTCTAGGCCTAATAAGCGAAAAAACTCCTATGTGAGGAGTGAAGATCTTTATTTCCTACACCACATCAAGCATAATATCCTCATCAATTTGGTTGACTTTATATTCTAAGATATGATGCAAGTGGTCATTAAAGGGAATACAACTTTGGTCCATGGGATGGACATTAGCCAAATTTTACATTTTCATGGGATAGATGTTCAGTTAATCCCTCTACTACACATAGGATGCACATCACTATTAAAAAGCATACAGTGAATAAGTTTGGGTATCAGATGATTAGTGGACATTGATATCCAAAGGGTTTTGTTCTTCTACAAGGCCAAGGGGATGCAGCTAATAAAAAGAGTAGTGATAGTGATGATGGGTCAGCAGTTGGGGGGACCACTATGAGTGATGTGTTTTTATATCTACAGTGTATAGAGTATTAGCTCATGGCTCATGTTGACACCTCTACCGGGATGATGCTTAGCAACCTTGAGGAATTTAGAAAATGAGTCATTGCTATGGAAAAAGATGTTATATCTCTTGTCCAGCTTCATGACATCGACACCTTTCTTCTAGTCAATCCTTCAACAGAGCTGACTACACCATCCAATCCCAGCACTCCGATTGATCTAGTCGATCCTCCTACTAATTCGAGCTACCCTACCATTGATCTTTCACCTTGATTTTTATGTGAGGCACATTTCTTTATATGTTTTCAAACAATGATTAGCTTTCCTTTAGTTGGATGGTTATGATTTGCATACCATTTACATTAACTTTTTGGATGCTTACTCATTTTGTTTGGATGTACATCTCTTGATGATTGATGCTTATATGTGAATGGTTACATGTTTATATCTTAGATGTTAATGACTATATTTTCACTTAATAAATGATGCTTATATTCATATGATTATATTCATATGTTTATATATTTGTGTATATTGTTTACAATTGATCCTTAGTGTTTATAGCAAACCATTTTGATATAACAAAAAGGGGGAAAAGTATTGTGAGAGCAAATTGCACATAATTTTTCAAAACCATAGCACTAAGTGAAAGGGAGTTTTTCAATTTTTCAAATATGCTTAAATTCAAAAACTAAGGGGGAGTTGTTAAACTCAATTTTTCTCATTGTTAATTTTACAATTGATCTTATTTTAAAATGACAAATTAAATAATCAAAATTTAAGTTTTTAAGTGTATTAAAACACAATGAAACCCTTTAAGCATTTGCAAGAAAAAAGACTAATTATTGGTACAAGTTTAAAGCTTAAAATGCCTTAAAAAATGTCTCAAAGCACTAAGGTATCGAGACATTTTGAATGTGTATCAAGACATCAAGCTTAGAATGCCTCAAAAATATCATAAGGAAGCAGAGGTATCAAGACATCTCACGAGCGTAACGAGACATCACCTTTGAAGCCATAAATTCCAGAAGACAAGTACTGAACTATTGAGACCTAAACTTGAAGTATCAAGACATCACCTTAAAAGTTGAAAATTCCAAAAGACAAGAGCTGATGTATCGAGACCTAACTTCAAGGTATCAAGACTTCATTTTCAGACCTCAATTTCTAGAGAGCATGTGCCAATGTATCGAAACCGACCTTCAAAGTATCGAGACATCCACTCTATAGTTGGATTTTCATAAAGCAACATCAAACGTGTCGAGACCTAGCTACAATGTATCGAGACATGCTTTAGTCTAAAAATGTCAAGGATGAACCATGTATCAAGACGTTCAAGAGAGGTATTGAGACTTTAGTTGAATCAAGTATTAATAGAGATCTATAACGAAGGTATTAAAACCTCATATTAGACAAGCCAAAAAAAAACATGATTAAATGACTATTTTTTCAAGCACATGTCCTCCAACGGCTATTTTATGATACTTACCTACAAATAGAGTGTGAGACCTCCACCTCTATAGGCTTGTAACTAGGCATAGACGCCATAACACAAGTTAGGGGTAGTTTTGTTATTTCCTCTAATAAGCTCTCAGAAGAAATTTTTACTATATTTTAAGGTCTAAATAGGCATAAGACTGCATAAATGATATGTAATGATGAAAACACGAAGAAAACTAGAAGTTTCAATAATTTTTACAATAGGGGCAAAATGGTCATTTTTCACCTCAAGTAAAAATTTTTAAGTTTTCATGAACCCAAGTTTTCTAGACCATTATGGATCTTGTCCCAGTGTCAAAAGAGTAAAAGATTGCATAAAGGATTAAAAGAGAACAAGCTAATTTGTGGAGGGGCATTTTTGTAATTTCAAGTGGAATGGATAAGCTTGAGCTATAAATATCTTTTTCTTCCAGCAGCTTCTTCATTCTCCAGCAGCTTCTTCTCCTTCTTCTTCTTCCTTCACACGTTGCTTCCATCCTCCATGGAAGCTTGATATGAAACTTTCATAACTTTCCCTCTCTAGCTCTAATTTTCATACCTTTGTGCCCTTTTGACTAGAACCCTTGTGCTCTTTCACTTTCTCACTTTAAAACCCTTGAAAAATCCCACTTCTATACTTTTTCTCACTAGCTATGTGTTTAAAGAGAGAAAGCCCCTATAATAGCTTGGGAATTGTTGGAAAGAATTTCAAGGTTACAAAGCTATTAAGGTTCCAACGAAGCCCCATCGCCCCATTTGGACAATTAGAGAAGTAGAGTAGACAAAAGGTTCAACAAGATACCAGTGAGTGAACTTGCATTTCAAAAATAGTTTTGGGAATGTAAATGACTTATTTAATCTTCCTTAAAAACGAGTGCCTTGGGAACAAGCCTTTGATAAATTGTCTCTATGTGTAACATGTGGTTATTATGGATTGTTGTATTACTACATTATGTTGATATATATATATATAAATAATGTTGTGTAATGATATTGACCCAGCTATGTGCAAGTAGAAGTGTGCATAAGTCGATGCTGACCTGGCTATGTGCTAGTGGGAGTGCGCATAAGCCGATGCTGACCCGGCTATGTGCGAGTGGGAGTGCGCATAAGCCGATGCATATGAGCTGATGATGATGGGAGGGTGTGTATGATGATTGATATATATAT
>NC_030851.1:27977673-28008911 GCF_000208745.1 Theobroma cacao
ATATATATATATATATATATATATATATATATATATATATACATATATGGTATATGGTTATAATGAAATGCACATGAATTTGGCATGTTGAACTTTGGAAACCTTTGTGTGTTTTATGTTGATTTTGTCATTTCAGCAGGATGGCTTTTTCTTGAAAGGAAGGAAACTTTTTTTCTAACTGCTCTGTTTCTCGCTGCAGTGAGAAACTCTCGGGTTGGAGGGGTAAGGCTGACTGAAAATCTCATTGTAGCGAGAATGCATTTTCGCTGCAGCAAGAATGTTACTATAGCTTCTCGCTGCAGTGAGAAACTTTCTATTTTGTGACCAAAATTTCGCTGCAGCGAGATTGATCTTGCTGCAGCGAAAAACTTTCTATTTTTCTCCTTATTTGGCTCGATTGCTACCTTATTTTCCATTTCTTTGGTACCATAGTTGAGCATGGACTTCCAACATTAAGGAATAAGTGAATTAAGTTTAAAATGAGGAGGTTTGGTGAGAAACCCTCAGCCAGTTAAGAAACCCTTGGTTAGTTGATAATTTAAATCAAGTGTCGCTGTAGCAAAAATTCATTCTCGCTGTAACGAGGACTTGTCGTTTATTTGACCTGATTCGCATGAATGCTATTAAAGTTTTCACTCTCCAAATCCTTTGTTGAGCATGGACCCTTTTCATAAAGTCATTTACTCATGTGGGGTTTACATGAGGGGTTTTTAATAAGAACTAAAACAAATTGCATTGTTTTGAAAAATGAATGCATCATGATTTCGTTAAACATTCCTTAATGTTTGCTTGTTCCCTTCTTGTTCACTCACTGGGTTTATACTCACCGTTTTCAACTTCATGTTTTCAGATCACGAGGCAGTTGGTAACTAGGTCAAAGTGTCTTCGTATATTCAACCCTTGGTAGGTGTCTCGGCATTCAGTAGCTATACATTCATCCGAGTCTCTTCGCTGAAAGTCGAGTACTCTTTTGTTGTGTATAGATAAACCGATATAAATTATTAAATTATGTTTAGATAATATATATACTCTTTGATTGGTATGCCACTATGAGATGGCAATGTTTAGTATTATTTTGATTCAAAGTTATAAAATGTAACTTAGCAACTTTTAATGGAATGGTGAAAAGGTTATATTAATATGCTTGCTTGGGCTTAGTGGACTACGTCCATTGGGCCCATGAGCCGGTCATGGCCCAGAATTTGGGTCGTGACATAGAGGTTTGTGGCACGTTTTCCAAAATGAAAAACACCAAGAGCAAGAGTGAAACATCAAACTCAAAATTCCTCAAGAATCACTCTAAAAAGTCAAAATGTTCTTTCTTTGAGCTACTTAAGCGTTAAACTTCCTTATTTCTTTTAAGAGCCTTAATTCTCTCTTTGTACACATTATATTATTCAGCCTTTTAGAGGCATTTGAGCTTACTCTTCATCTTCTTTGCACTTCACTGTAAAGGTTATTCCTTAACCTCAAAAAACTAGTGTTGTTGTGAGTGGTTATACCTTAACCAAGTGAAAAGGTAGAGGGGTTAAATCTAAGCCTAGAAAAGACTAATTTGTCAAAGTTATTATTGAACCTTGAAAACTATTTGCCTAGTGGAATCTAAACTCCTTAGCAATCTAAAGGAGATGATGCAGGCAAAAAGGCTAAACCTACATAAAAATCTTTGTGTTCCTCCTTTGTTCTTTTAAATTCTTTTTATTGCTTTTAACTCTTCAAACTATCTTTGATATACTTAAAAAAGGAATTATGCATCTTTAGCTTATTGGTTTAAAAGAAGTTTTTTATCTTCAAAAGGCGCAAAGAATATTAAAAATCATTAGTTCACACCTTCTTGAGATTATCCTTTAGAGCTAACACTTTAATAGTCTCGATACTTTGTGTGTAGGTCTCGAGACTTCTGTTTTTGGTTTGTAGGTCCGAGATCTTATGAACATGTCTTAAGACTTACTTCATCCCAAGCAACAAGTATCGATACCTTCCAACAAAGCCTTAATATCTTGACTTTAGAATGTCAATTTTAGGCCAAAATCAAGTCCTTTGAACTCCTAAAACCTCATTCTTTCAAGTCAACATAATTTGGGTATCGAAATATATTTTTCGAAGGCATAAACATTTAGGATTTCAGTAGTAAAATGCAATTTACATGCTCACCAAGTTAAGTTATAAATTTAACCTTACTTGAAGGTTGGGGTCTCACATGTATATAGTTGAGGAATGAGGATGCTTTTTAAAAAGAATTAATTCATGTAATTAACATACACCAACAATTAATTATAATTTTTTAGATTTCTAAATCCAAACTATTCTGGCTATGATACCAATTGTTAAAGATAATAAATTTATACTGACCCAAAGTCTATCATAGTAGGAATTTTGAACGCAAAAGTGTACATGATTCTTGACCCATGATTTGATAGCAAAAACAATACTGATCCGATTGAATGTTGGAATTTAGTACATTAGGATTTTTCTCCTCTTTAATCTACAACTCTTTAGTGGGTGAGATTATTAATTTTTAACGTAGAGAGGAGAGGAGATCTAGCCTTACTTTTATATAGTGAATCCTTAGTCTTATAATAGGTTTTCAAGCCTACATCTTAAACCCGCATATAATATTAAAGTTTAACTCAATTTATTAGATTATATTATGCACCATAATATTATCTCTATATCAAGATTAAATTAATTTAGCCTGATTTTGATCAATATAAAAATAAATAATATAAGTTCACACTATAATTTTACAATAATATCTAACATTCTGGAGATCTGTGACAAACTAAGAATAAAATCTTTTTGAGTTTGGATGTAGAGATTTTAAGATTGTTTAAAGATTTTGAGGATAGATTAGAGGTCTAGTGCATGGCATCTCCAGAGGTCATAGGAGAGGGAAAGAAATGTTCAGGAGAGAAAAGAAGAAGATCATGAATGGAAGCAGAGGAAAGAGAGAGATAATAAAGAAAGCAAAACACTTATGAAGATGTAAAAAAATAGTTAACGAACGGTAAAGTCCAGAATCGTCAATAATGGTAAAAGGTTGAGGGAAATGAGATCAAAGAAAGACAGAGTAAACTGTTGGTTTTCTTTGTCAAGAACATAATAGGTTTTTCATTTTTATTTTTTAAGTTTAATTAATTAAATTTAAAATTAAAAAAATAATTTTTATATTTTATTTTTAAATAATAATTATCACATCATCAAATTGAAATCACCTATAATTATCACATCATCTAATAGTGCCACTTTGCTGCCAATGTGAAAGGGCTAAAGGTGACATCAACATGTTTCATATAAATTAAATTGAAATGACACAAAATAATAAATTGATAGCTCAGTTACTCCAAAGGAAAGAATAAGAATTAGAAAAGACACAAAATAATAGATCCACAATTTTATTATTTTAAATAAAAAATAGAGATTTAAATAAACGTTTTGATGTAATTTGAGAGTTTCATTTTCACAATTATGCTTATAATTTAAACTCTAATTGCTCCAAAGGTCCAAGAAATTTTAAACCATTTTATGTTTGTGCTATTTACAAAATGCCAGTTTTATCTCCTCAGGTAATTAAGTGATACTAGTTTTTTTCATTAAATAAAAGTGATAATGGGTTTTGATTTTTCCTTTTATGGAAGCGAAAGTTCATTATGAACAGATTAAGCAAAAGTTCTAGGATTAGCATGCGGCACTGCCTCCGCGGTAGCCGATCCCGTTTAACCCGCTTGGTGCTAGGAGCCCGGCAAGAAAGATAAAATCAAAGAATAATGCATGACCCACGACTTCTTACCCCGCGTGAGAACCACGTGCAGACCATTTTCCATCCATCAAGGTGATTTTTTCTCAACCGTTTTGCATATTAAATATAATAGTTAGTTACGAATATAATGATTTCAATATTTGTAGAGTAAAAGTTATATCCATACCTATTTATCTATAATTTATAATCTATAATATATAAAGGTATTGATATTAAAAAAGATTTTAATTGGTCAAAAATTATTTTTGTTCATTATATTTCTAAATTATCATTGTAAATATTTTTTATCGTAAATATTAATAATAAAATTTATCCAATATATAAATTAAAATTTTAATTGCATCAATGATCTTCATTAAAAACATTTTTATTCTAACTATTACTAAGATTTATCTAATTTAGAATTAAAAATTCTATTACATTCAATGACTTCCATTCAACACTATTTTTCTTAATATTAATATTAATATTAATATTAAATAATTTATTGATTAATATTACAAAATTTCAATTATTTATATTTTAAATTGAACACTTTAGAAACATTTGTATATATACATATATATATATATAATTGGTATTTAAAGCAAATATAAAATAAGTGTTCATGCGCAATTTCCATATCAATAAATACTAATATGTATGAAAACCCAAATGTGGCAAAATTTTTTATTGATGAAAACAAACATATTTAAAATTTGATTAATTTATATTATTATTTATTAGGGGAATTAAGAATAAAATTACTTAATGCTTATAAGCTAAAATTATATTTAGCGTATACTAATAAGTAATAAGATCAATATAATTAGTTTTAATTTTAAATATAATCAATTATTATAATTTATGGATATTAATATTAATTATATTTAAGTAATTAGATTATTGAGCTATTTCTTTAAATATGAAATTTAAATACTTTATACTTTTATATGAAATAAAATTAATAGCCAAACACTTAAGTGTAAAAATTTAAATCAACTTGTTAACTTTAATTCGAGTATAATTTTGATAATGGCAAAATAATCATAATCTACTTGAACATCACTTATGTTATCCTTGACAAATTCTTGAAATGATTTAGATGCTTGAAATGATTTAGTTCTCATACACTTATTATTACATGATAACAAGCTTGTTTATTTTAGTTATATGAATTCTTGAAGTCTTTGAATTTTCACTTGCTTAACAAATGTCTACAAGCTTGAATGACTTAGCTATATGAGTGTTAAATTTGTTTGAAAGAGTTCTACTTATGATCCCTCTAACATTGACCTTTGAGATATTTAAATTGCAAGTTAGGTGCACAAGATGAGAAGTTCATTGATGCAATATAGGTGCACAACACCAAGGTTGTCTATACAACACCAAGGTTGTCTCAAGACAAGAAATTCACTCTTAACTCAACATTTGATGACAAGGAAGAAGCAAGAAAGAAATAGCCAAAGTTCTATGCTAAAATGTCAAGGAATCTTGAAGTAATGAAACTCCAATCGATCTTAGAGTAAGGCAAGTCAACCTTATGGTAGAACGAGCAAGAACGGACAAGGAAACTTGAAAAATATACAGCCATAGGAGACCTTATAAATCCTATAGTCGACCTTAAGGCATAACACTTGCAAAATTTAAAGCATTGAGAAGTCATAGTCAACCTTGATGAAGCCATAGTCGAACACACCAAGCTAGACTTCAAAAATACAAGCTTTTTGAAGTGGATTGACTAGTGAACTTTCATACTCAATTATAAATGATTGCTGGACACAAAATTCAAAAGGAAAACGGCTAGTTTCTTACTTTAATTATCTCCAATAGCTCTAAGACTCTTCCAACTATAAAAAAGACCATTTAAAAGCATTTCAAAGTGATGAAGAAGAAAGAAAAGGCTAAACTCTTGAGGATCAAGGTCTTGAAAGAAAATGAGAAAAACCTAGCCTTCTTGACTTAAAATTTCTTTGTGTTTTCACTCTCATATTTATATCCTATCTTCATACCCAATGTTAGGAATTCTTTCCCCATTATACCCACTTAGCAAAATCTAGCTTTTATAGGCATTCTTGATATTTTTGTAAATGTTCTAACTTAGCTTTGAAAATTTAATCTAAAGGTTATGGTTGATCCTAGAAAAAGTCATTGTATGAGTTTGTGGTTGAGTTCGTTAAAAATCATAGGTTATCGCTTGATTTCATGAAAAAGCCCTTGTAAGGGTTTCGCTTGATCCCGTGAAAAAGCTAGTGTAAGGGTTATCACTTGATTCCGTTAAAAAGCAAGAATCCCTTTATGAATTGTGTAAAGGCTATTGCTTGATCCCTTTAAAAGCAAGAATCCCTTTGTCTATTGTGTAAAGGTTATTGCTTGAGCTCGTTAAAAAGTAAAAATTTCTTTTAATCGATAGAAAATTCCTTAGTGAGCCAAGGGAGTGGATGTAAACATTTGAGAAAGTTGAACCACTATAAAATCTTTGTGTCTTGATTTACTTTTATACTTTATGATTTTTTATTGAAATTCTACTTTAGAAAAATCACTTACTTTGATTTTAACACAAGTAGGAAATCCATTTTGACAAAAAGTTTAACTTTTACTTAATGTCTTCATTTTATCATTGCCTTATTTTGCTATACTTCAATTCAAGAAAACCCATTTCATAAAGCACTTGTAATTTGATTCATATTTTTAACATTTAAGTTTTGATTCTTTTTTAGTCTTTCTTTATCATCAATACATTTTTACTCTTGGAAATTTTTTTTTTGTGTTAAACTTATTTGATTTGTACTTGAAAAACATTTAAAGAATTAGAAAACACTGCTATAGTCAACTATAAAAGGCTTCTAGTTGACTATGTTAGTGAAAAACTCATTTTAAGGCAATTTGAAAACCTTATAGTCGACTCTACTGATCTTATAGTCAACCCTTGGTTAGAAAATCGTTTTCAAAAGATGTAGAAAAAGTTTCAAAAAGAGTTATGATACATATGTAAATCTTTGGCAAAATAACTCAATCAAATGCAAGAAAATAATTTTTTTTAAATGCTTTAATGGTATGTTTGGTATGGTGGAATAGCTAAGCCATTCCCCCTTTTTTTCCTTTCTCATTTTTATTCTTTTGTTTGGTTGGTTTTTAAGGTGGGGAATAGGCATTCCAACTAATGGCTATTTCCCAAAATCTTAATTTAGCCATTCCTTACCTCCCCCATGTTAAATGGCTATTTCATGACTATGGAATAGAGTAAAAAATTTATTAGACAAAAATGTCCCTATTTATTGAAAATAATTACGACTTACAAATAGAAAATGAAAATAAAGAAAAAGAAAAAAGAAATTAAAATAAAAAACTATATTAATAATTTAATAATAAATTATTACTGTTTAAATTTTTAATGAAAATAGAAATTCAAAGTTTAAAAAATAAAAATACTAATAGAGAAAAATAAAAGAAATTGAAATAAAAAATACATTATCAATTTAATAATAAATTATTAATATTTTAAAATTTTAATGAAAATAAATTAAAAGATTAAAAAAGGAATAATATCATTAAATTATAATAATAAGTTTACTAAATTATAATAAAAGGTAATTTATCATTTTATTATTTATTCCTTAACTATTCCAAAATTATTCCTACCAACCAAACATCAGAATGAGTTATAACAACAATTTTTACTTTATTCTATTACATGAACCAAACTCAATAATAATCATTCAATTTTATTCATTATTTATTTTATTTTATTTCATTTCGTGAACTCAGTATGTAATGTTGGCTCCATTAGTTTTTGATGATAATAAAACATTCCCATTCATTTGTGTCTAATATTTCTACTTAAATGTGCAGGACAAGAATTTTATGCCAATGATAAATAAATTATTCCAAGGGACATATAAAATATCATATGTATAAAAAGTCATAATTTATCAACAAAACAGAAGCTCCTTAGTTGAATAATAAAGGGTTAGTCAGCTAAAATTCAAATAAGAAGTTGGCAGGCTCAAGAGCATTGAGAAACAGAAAAGACTTAGTCGACCAAGCAATGGGTCAGTCAACTAAGAGCCTACTGTCGAAACTAAGATCAGAAAACAGAAACGACTTAATCGACTAAAAAGGAAGTTAGTCGTCTAAGTGCTCACTGCCAAAAACTGGGATCAGAAAACAGAAACTACTTAGTCGACTAAGAGCGCAGTTAGTCAACTAAGATCATTTTATCAAAAAATTTGAATTGAGCACTAGAAAATAGATTAACGGCCAGAACTGCCACCAAACTATTTTCAACAGTTAAAAACAGCCTAACACCTATTAGAGCTGATTTTCCAAGTATTTAAGAGGCTTCCAACGACTAGAAAAGCAATTAAGGCTTCCAAGAACAAAAAGAGCTAAAAAACCAGCAAAAACTCTCTGCATTCTTCTGCACTTCACGCCTATCCTTGTAAAAGATTCAAGCATTTCACTTTGTACCACTTTGATCAAGTCAGTGATCATAGGTACACCTTTATTTCTCTTCTCCTTGCATGCTTAGAGTGTGTGAGACACTCTAAGAGAATTTATTCAAGCTTGGATTGCTTGATTGAGTGTATAGGTTCTAACTTAGCCTAGAAAAGTTAATTGTTGGGTTTTGGTTGATCTTGGTAAAAACCATTGTGAAAGGTTTTGGCTGAGCCTAGTAAAAGCCATTGTAAAGCTTAGTGGAAGTTTGTGAATTTTACCGTTCATAGTGATTGGTTTGGAAAATCCTTGGTTGAACAATGAAGGTAGTGGATGTAGGGCTTGGACCGAACCACTATAAATTATTGTGTGATTGTCTGCTCTGTTTTTAGTTTTTCATTCTTTGTTAAATCTTTATTTTATCTTGCAATTGTCCCCAATTAGAAGTCAATTTTAGTAAGAGCCAAAAAGTTCTATTCACTCCCCCTCTAGCATATTTACTTGGGACCAACAAGTGGTATCAGAGCAAGTTCCTTGTTCTTAAGGTCTAACACCTTTTGGGAAGATCCAAATGGCTCCTCAAAAATCAGTAGTGGCTAAGGAACAATCAACAAATAGACCAACTCTGTTTGATGGCTCAAATTACCCATATTGGAGTACTAGGATGTCAATATACATTAGAGCAATAGATTATGAGATGTGCGATGTCATAATTGATGGTCTTTTTATTCTTTCAACCTTAAATGTTGTAACCAATGAGATGTTTCTTAAGCCAAGGTTTGAATGGACCTGAAGCTGAAACCAAAAGAGTCCAAACCAACTTTAAGGCAATCAATACATTGCATTGTGCTTTAACTCCCACTGAATTCAATAAAGTGTCAACCTGTACCACAGCTAAACAAGTGTTGAATAAACTTAGAATTATTCACAAAGGGACTTCACAAGTTAAGGAGTCCAAGATAGCCATCTTAACCAACAATTATGAGATGTTTAAGATGGAACCTAGTGAAGATATCATCAGCATGTTAGATAGATTCACAAATATTACAAACAAATTAAGTCAGCTAGGCAAACCAATTCCTGAGCATGAAATCGTTAAAAGACTTCTTAGAAGCCTACCAAAAAATTAAAAGCCAAAGGTGACTGCCATTTGTGAAGTCAAGGACTTAAATGTTATAAATCTAGATGAAATTTGTGGTTATCTTCTTACTCACGAATTAAAACTCAAAGAAGAGGAAGAAGAAGACAAGAGGGAAGCAAAGGAAAAGAAGAAAAGTATTGTCTTAAAAGTAAGCATCCTTGAAGAAGAATTGGACAGTTTATCTTGTGATGATGATGAGGAACTATATATGGTTGCAAGAAGGTTTAAAAAGCTTATGGGCCAAAGAAATCGGAGATTGGCTAGAACAAGATATAGAAGAGAGCAAGGCTCTTCATGGAAAACCAAAAATAAAAACGAGTCTAACAAGAAGGAAAATCTTATATGCTTTGAATGCAAGAAGCTAGGACACTTCAAGTCAGAATGTCCCTTGTTAAAGGAAGATGCGCAAAAAAAAAACAGAAAATCGAAGAAAGCAATGGTGGTTGCAACCTAGTCAGATAGTGATACCTCAAGTTTTGATGATGAAGAAGAAAATATGGAAGAAATAGCTAATATGTGTCTAATGGCAACGGATGATGAATCCAAAGTATCTTCATCCCCCTGTGATATTTCAATTGATGAATTACAAGAGGAGTATGAATGTCTTTATGATGAATTCGAGAAACTTGCATCAAAATATAAAACTTTGAAAAGAAAAACTGCATCTCTTAAGATTGATTTGCAAAAGATAAAATATGGCTTCAATTCTATTTTTGAGCAAAGAAATTTTCTGCAAATTGAATTAGAGTATTCAAAAATAGATTTTGAAACTCTAAAATTGGAATTAGAAAACAAAACCGAAGCCTTGCAAAAGGCAGTTGAAGAAAATGTTGATCTTAAAAGTTTGAGGAAAGAAACATCAAGGAGGAACATATACTTTAAGAAAAATTCTGATAATGCTTCATTTAGATGTTATAATTGCGAAAAATATGGACATTTATCTTATGACTGTTATAAAAATAGTAGCATAGAAAACTAGAAAAATTTGGGTTCCAAAAGGATCCTATATTGTAGCTAACCTTCAAGGACCCATCAAAGTATGGGTACTTATTAAGAAAAACTGAAAATATGTTTTGTAGGTTGAGCTGAATCTAAAAGACACATGGCCAAGAGCTCAACTAAAGAAGAAGGAACCATGGTTTATGGACAGTGGCTGCTCAAGGCACATGATTGGAAACGAAATGTTGTTTGCTTAGTTGGACAAGAAAAATAGAGGTATCATCTCCTTTGGTGATGACTCAAAAGGTAGAATTTATGGTATATGAACCATTGGTAAGAACTCTCAAGCTCGAATTAGTCATTTGTTACTGGTTAAAAGTTTGAAACACAATTTATTGAGTATCTGCCAACTCTGTGATAAAGGTTTTAAGGTATGCTTTGACTCAAATAAATGTGAAGTAATAGATATAAGTACTAACAAAGTTTCATTTATAGGAAAAAGAATTAAGAATATGTATGTTATATTTCTTGAAGATCTTGAAGTGAATTGTGAAACATGTCTTATAGCTAGTGTTGAAAATGATGGTCGGTTATGGCATAGGAGACTTGGTCATATAAGCATGCATACCATTTCAAATTTGATAAGAAAAAATTTGGTTATAGGATTGCCTGAACTTAAATTTGAATATGATCAAATTTGTGATGTATGTCAACTAGGAAAACAAGTTAAAACATCTTTCAAAAGTAAGAAGAATGTGTCAACCTCTAGACCACTAGAATTGCTGCACATTGATCTATTTGGGCCAATTAGTACAACTAGTCTAGGAGGAAAATCATATGGCTTTTTGATAGTTGATGACTACTCTATGGATACTTGGATCTACTTCCTTGCTCATAAGAATGATGCACTATCAGCATTTATAAATCATTGTAGGAAAGTTGAAAATGAAAAAGGACTTGTCATAGTTAGTATTATGAGTGATCATGGTGGTGAGTTTGAAGGAGATGAATTTGAAAACTTTTGCAATGAAAAAGGATTGGATCATAATTTTTTTGCACCTAGAACACCTCAGCAAAATGGAGTTGTAGAAAAGAAAAACCAAACCTTAAAAGAAATGGCTAGAATTATGCTGTGTGAAAATAATTTACCAAAATATTTTTGGGTAGAAGCTGTCAACATAGCAGCATATATTCTCAATAGAGTCTCAATTAGAGCCATGATATCAAAGACTCCATATGAACTTTACAAGGGTAGGAAACCAAATATCTCTCATATTAGGAGTTTTGGCTATAAATGTTTTGTATTGAACAATGGAAAATATCCTCTTGGAAAGTTTGAGGCAAAAAGTGATGAGGCAATATTTTTAGGATATGCATTAAACTCAAAGGTCTATAAAGTTTTTAACAAAAGGACTTTAACTGTTGAAGAATCGATCCATGTAGTTTTTGATGAATCAAATGCCTTGCAAAAGGAAGTTCTTGCAGATGATGATGATACGGATGATCTTGAAAGACAAATGGAAGAAATTAATTTAGATGATAAGAAAAATAGTGAAGAAAAGTCCCTAGGAGGAGAAACAAAACCCCCACCTTTAAAAACATTGCAAAGAATCAAAAATTAGCATAGTGACCTTCCAAGAAGCTAGAGATATGTAAAAGACCATCCATAAGAGCTAATCATATGAGATATTACACAAAGTGTCAAAACTAGGAGAGGAGTTAGAGAGACATGTGAGTTTTTAGCTTTCATATCTCAAATTGAGCCTAAGAGCTTTGAAGAAGCAGAAAAAGAGGAAAGTTGGGTAATGGCCATGCAAGAGGAACTTGATCAATTCAAAAGAAACCATGTGTAGTCATTAATTTCTAGGCCTTTAAATCACCCTATTGTTGAGACAAAATGGGTCTTTAGAAATAAGGTAGATGAGCAAGGAAATGTTATTAGGAACAAAACTAGGTTAGTGGCTCAAGGGTATAACCAAGATAAAGGAATTGACTATGATGAAACCTTTGCACATATTGCTAGGATAAAAGCTATAAGATTGTTACTTGCATTTGCTTGTTTTATGAACTTTAAATTATTTCAAATGGATATAAAAAGTGTATTTTTAAATGGTTTCACTCAAGAAAAAGTATATGTTGAACAACCCCTCGAATTTGAGGACTATGAAAAACCAGATTATATGTTCAAACTTCTTAAGGCTTTGTATGGACTAAAGCAAGCTCCAAGAGCTTTGTATGAAAGACTTTCTAAGTTCTTAGTTGAAAAAGGTTACGTTAGAGGCAGCACTGATACAACATTGTTTATTAAGAGATACTTAAATGAATTAATTGTTGTTCAAATCTATGTGGATGATATTGTTTTTGGTGCAACTCATGAGGCTTTATGCAAGAACTTTGCTGAAGAAATGTAGGGTGAATTTGAGATGAGCATGATGGGATAGCTGAAATTCTTTCTTGGACTCCAAATTAAACAAAGTGAGGAAGGAATTTTCATAAGCCAAGAATGATACATTCAAGACATGCTTAAAAAGTTTGACATGCTGAAGGTGAAATCAATTAGCACACTAATGAGTCCATCCACCAAACTTGATGTTGATGAAAAGGGAAAGGATGTTAAACAAAAGCTCTATAAAGGTATGATCGAATCACTACTTTATTTAACAGCCAGCAGGCCTAATATCCAATTCAGTGTATGTTTGTGTGGTCGTTTTCAATCTCAACCCAAGGAATCACACTTGACCGCTGTTAAAAGAATTTTTAGATACCTCTTAGATACACAAACTTTAAAGATATGGTATCCTAGAGAATCATCCTTTAATCTAGTTGGATATTTAGATGCAAATTTTGCTCGAAGCAAAATTGATAGAAAGAGCACTAGTGGAACCTGCCAGTTTCTAGGTAGTATACTTGTGTCATGGTCAAGTAAAAAATAGAATTCAGTTGCTCTCTTTACAGCTAAAGCCGAATACATTTCTCTAGGTAGTTGTTGTGCTTAAGTCTTGTGGATTAAACAACAACTAAAAGACTTTGGATTAACAATGGATAACATACCAAAATATTGTGATAATACAAGTGCAATCAACATTTCAAAAGATCCTATACAACATTCTAAGACTAAGCATATTAAGATTATGCATCATTTTGTTAGAGATCATGTAGTGAAAGGTGATATTAAAATTGAGTTTGTTAATACTTTACAACAATTAACTGGCATATTCACAAAGCCTCTAAATGAGGAATGATTTTGTGAGATTAGAAGAAATTTAAGAATGGTTAGTGTGCAGGAGCTTAAGAAAATTCTGAAATTTTCACAAAGGACAATAAGCACTTAGTTGACTAAGAGAGTCACTTAATCAACTAAGAGCATTCTGTCTCTTTAAATAATAAGAATCAGTCAGTTAAAGAAATGAGGAATTAAATAATGAAAAGAAACTGCCTATCGGGTGATGGAATAGAAAAGAAAACCACCTTACCAAAAATAAAATTTAAGAGGGAAATTTTTAAATTTTAAAAGATAAGGTTACTGAATATATTTAAAGAAGGGGAGACAGACGATTTTGATAGAATTCAACCTCTCTTAACACATTCTCACTTCATTTTCTCTCATCTAAAATCGACCCTACTAAAACAAAAATTCTTTCTTCTCAAACCCACAAAACCCTAAGCCATAAATCTCTCAAACCAAATGGCAAGATCATCACAAACTAAAGAAATTCTGGAAAAGAAAACGGGTAAACGACCAGTGGAGGAAAGTGGACAAGTTAAATCTCAGAAGAAGAAGAAGAAGAGTATGTCTACCTTTGAGATCGAGAAATTTGGAAAAAAACAAACCATGAAGGAATACAAAACAGAGAAGAAGAAAGAGAAGGGTAAATCCTCCAAGAAAGGTAATATTTCGTCCTCCAAATTTAAGAATAAAGCCCATGAAGATAGATTTAAGAAAATAGAAAATGCTTTGATTACATGTGGAAAATTATAGACTGGAATAGCTTTGATGAAGCCCCTGAAATTCAGGTTGTTTTATCATATTATTTTGAAGAAATGAAACTGAAGGATTTTAGCACTTTTATGAATCGAACCTATAATGCTAGTTTGGTGAAAGAATTTTATGCAAGCATAGCATTAGATAAGTATGAACTTGAGGATTCTGATGATTATATTGATGATGGTCTGAATATCTTTTTAAATGGAAAGGAATTTGTTGTGACTATTGCTAATTTAGGAAATCTGCATAAAATTGAAAGTGAAGATGGTGACTATGAGATGCCTAAAAACTATGATCCCAATTCTTTGTGGGAGATAATTATATGGAGGAAAGAAAAATATTCATCAAAGAGTAATGCTGGTTTGATTAAAAGTCCATAGATTAGAATTTTGAATTACTTTATTACTGCGAATATTCATGAAAAATGTGGCAGTTTTAGCTACATTAGTCTTCAAGACTTATGGCTAATGGAGCATGCCTTCAATGGTACTCCACTTAATATAGGTAGATTCATGATTGAGAGAATGAGAGGAGTTTGTCAACTGGAAAAAATAAATCTGCCTTATGGAAATATCATTACATCATTGGTACAGAAAAAGGGGATTTGGAGCTTTAGGTGTGAATTGGATAAAGTGAAGAGCAGGGACCAAACTATTTACCTTGGGAATCTGCCTAAGATGGGGTATAAGCTTAATGGAGAAAAATTTGTTAAAACCCCCAAGGTCACTCTAGGAGGAGAGTCTTCTCTCTTTGCTCAGTCAGAAGCAACCTCCTCACAGTTCTTAAATGAAATGGTTTTCAATCTGCTCATGAGAATGGATGGAAAGCTTACTGACCAAGCTATGAGGATACAGAAAATTGAAGAAAAATTGATAGAACTGGAAAATGTGTTCAAGGAAAAAGGAAAAATGCCTCATAAACTTGCAGCTGCATACACCTCTGCCACTCCACGCTTTGCACCAGCAGGATAGGATGCTAAAGGTTCTGCCTTCCACCTGAAGTTGATCAACCAAGGAAACCCCCCTCACTTAAGCCACTAAAGGAAGTTAAATCAGAACAAGGTACCCAAGTGCTTTGGATCACTTGGTGAAATTCCTCCATCCAATCATGAACCTCAACAAGAACAACCTTTTCCTCCCAATTCAGAGGAAGTTTCAATAATGCATATCTTCCACCAAATGGTTAGAGAAAAACAAGTTGAAAAAGAAGCAGTTAAAGGGAAAGCACAAAAGTCCGTATCTCTAAAAGAATCCCTTGAACCAGCTTCAGTTACAGAGGAACAATTTGGGAAAGGAAAAGAAAAAGCTACTACTGATCCACAAGCCAAGTCTGAACCGTCTAGTAAAGGCATGAAGATAATGGCAACCAAGACCAAATTCCTCAAGAGACGAAAATCCTCCAGAATAGTTGAAAAAGCTAGACCATCAACCATCTCTTCTCCTCAAGACCCCTTTGAAATACCTCATAAATCATCCCCTAAACCCTCACCACAGAAATCACCTTCAGAACCATCTCTTGAACCTCTTAATGCTTTCTATGGCATTGATGAGTCTACCCCTTCACCCTCTTCAGAAGATGATTGAGCGTCCTTAGGATTTGATGATGACAAAAAAGGGGAGAATTATAGTAAAAAGTTTAGGGGAGAACTAGGGGCAATTTAGAAACAAAATAATGACTACTTTTTCTGCTATTTGTCAGTTGAACATCTGAATTTAACTTTGTGGTTTATGTTATTGTGTTGAAAATGGGATGCTATTAAGCTACTTATATTATTTGTTTGTTGATGGTTAAATCTGTTCTTGAGCTTGTTTGCTGTTGTTTTGAGATTTGTACTGATATTGGGCTGTTATGATGATAACCAATTTCTGTCAATGATATTGTGAATGGATTATGTTTGTGAATGTATATGGATGTTAATTATATTATATTTGTTGGATGATAAATGGCATAGATAAAATCTAGTAACAATATGCTATTGACAGACACAGCTGAAATAATGATGATATTCTATCAACCAGTCACCTATTGTTGATTACTCTATATGTCAGCATAAATATATTCTGAATGTATAATGTCATTGTTTGTATGACATAAATAATAATTTGCTGAAATGAATATGTAAAATAAGCACAAACTAAAGGGGAGCACACATTAAGGGGGAGCACTCACTTAGGGGAGAAATCCTCATTTTTTGTGCAAAACTAAAAAGATTAAATGGACACTGTACTGTTAATCAAGGAATGTTTTGGCATCATCAAAAAAAGAGGAGATTGTTGGCTCCATTAGTTTTTGATGATAAATAAAACATTCTCATTCATTTGTGTATGATATTTCTACTTGAGTGTGCAAGACAAGAATTGTATGCCAATGATAAATAAATTATTCCAAGGGACATATAAAAAATTATATGTATAAGAAGCCACAATTGATAAACAAAACAGAAGCTCCTTAGTTGAATAATAAAAGGTTAGTCAGCTAAAATTCAAATCAGAAATTAGCGGGCTCAAGAGTATTGAGAAATAGAAAAGACTTAGTCGACCAATAAATGGGTTAGTCGACTAAGAGCCTACTATGAGAAACTGGGATCAGAAAACAAAAACAACTTAATCGACTAAGAAGGAAGTTAGTCGACTAAGTGCTCACTGCCAAAATTTGGGATCAGAAAACAGAAACGACTTAGTCGACTAAGAGCGCAGTTAGTCAACTAAGATCATTTTGTCAGAAATTTTGAATTGAGCACTAGAAGATAGATTAATGGCCAAAACTACCACCAAACTATTTCCAATGGTAAAAAATTGGCTAACACCTATCAAAGCTGATTTTTTAAGTATTTAAGAAGCTTCCAACGACTAGAAAAGCAATCAAGGCTTCCAAGAACAAAAAGAGCTCAAAAACTAGCAAAAACTCTCTACATTCTTCTGCACTTCACACCTATCCTTGTAAAAGATTCAAGCACTTTACTTTGTACTACTTAAATCAAGTCAGTGATCATAGGTATACCTTTATTTCTCTTCTCCTTGTATGCTTAGAGTGTGCGAAACACTTTAAGGGAATTTATTCAAGCTTGGATTGCTTGATTGAGTGTATAGGTTCTAACTTAATTTAGAAAAGTTAGTTGTTGGCTTTTGGTTGATCTCGATAAAAATCATTGTGAAAGGTTTTGGCTAAGCCTGATAAAAGCTATTGTAAAGCTTGGTGGAAGTTTGTGAATTTCACTGTTTATAGTGATTGGTTTGAAAAATTCTTAATTGAACAATCAAAGTAGTAGATGTAGGTCTTGAATCGAACCGTTATAAATTCTTATGTGATTGTCTGCTCTATTTTTTAGTTTTTTATTCTTTTTTAAATCTTTATTTTATCTTACAATTGTTTTCAATTAGAAGTTAATTTTAGTAAGTACTAAAAAGTGTATTCACCCCCTCTAATATATTTACTTAAGACCAACATGTTGTAATGGAATTTGAAAAGATTGAACTGAAAAATAACTCAGAATCGGAATAATAAAATTTAAAATTATCCTAATTTGAGGTGAACGAGTATTCGGCAATAACCCGATGCAAGTCATTCTTTGTTTCGGACTGGCGCGTGGTGAAACGAGGAGGAAAATGGGCGTGGGTCTAAAGCTGGGCGCTTTTGAAAAAGTTGCCTTTCACTGCTTTTCCAGTATTCCGCTTACAAAGTAAGTCGGGACGCTCACTTTGCTTTGCTCATAGTAATAACTCTTGCATTTCCCCTTCCAACCAAAGCAAGCAGCTAAACAAGGCCGTTTTCTTTGCTCACTCTTCAATCGTCTCTCGCTCGCTCTCTCTGGACTCAAAGCAGAGATGGGAGAAGGAAAGGGCTCGACCCTGGTGCACCTTTTGGTGGTGGTCCTTAGCTTGGTGGCATTTGGGTTCGCCATTGCTGCTGAGAGAAGAAGAAGCGTTGTAAGCCCATTCTTTACCAGCTTCTCCACTTTTCAACTCTTTTCAGCTCAAATAGCTCGTACTGAACTTCTAATCTTCTCTACTTTTCATCTTTCTTTAGTGGTTGCATTTTGGTTGTCTGATGGTTTGAGCTCACAAGGAAATAAGGCTTTTCTGAGTGTGATATGTAGAGATCTGTGGGTTTCCGAGTGAATTTTGTTGGGTTTTTGTTATGATGGTTTGCTTTTAAGTTTTGGGTTTTTGCTATTAAATTATGTTTTAGTTTTGAGTAATTCTATATGTTATTATATTCTGTTTTCAATTTTTTAGTCGAAGAGCTACCTTTACTATCATTAATTAAGGTAATTGGTTTACTCTTAAAATATGTTTTTTGTTCTTTCTAGTGATGATATTTTTGTTCATCCCTGTCATGGCCCTGAAAATCAATGTGAACATGTGCCTGATCTAACATAAAATGTTTAAAAGTTAAATCCAGTTTTAGCAAAACAGAGAAGCTCCTCCTTGGAGCGTCTCAATTTCCCATTTCTAATCGAATGGGCTAAGTTTTTCCCCCATTGTACCTTATAGTATTTTGTGCACCAAAAGAATTGTTATTTGTTAATGTCCCCAAGTTGATTTTTTCGTATCAGTAGGCCAGAATCAGATAACTATCTCAATATCTAGGTATTGCATGTCGCTGATAACATTTTATAATGGTTACCTTCTTGACCACGAGAACATGGCTTTGCCTACTCAAAAAACACCACATGAAATGGCAGAGGTTAACAGACATATATGCCACGTATGCTTAGTTGTATATGGAACCTTGTTTGAATGGAATCGGTATGCATTTTTGATTTGGGGGAATTCCCATGGCGGGTTTCTGCTGTTGCCTGTAATTGATACAGTATTTGATCTGCCACAGCTGTGACTGCTGTACAAGCACACATGGTGGTAGGCCCTTCTTGGCGAGACATCAGATCGGCAATGTCTAAGAATAGTAATTGTTTTCTTTGATTTTTATTCCTATAAGCCACCATAGACTAACTTTAAATACTCACCAAAGAGAAGGAAATATAAAATCATTTTTTGTGCAACTGACACTTTCAGAAAATTAACTTCTTGCTTCTTGAAATTTGTTAACTATAGCATGACTAAGCATATTTAACAAAAAGGTAAATAACAGAATAGCACCTCAGTTTACTTGTTCATATTCTACTGAGCTAATAATACTCCAATTCCTTCAAAGAGCCATATGCTTGCTAATATTGACGCAAGATACCAAGAGAAAAAGCTTGACAATATGAAGTAAGTGGCATATATATGTGAACCTACGTTATCCTAATGTAGATTAGGCTACATTGCTTCTTTCAACCGCATTAGATGCAGTAACTGTCCAGCACCTGCATCATACAATTGCTGGGTATGTATAAATTGATACTTTTATAAATTGTGGCTGAATATATATGGTCAGAAACATGTGTATATTTGTGCTTGGCTAGTTCCAGAGTGATGGGTATTTGATTTAGGCAGAAATATGGTCAGTTTTTTTTAAGGGAATGCCAACTGGAATTGTGAATGGTCTTATGCACATTGATTATGAGGAATCTCTATTTGTGGTTAATATCGAGGGCAGCTTTTTTGTAAGGCTCAAAATTTTTTGTGCATGGTACCTAATGAAGCACACTGATGGGTACTTGTTTAATAAGTAATTAATTCAACATCATACCAAGGAAAATATACATGCTGACATCTCACATCCTGAATAAAAGAACTAAGTATAAGATTTTCTGTTGTCTATATCTGTGCACTTAATATGCATTGACTTAATTTATGAACTTAACCTTTGTTTTGCTGCATTACAGGGCACCATAGTTAAAGATGACATATCAAATACTACATATTGTGTCTACAATTCAGATGTTGCCACTGGCTATGGAGTAGGTGCTTTCTTGTTTCTTCTTTCAGGTGAATCACTGTTGATGGGTGTTACGAAGTGCATGTGTTTTGGGAGACCTTTAGCCCCAGGCAGTGATCGAGCTTGGTCCATCATCTATTTTGTTTCATCATGGTAAGAATTTCAGGTTGACATAATGCAAAATGTTCATTCATCACTCATTAAAAATAAACAGGAGCTCCTCATATCTGAATGCTTGCTGTCCAATTTTTTGCACGCTCTGTGCTCACTTATTTTAGTAAAATCCAAGTGATGATGTGTCATACTATTTGCTTCTCTATCATTTGATGAATTGATTTATGTTTGAATCTCATTGATTGTCTTTCATGCTAGGTTGCCTGTTGTCTATGTTTGTGGCTTTGTGCTCATATGTATCGCTGAGTACAGGGGGCAAGGGTAGTTTATCCCCCGCGCCAAACCCCACCCCCCCCCCCCCCCTGCCTCTTTAAATTTTTAAAATTTTTATTTTTTTTTACTATATACTTGCTACATTCTCAAGAGTATTCTCTAACTTTTGATAAATTAATTGGTTTAATGGTGCTCAAAGTTAGACACCATCTTCCATCCTTTCAAATTAAGGGGTCTAGGACTTAAAGCTTATAATATAAGTTTTATTGGTCTTTGATCATCTTCATTCTTAGTTCTCATTTAAGGAATCAAATGGTATTATAGTTGAATAAATTATTTTTGATTTGATGTATAAAACATATAATCTGATCATGAATGATCATATATAATTGTATTCCAATAGTTATTTTACATTATGCTTGTTGTGTAACAGGTATTGATGTTAGTGATCATGATATATGATTTGTCAGGGGACAATTGTTTGTAATTTTGTCCCTCTCTCAATGTTATATGGTATTGTTTATATGGAGTCCTCTTCGTCTTTGGCCCTCCAAACAAAACTTGGCTGGCTCTGCCCCTAGCCTGAATAGACTGAAATTTAAATTGTCACTATTTGCCTTGTGCATATCCTGTTTGTTTTGAGAAGGCTATTGTTGGTGCTACATAGAACACTTTTGGAGATATCTTTTCTCCCGTCTAATTCTTCATGGACTTGCATTTGCAGGTTGACTTTCTTGGTTGCAGAAGCATGTCTAATTGCCGGTGCAACAAGGAATGCTTACCACACCAAGTATCGAGGAATGATTTATGCCCAGAATTTCTCCTGTGAAACATTGAGGAAAGGTGTCTTTGTTGCAGGAGCAGTATTTGTAGTTGCAACAATGATTCTCAACGTATACTACTACATGTATGTTACCAAGGCAACCACAGCAGCGCCTGCTCACAAGGCAAATCGTGCAAGTTCAACCATTGGGATGACTGGTTATGCATAAATTTTAAATTAATAAATGACAGACCAGGTGTAGATGAGTTTTGCTTCTTGTTTCCATGTAATTTGATTGCCATTGTATTAAAAAACTATATTGATATGCTAGTGCTTTATCTAGTGACATTATAGCGTAGTTATGAATGTTCAGTGTCAATTGAAGGGCGGATGAAGATATAAATTTGTTGAGAACACTGTGGTCAGATCAAAGACACCGAGTATGCATTGTCATGAGCCTGGCCTTGACCTTGGATGCCAGCCACCCCTCTTGGCCAAGTGATAATCGACTAGAATGTTCACATGAACAATATTTGCAACTTGCTTCGTTCTGAGATAAACGAGTAGGATGTTCAGTCTCTCAAGTCTCAAGTGTATGGCGTCTCACAGGAGTAGTACGAGTAAATAAGTGGCTGCGGATGAAACATTGACTATCAAGGTGGATGAACTTGTCATTCAATACAACTTTTTGTTAGTAATGAAAGGATGGTATCCCTTATCAAATCGATCAAGTTATTAATTGAGGCAACTTCTAATTGGTAAGGATAGGATCGGTCTCCATAATCATTTTCAGACTAAGTTAGCACTACCCTGTACTACAGTTAGTACGACGGTGTTCTGATCCAAGCACGCGGTGCCTATGGGTGGTCAAAGTATAGACTGGCCTTCCATGACAAATTTGCGTCCCCTAAATTATTACAGGCAACTCTGGTTTGGGGTCATATTCATAGGTCATTTCCTTATTTCCTCTTGACGAAGTGAAATGACAATTCATGTCGTTGATTTATTAGACCAAGTTTTTAAGAGCCATACTTCATGTCTGAGACAGATGCCTGCTGTCAATCTGTTCCATACCCGTGTAGATCTTTCATTGATTCTTATCTGGCAGTACTCTCATCTTGTATTCAACACAAAAGGTAAAGAAAAAAAATTTTGCCGTGATTTTTGTCTTCAATGTTATTTCTTATCTTTTGCACGCAAAAACACTTGGATACAGGAGTGTGTAAGGATTGGTTAAAATTAATTTAATTTATTTAATTAATAAAATTTGATTGAAGTAATTAATTGAGTTTAAAAAGTTGATTAAGTGGGTTAAATAGATTCAATTAGCAAATTAATCGGTTGTAAAATTAGTAAAAGAAAAATCCGAAGTATGGAAATTAAACCCACACCACCTTGCTAAATAACAAGCACTTTATTAACTAAGCTAAGACAGCTTGCTTTGCTTAAATTTACGATTATTTATCTATTATATTGTAATATAATAGTGTCTACAAATTTATTAACCACACCAAGTTTAGTTTTAAAAGAATTTTATGATATTTTAATAACATAAATGAGCAAATTCATGGAAAAAAAGAAAGCCGAATGGCCTCCCCTGACATATATTAGATACACCTTGATATATCGAAATCTAATTGCCTTTCTAGCCATATAAGAAATCATTTTGTCGACAATACTGCTCATTTTAATTTTTTAATTTTCTTACATTCATTAAGTTTAAAATTATTAACTTTCTAAACCCTAAATTAGATTAAATAAAAAACAAATCAAATTTGTACTTGTAGACAATCTTGTAATTAAAGTGTTGATGAAAATTATGAATCGACTTCTAAAAATAATCAAAATAGTTTTTTGTGTCACTTTTATCTCCAATTTCTTCTTTTGTTATGAATAAATAAGTTGAATAGTTGATTGTTAGTTTAATTGATATTTATTCTTTCCTTATAATAATAATAATAATAATAATATTCTACTACCACTACCATTTCTTTTGAAAATTTTAAGATAGGTAACTGAACAATAAAAAAAATAATAATGAAATTAAAAGCAAACCCTAAACTCAAGACAATGTTAATCTTTTGCTCAATTTAGATATTGAAAATAAAACGTTTGATGAAAAAGGTAGTAGTACAGACTTTCATTAATCTTTATAATAATTTGAAAAATTAAGAACCACAAATAAGAGTTTTAGTCTTTAATTTGGAGGCTAAAGACCAGAACTTAATATGCTTAAGTAAGTATATACAAATTGCATCTTCATCGTATATATTAGCATAAAAAGTTAACAACTCTAAAAACAAATTTAATTCATCATATCAAATTACTGATTATAAATAAAAAATCAATACTAAAATATTAAATTAATATAGATAATTTAAATAATTAAATGATGGTCAATGTATCTATATCATTACATGGATAAGCCATTAAATATTGATATAACATGTATAAACATATTAATAAATGTTAGCTTTACCTTAATTTTGAAATGACAAAATTGATTAATCTAAATATACTTTGAAAATGGTTAGAAAATGTTTTAAAACTTGAAGAAAATCCTCAAAAGTTTTGAAGTCAATTATGCAAAGAAATATCTTTTAGACAAACTCAAACTCTAAATTACTAGCCTTAAGAATCGACCTTTTGAAAGAAAAGAATCAATTCTCAACTATATAGAAAGCAAAATCTATTTTTCTTCTTATAGGAAGAATTGATTCTCTAAAAAGAAAAAGTCAATTCTAGAAAGTGTAGAAGTTATTGGAAAAAAGAAGAATCGACAACTTAGAGAGGGAGAATTGATTTTAGAGAAATAAAGAGCAAACTGATGAAGTTCAAGCATGAAAGAATTGATTCTCCATGACGTAGATAATAGTTCCAAGTAGAGGATGAGTCAACAAAGAAGAATCAATTCTCAGAGAAGTAGATGTCAATTCCTAAAGCTCCAAAGAAAAAAATCACAAACTTGGAGAAAAAGAAATAAATGGGTGAATGGATAAGAATGGAACGTCAAAAACCATTTTCAAATTTAAAATTTGGTGCTTGACTATAGAGAAGAATCGACACCTAGTGAAAAAGAAGGTCGATTCTTAGGAAAACTAGAAAGGTGCAAGCTTTGAATCAAGCTAAGAAAAATTTACACCCTGAAAATAAAAAATCGATTCTCAAGAAACAAAAAGTTCTAGACTTTAAGGTGACATAGAAGAATCAACACCTTAGGCACAAGAAGTAAGTTAAGTCAACCATCAGACTAAAGTTGATATCGATTCTCAATATGGAAGAATCAATTCTTCAAGTACGATAGACTTGATCCAGCTGGCCAAAATATTTAAAAACTCATTTCAAATTTACCCCAATGGGTAAATTCTTTCAAGGCCTCTAAATACCTGTTGGAAATGCATATCAAGGGTAAGAAAAGGGCACGAAGAGAGCAACAAGAGAAAAAGAAGAAAACAAAGAAAGAGCAAAATGCAAGAAAAGTTGAAAAATCTTATCTTTCATTTGAAAAAAAGCAGATATCACAGCAATATCATTACTTTCTTCATCTTCATAATCCTCTGAGCTAAAACATTCCTTTATCAGTCCTTACCACTTAGAAATCTCTCATCGTTTTGCACTTAAATTACTTACTAGCCTTGTTAGAGGTATTAAGCTTCATATACTTCCTAGAATTCATTGTTGTTGGTTATAACTCACGTAAAAGGTAGTGTTAAAGGTTATACCTCCTCTTGAAAAGGTAGTGTTTGGTTATACCTTTATTGAAAAGGTAGAAAGGTTGTGCTTAATCTTTAAAAGACATTTATTTTTAAAAGTTGTGCTTGATCTTAAAAAGGAAGTGACTTTTGTAGAGGTTGTGCTTGATTCTTGAAAGGCAGTGGCTTGCAAAGGTTGTGTTTTAACTTGTGTTAAAAAGGCAGTTGATAGTGGATTTGAACTCCTTGTGCTATCAAGGGAGAGGACATAGGTATCAAAGACTAAACCTCTATTAAAACTTGGCTAAGTACTCTTTACTTTTTGCATTTTCTTTACTTAGCTCTATTGTCGATTTTATCATGCAAGTGTACGTATCGTAACAAGTAATATAATAGTAAGTAAAGTGTCGAATCCCATAAAGAATTATACCAACTTTTGCTAAATACTAAAATTAACACAACCTAATTTTATTCAAACAATAGAGTTAAATTGATTAATCAAAAGTAAAGCTAAAACCAAATAATAAATAAATTCAATCTAAAACGTGATGGGCAAAACTTCATTAGAAAATCCAATTAATAAAAAAGCCTAGGATTACAATATCTCCTAACACTTCATTAGAATCTTATTTTTCTCTTGAAACTTCAATAGATTGAGTTGCAAACTTAGAGTCTTAATTTATTTATAAGTCTTTATCGAGGTTTTTATAAAAATATCTCTCTCAATTAATTTACTATATATCTATGTAAATTTAATTCAAGAAAGATTCATTAAGTTTGTGCTCTAATCTTAGCTACATGTGACACATAGGTATATGTCTATTTTATATGCAAATCAAACACCTAATCAACTAAGTGAATTTGAAGACATGCTATTCCATTCATGGCCTAATCTAAACTCCTTTCATCAAGTTGTATTTAGATATCCAAATAAATCTAATTGGTGATCAAGCAATTAAAAGTATTAAACATAAGATTGGAATAAACAACTCATATTCCGTTGATAATAAGCAAAAGAGAGAAGGAATTTGAACCACATGTTGAGTTTAATTATAATTCTAGAAAAAGTAAATTAGTTCATAATATCTACTGAAAACATCATCTAAAGAAAATTAACGATCAATCAAGTCAAAGAAAGTGAAATAAGAACAAAAGTAGAGAGAGAAACTAAGATTTGATGCTTTCCAATCTCTAATATTTTTATTTTTCCCTCGTTTTCTTCTTTCGTTGATGGCCTCTTTTTCTCTAGAAAAGCAGCTCTTAATGCCTCTCTTGAATCCGTTGAAAAAGTCCTTTTAAATGCCTTTCAAAAACCTCATTTTTAAAAAATTCATAAAAGTAGAATTTTGTGGTGACGACACAGCATCGAGGCCCTCTTCCTTGAGCGCCGTGACGCCCTACTCATGGGTGGTAGTATGGAGGCTTATTTCTTCTAGGCACCATGGCCTTCCTTCATCATGGCTGTGACACTCTTTTCTCTAGTCCATGTATGCTGCCTTGTGCATCTTGGCACCACAGCTTGGCTCCCATGTGCTGCCTTATGCAGACTCTATTGCAGTACCTCTTCTTGTGATGGCTTAAGAATAATGTCAATTGGACTTCTAGATTGAAAGTTATGCTCGAAATACTACAACATGTATGAGAGACGCACTTAGCCATACTTATAAGGTTCATCACCAATTAAGGCCTTTTCATTTGAGAACCTTCAAAAACAAGAGACTAAATCAATATTAGCTAAAGTTAAGATATTTTAACAAAAAATTAAACTAAAACAACTTGAATTAAATTGACTCAACTTGATTTAAACTAAATTAAGAAAAACAAATAAAACAACCTAAATTTGAACGTAAAACTCAAGAACTTAGCTATTTTAGTACCCAAAATGTGACAAAATAACTCTATATAATAGAGTTATCACACCCTAAACTTAAGATTTTGCTAGTACTCAAGCAAAAGATAAAATAAGAGGAAATAACATAAATGAAGAACACAGCTAACTAGAAGTGGGTTGCACCAAATCAATGATCACCTTTAGTTTCCTCATAAGAGGTTATCCCATATTCTCAACTTAAAGCAAAACGTAAATATTATTTAAGTTCACATTTTAATTCAAATGCAAGCTTATTCTTGAATGGATTCCTCTGTGTGTATGCAATCTTTTTACCATAAATATCATGTAATTCGAATAAGTTTATGCGCATACAAAATCCAAATTAGTGCTAGAGTTCGATATGTTTGCTTTTCATCTCTTTCTCACTAATGTAGACTAATACTTAATCAAGGATCCTTAGGACTTTAATTAGCTTGTAATGTATGACTAGGGTCAAGGTAGGATATGGAATATAATGTGGCTTAAATCATTCTAAGCACATAATCATTCGAGGACCTATATAGAGCTTCAACTTCATTCCAAAGTTTCAACAACTCCACCTTTTCTACCTTATTCAACTTTTAGCTCGTTAGACATCTTAAAATGATATATATACTTAAGAGTGGATGGTGCAAAATTGAAAATTTATTTAAAGGCTAGGCTAAATAAATTATGCATTTAACAAAGAAAAGGAAAATTCAGCTAAAAGGGGTATACTAGGGATAAACTTATGCAAAGGTAGGCTTGAAAGGCTTAAATAGTCCAAAGATGGCTTAAGTCATTTTCTTAACTAAATATTGCCAAAGATTTCACCTCGAGAGAGAACAAGTATTGCCTACTACTACTACTAATTCTGTGCATGGATCACTTCGATGGCCATTGTTAATTGTTTGATGCCATCTCTTTTAATAGGTCATACGCGTCATCGGTAGTTTTTCCCATAAGAACTCCTCTAGCAGCTGCATCAATGGTGTCTCGAACTTGACTACACAATCCATTGTAAAAAGTTTGCACTTGAAGCTACTTCGGAAGACCATGATGAGGGCAACGCTTAAGTAGATATTTCTATCTATCCCAGGCTTCATACAATGACTCACTATTAAACTATATGAATGAAGTGATATCATTCCTCATTTTTGCTATCTTCACCAGAGAAAAGTATTTTGTAAGGAACTTCTAGGCAAAGCCATCCCATGTTGTGATTGAGCCCGTGGGTAATGAATTCAACCACTCATTTGCTTTGTCCCTTAACGAGAATAGGAATAATTTCAACCGGATGGCGTCATTAGTGACCCGTTGTGCATAAATGTGTTACATATCTCTAGGAATTAGATATGTGAGCATTTGAATCGTCATTCGAAAGACCCCCAAGTTGGACTCATGTCTAGATCATAGTGATAATGGCCGACTTGATCTCGAAATTATTTGCTTGAATGGTTGGCCCTTTGATGCTTGATGGAATACCTTGGACTAGAGGAATGACATAGTCCTTTAACAATTGATTTTCTTCAACTACTTTCTCTTGGACTTACGATTCTCTTCATTGTTCATCCATTGTATTAGAAGAAACAGAACCTTGTTGACTTTCTTGTATCAGTCTTCAAAATGTCCTCTCAATCTCTGGGTTGCACGATTTTATTTTTAAGTTTCGTGCTTTGTGCACACAATGTTGAAACATACTTGAAAACACAAAAAAAAAAAAAAGACAAAGATTGTTCTAAAACAATTTGTTTAATTTAATATCAATAAAGATAAATAGGATAACAAATCCTCGGCAACGACACCAAAAACTTGTTGTCAGTTTAATACACGCAAGTGCACGTGGCAGTAAAAGTAATACAAAGGTAAGTTGAGTATCATTTCCCATAGAAATTTGCACCAATTCTTACGAAGTATTAAATTTATAGCAAAGTTAATCCTATCCAAGCACTCGATTTTGAATGATTCATTAAGCTAAAAGTAATTATTAAAACTAAGTACATAAAGAGGAATATAATTTCACTAAGAAAAATATTAATTCAAAAGTCTAGGATTATGGTGTTTCTCAATATTTTATTTAAATTTAATGACTCTCCTTAACTTAGATTAATGGGGAGCAAAGCTAACCTAGAATCCATATTATGTACAAGTCTCTGTAAAGATCTTACACATATACCTTTGCAAAACTAACTCCATATGTCTATGTAAATTAATTAGAAAAGGTTTATTACGTTCGTGTACTAATTTTGTTGCCTAAGGTCATTTAGGTATATGTCTATCCTAAATACGAAACTATTACCTAACTCTGAAGTGAATTGAACATAGGCTATTCAAAACAATGGTTTATTCTAAACTCTTTTCATCAAGTTACATTTAGAGGCCCAGTATGTTGGTCCCAAAGAGCATGCTAAAAGGGGTGTAAATAGCACTTTTGGAATGACACTAAAATTCCTTCCAAGTAAAGAGCCAATAAAGGAATTTGAAAATGGAAGTTTAAAGCTTGTTGGCGGAATGATTTAAGTGCTAAGAGTAAGAAGAAAATAAAGGAAGGTAGACAAAACAAAATGATTTATAGTGGTTCGGTCCCCTTAACCTACATCCACTACTTTAATATCCTAATCAAGGATTTTCAAACCAATTCACTAAAATCAGTGAAATTCCCAAGCTTCCACCAAGCTTTTACAATGACTTTTCACAAGCTCGGTCACAACCTTTAACAATAGTTTTTCATGGGATCAACCAAAATAAAAAATGGCTTTTCACAGGCTTAGCCATAACCTTTAACAATGGTTTTTCCCGAGATTAATCAAAACCCAAAACTAACTTTTCTAAGGCTTAGTTAGAACTTACCACAACAACTAAGCTAACTCAAGCTTGATCAACCCCTTCAAGTATCTCTTACACTCTAAGTAAACAAGAAATAGAGAAAGATGAAATACAATTAATCACCTAGCTGATCTAAGATGTACAAAGTTAAGCTCAAACACTTTTTCAAAGGATAAGAGTGAAATATAAGTGTAAAGAGAAGGCTTTTGGTCTTTTAAGCTCAAAATCACTTTGGATAACTTCTCTATCTTATTTTTGACTATTGGAGAGGCTTTAAATACTTGTAAAATCACTTCTGGCCGTTGGAGACAGAAACTAGCCGTTTCTAGTCGTTAATTTATCCTTTTGTGCTTAAATTTAAATTTCTGACAGTGAGCTTTTAGTTGGTTAACCATACTTCTTAGTCGATTAAGTCTTCTTTATCTCACAGTCTGTTTCTCTGTGTTAACCAATTAATAGCAGCTTTAATTGATCAACAACTTTTTGTTTCAAGCACCTTCAAGCACTATTCTTGGCTAGCCTCTTTTCAACAAATTACTGCTCCCTTTAACTGATTGAAGCTTTTCTCCATTCATCCTAAGCTGATAAAAATGGGCTTCAACCAATTAAGAAGTCTTTAACTTTAAATCTCTTGGTTTGGTGCCTTGGACAGTCATCAATATTTTGAATTTGAAATTTGGTGCTTCTTGACACTTTATCTTTAATTTGTAACTGGTTAACTCCTTTCCTTTAATGATTAAAAGGCTTCTAGTTTGCATCTAGCACTCGTTTAACTAATTAAACCTTACGTTAACCAATTAAGGCCTTTATGTCTGTCTTTAGTGTAGCGCCTAGAATTGCTTTAATTGATTAAAGATTTGTGTTAATCGATTATGTAAAACCCGACATTGTACCTAACGGTACACTTAAATTGACTTAACCTCAAACTATTTCAAATAGGAATCGTAGGATGAAATTTAACATTTTATAGTCAAGGAATGACTAAAAATGATTGTTCAGAGTTCGAGGGTTCATTTGGAGAAAAATTGAAAATTTTGATGTTCAGGGGCAAAATCGTAATTTTTCCACCCATGGATAAAATTTGAGATTTTGAGAGAATTTAGATCACATTTGACAAATTGGAGAATGGTATGAGTATAAGGGATGAAAAATATGTCTATGGGCAATTTTTCAGTTTTTGGGGTAAAAATGTAATTTTTGACTTTTACGGGGGCAAAAGTGTAAATTTTAAAAATTACTCCACCAAGACTTTGGATAAGTCTGAGAATTTTATCTAAGCTATGGGTAATTGGGACAAGTGTATGGTGAAAATTTGGAAACAAATGGATGAAATTTTAAAAACGGACCAATGGGAAAGTGACACATGGCATTTTTAATGGTTTAATATTATTTTAATGAAAAGTCAGCCCACTTAAACCCCATTTTAAGTGATGGCCGGCCATAAGGAAGAACAAGAGAGGAAATAGAGAGGAAAGGAAGAAAAGAAAGAAAACAAAGGGAAACTAGAAAAATTCAAAGGGGAATTCGCGTCTTTCGCCCGTTTACGCTTCTAACGGTAAGATTTTTCGACTTTAGCTTGATTTCTACCTTTCCTATGCCTTTGTTTCCATTTAGCATGCTTGAGGAGAGAGATCTAAAAGTGACATCAAGGGCTGGA
>NC_030851.1:28010508-28035184 GCF_000208745.1 Theobroma cacao
CTTATACGTGTTTCTATAAATATTGTTTTATATAAAAATGCTATATTTTAATCAATATTTTGAATAGTGATATTTGTCTATAAATCTTTTTTTTTTTAAAAAATTTATTTGGATTTATTTGAGCCGAAAACGACCGGTAATTGTTTTAAATGGAATGTTTAACAACGATTGCTCACAGGAAAGGAAAGAAACTGATATGTAAGCCTTACGGGGTTCCGGTTAGCATTCCGGGTAATGAGTGTCAATCAGGACGTCGCGGCGATTGTCATGGGCCCGAGGGAGGTTCCGGGTCGTGACAGATTAAGACTAATCTGTCTTCATTAAAGCTCTTTCTTTTCTTTGCTTGTTTGACCAATTAACCCATCTTGCAACTAAATAAGCATCTTGACTTACTTTCTGCTGCACACTTAAAACAATATAATTAAGCACCAATGAATGGGAATGTTTTGTTATCATCAAAAGCAAATGGAGTCAACATTTTCTCTCTCTTATTTTTGATGATGACAAAACAGTTCTAGATCAAGAGTGGAATGTCTATGTTCAATATGAATGCTTCAAATCTTTATGCATAATGAGTTGCTCCCCCTTAGTTAATGCATCTAGTTTTCTTTAAAGATTTGTAATAAAATATTTATAATATCCACAATAGCTAAACAAGATATACAATGTCTACAGTAGCTAAGCAACTAGCACATAATATTCAACAAAACCATAACAAAGCATCACATACATAAATTAAACATAAGTCTATTAAACTCAATTTAACTTAGTCTTTCTTCTCTCCTTTTTGGTCATCATTCAAAAAGATGACCAAAACTCCCCCTTAATGAGTGCATCCAGATTTTCCTTTAATCTTTAAATCAAACTTTAATGAATAGGAATCATAAGCGCTCATATACTTCAGTCATACAAGCTTATAGATATAGTTCAATAACTTCAAGAGTCAAGCTTGTAAGTATATAAGAACAAATGTATGGGAGTGAAGTCATTTCAAGAAATTGTCAAGGATTACTCAAATAATGATCAAGCAAATTTGATCATTTTGTTATAATCAAAACTACAATAATTTTAAAGCTAACACAGTACATATCAACTGGTGGTCAAGTAGTGAAAAGTAATAAGCATAGAATTGAATAAACCATGCAACATCCATTAATACTAAGCAAAAAGAAATCATATATTCAAACTACATATTGAAATAAACCATAATCCTAGCAAACAAATTTAGTTCATCATCATTTCTACAACTGTGAAATCCAACCTTGAGTAAGAGGGTAAGTTAGAAAATCCTTCGGTGAGCATATAGATTGCATATTTTGAACATCAAACTTAATATTAATCTTTAAAAGAATTCATTGACACTTTTGGTGGTCTGTCACTTTTGAAGCAAAAAATTTTCTAAGTTTGGAAGGGGTCAAAATATGTGATTTTTATAAAACAATCTTTCGGAAATAAAAAATGATGGTAATGATTCCCTTGAATTTTATATGATCAAAAATGATTTTTTCATAATTTTTAAAATACGTTTGCTATGGTACATGGGAACCACAAATTTAAATTCAGGCAAACTTTTTCAATTTTGTTCTTGAAACCAAAATTTAGATTTTGATTCTTATGGATTTTGATTTTTTTTACATTTTTATTGAATTCAAATGGGAGGTTGTTTACTTATTTACATTAATATCTTAAGTAAATGAAGAGTAAAAAGTAAAGAGGACATTTACTAAAATGGTATTTAATAAGTTAGGCAGGTTTTTATAGGCAATCTGCCTCAGAAACAACATTCTGTCTCGAATGTATTAATACATGTTCATGATGTATCGATACATTTAGCCCAAAAAGGGTTTCTAATGAATATGTATCAATACATATTCATAATGTATCATTACATTTTCTCCAGAATCAAATGTACCGATACATGGGCTATGTATCGATACATTTCATCGATTTCAAAAAAATAAAAGGGATAAAAATGTATTTTCACACCCTAGCTTATAAATATACCATATTTTTCGAGGGTTGGCAACTCTCAACTACATTTGCAAGGTAAAAGCCCAACTTTTAAGCTCTTCCAACTCATTTTTAACTCAAATATTCATTTTTGATGATTAAATGATGATTAAATGATGTGGTTTTGAGTTGTTATGAGAAAGGTGACACTTTTAAGCTTTAGAAACTTTAAATATTGATTTCTAGTTTTTAAAAGTATGATTTTATTGTCCAGATTTTCTGTCGGTGATTAAATCTTAAAGGCTTTGTGATTTTCTTAAGCATCTAAGCTCACTTAAAATAAAGATGAAAGATTTATGGGTTTTTAAGCATGGGTTCACGTAAGGTGAACCAAGCGGTAGTCAAGACTTTGTCCACTACTTGCCTGAATGGGGTGGGACCACTCGATAGATCGTGGATGAGACCAATGTGCCATTCACGAGAGCACACTAAGAACCCAAAATAGTGGGTATTAAACCATTATTCTTCGGAATAAGGCGAACCCACTCATAGTTAGAATGTCATAATGAATGAGATAAATGAGTTAGAGAAATGATTGAATGAGTTCTACCTCATGATTTATGCTTAAATTTAAATGCCTAGTTTATGACTAGAAGAGTATTGATGATGTTATTCACATTGTAATGTGGTGATATTGGCTTGGTTAGATAAAACCTTAGCCTAAGGAATGATCCATCAATGCTAGAAAGGCATATGAATGAGTTAGATTCAAGAAATTGCCCAAAAAGTTGGATTTTGTGGCGAAAGTATCAATACATATGAAGTATGTATTGATACATTTTCAATAGAATGCTACAGGAGGCATTCTATGTGAAATGTATCGATACATAACCAAGGGCATCAATAAATTCCTTGCATGTATCGATACTGTCATGACCCGATACTCCCTTCGAGCCCGTAACAACTGTCGCGGTGTCCAGATAGACACTCATCACCAGGAATGTCAACTGGAACCTCGCAAGGCTTTAATATCAGTTTCTCATTCCCCTTGTGAGTAACCATTGCTAAATATCATATTCTAAAAGATTTTAAGTTATTTCCAACTTAAAACAATAAAAAAATGATTTCTATCTCACAAGGGCATTTTGGTCATTTTTCCCTGAAAATTTTGAAATCCACTAAAAATGTAGTATGCAAGTACAAAACATATAATTCATAATAAAAAATAAGTTTAAACATCTAAAACCTTCATTTAAAATGAAATTATAAATTATTTGGATATAATAAAATAAAATAAAAGAAATATTCAATAAAATATTCTTTTTTTTTATAAAACAATATTTTTAGAGTTATACGTAAATAATTTTTTTACAGCGTAAAAGCAAAATAAATTCATGCATACTGTAATATAGTAATCCAGAGTATTTAATTTAATTTACAATAACCAGTGGGCCTTCGAATAACCAAAAGTAAGAAAGACTATGAACCTACAGTTTGGAGGATGTAAATCCGATAGTAGCCTCGATGAAATCAGCTATCTACAGCCTATTCTGAGCTTGAAATGGGTGGAATGGAGGGTGGTGAGATTATAAAATCCCAGTGAGTAAACAAACATAATCCAAAATATCTAAAGTCGAGTAAATGGAGACGATTAAAATATTCCATCTCAATATGTATTTCATAACATAAATATTCATTTCATTTAAATAATCAATGTGGCTTATGAGTATCTTAAAAGCTTGGCTCCTGCCAAAATCATTCTCGGGAATACCTTGGCTGAGGCATTTAACCGAGTCTGCCAAGGCTGTTAAAAATTTATGTACGCATAAATCATGTTTTTATTTTGAAAACATAGCCGTTCCTTGGCGTTAACGGAGTTCATCATCACGAGGTGGTTCAGCGTGACGTGAACTCTAACCATACCTAAGGAGATACCTTACGTGCCTCTCCGACCGAGGTACATATATAATCGGATTTCGTGCCCCTCTTATAGGCTAGTCCACAAAACCCGCCCACTACGGCAAGCTAAACCCACCATACAATAAAATTTTGACAGCATGACATGACTAATATTATACTACCTAGCCTGTAAATGTAAAACAGAACAATTCATACAGTTCACAAACCACAATTCCAACCAGTCATGCCAACACATTATCATAAGCCATCAATTAGAACCATAAATTTACAACACATCAAGTGGTCTCAAGTTACGCTATTTTAAAGCCATCATTCAATTTCAAGACAATTTATAAATCTTTTCGCTTAAACACATTTTGTTTATAAAACCTAAAAATTAACCATTTAAACTCATTTTTCATAAAATTCACAAAATCGAATAAAAAGACCACTTTAGATAATTAAAATGATGATAAGGTTACTCACTATTTCGGAAGTCGAATTTTTAGAGTACTCTGACTATCGATCCTCGGGTACAATTTCTTTGCCTTTATCGGAGGATTCACTACCTAGACATAATGCAAAATCAAGCAATTTACCACATTGGTGCTAAATCGTTATAAAACTATATAAATACATGAAATGGAATGCAAATTGTTGGGATTATCGTCCAAACACGGTGTTCTACACAAATTCAATTGTGTACCTAAATAAAACGGTATTGGCCTAATTCGATCTATCACTCGATTAATTGGCCAAAATGTCCAATTTAACTCTAATTAACTCCATTTTTCTCCCAATTCTCCAAACCATCAAACACAAGTCAAATAGCATAAAATTTAGCAAAATCATCTTCACATTTTCTCTTGGAAATTTCGGCCATGGTGAGTGCATCAACACTATGATTTTTCCTACTCGATTTTCTCACCATAATTCATCATTTCCTCATCAATTCACTTGAAATAAAATCAAAATCATCATCAATATTCCACATGGAGAATTCGGCCAATGATGGGTGATGGGAGAAAATGAATTTTTCTTGTTGGTTTTTCATGCTACACATCATTAACTAACTAAAAACACTAAAATATCTTAAAATCTAACCAAATCAAGCATCAAAACTCCTCCCCCATGTCCGGCCAACAAGAGACCCATCATGAAACCATGTGATTCAACCATGGAAAATGCTAAAGAATGTATGGGAAAGGTAGATCACAAGCTAGAATTGAAAAATCTTACCTTTTTTCACTTGTTTCCTTGAATTTTCACACTTTTCCCTTGAATTTTTCCACCTATGGTTTTTGTTTTTCTTTTCTTCCTTTGTTCTTCCTTTGGCCGGCCATAATGAAGAGAAATAGGCTGATTTTGCGGTGATTTTAAAGCTAAATAATAAATGGATATAAACTTACCCATTAAGCAATCTCTCTCCACCACTTAAATTTCCTCAATTATCCATGATAATATTAGGTAAAATCCATGTGCTGGAAAAGTGTTGGGTGGTGTAAAATTACAATTTTGCCCTTGGGGTGGCAAAATGACTATTTCACCCTTATGTTAGGAAAAATGTCAGAATTAAAATTTTTCACTTCTCAAACTCAAATTATGTTCTAAATAGTCAATCTTGATCAAAAACTTCTTCCAACATTCACATCTTAACCTCGGGTGTCAAAATGACCATTTTGCTCTTAGATCATGAAAATTCCAATTTGACTCCAAATCGGTCATCGAACTCCGAATCACCATTTTAAGTCATTTTGAGGTTTTAAAATTCTCAATTTCATATTAAAATCTCTATTTGGTCTAGTTCGAGAGTTGCACCACTTGGTACACTATCGACTTTTGACAATTTTTCGGGGCTTTCCAAGTATGCAAGCATATTGTCAATCACATGAATGACATGGCAAGTATTTTATATGGTCGGGCTTGACAGATACATTCTAGAATGTATAAATAGAATTGTTACAAAATTGGCTTCTCAAGTGATTTTAAAGAGGTTTTCAAGATTAAATGTTTTATAATGATTTATGTGAAAATGTTTTCCATGCAAAGTTATTTAGAGGATGATTAAATGCTATGTTTCATGAACATCATAGTAATGTGAAAGGATTTGTGAATCATATGTATTTATAATTGCATGGGTATGAAAAACTCATATCCCCTGGTTTGTCCCTTTCCCTGTATCCACTTACGGAGTCTTTATGACTCACACTTATGTTCCCTCACTATTTTTGTCATAGGTCGATGATAGCACTCTCTTGCTAGTAGCCAGTGTCATGAAGACATGATCCATTCATTTCTCATTGGTAGGTGAATAGCAGCCTTTCAATACCTAGTGAATCGGGTCATGTTCCACTAACGAGTCAGTTTATGTTATGTTTATGTTTACAGACTGTGAACTTGTTGTAATGGATTATGAACAAGTTCTGTTAATGTAGCCAAATGTTTGGGCAGTTTACATTATGAATGTTATGTTAAAATGTATATAATGGCTCAAGAGCCCACATGGACACTCGAGGGTGTTGAGACATGTAAATTTTATGGTGCATTGGAAATATGGCACTCAGATGATATATGAAATGTTGCACTTACACTAATATGTTGAGAAGTTCCATATATGTGTAATGTTGCATATGATGGTATGCATGAGTTGATATTGTATGCCTATGGATGTTTATGTATGCTTCTGCATTGATGAATGTTTAATGATGTATGTTAAAGAGGCTTGCTTGGGTGTAACGGGCTATACCCATCTAGGTTCATGCACCGATTATGTTTTACCATAAAATGGGATGTGATAATAGTAGAAATAACTATTTTAAAAGAAAAGATCATTTTTACAGCAAAAGAACAAACAAGAAATGAAAAACTAAAAGGAAGAACAAAGCTTTTTGCAATTCTTGATCTTTGATTTCTTCTCGTTTCTCTTGTTAGAGAGATTTTTTTTCTTTTCTCACAAAAACTGCCATTTGTTCACTCTCAGTTATTTCTCATTCAACTATTGAAAATCACATATTTATAGCCTCCAAAAAATCCTAAAAATTCAATTTTCAATTGGCCAAAATCACTTAATCCACGTTAGAGTGTTGTGGCCTCGCTCCATGGGCACTATGGCATTCTAGCCTTTCATATTTTTTTTCATTGTCTTTCAATTAGTGTCATGGCCCTCCTCCTTGGCCACTATGGTGTTGAGCTCTCAGGTTTTTGTATGGGAGTAGTGATGCTTCTTTGGGTGCTACAGCCTTGAGTGCTTCTTGGCCGCAGTGCTGCTCCTTGTAGACCCTTAGTGCAAAAAACTACTTCAGTAACACATTTTTAAATGTAAGTTTCTCCCATCTCAAGGCTGATATGGGTACAATGGTAAACAAGAAAGTTCTATGTTTGCCTCTTAGTTTTCCTATTGTTTAAGAATCAAGTTCATTGAATTTCTGTAGCTCAAGTTATATCCAAATAACCGCAACATATTCAGTGAAAATCTGCACTTAATCTCCATTGCATAATTCAACACCATTTAGCTTTATGCATTTGATACCCTACAAACATAAGGATTAAATTAGTATTGACTTAAATTGAGAAGTTTAACATGAAAATGAACTGAAATTATGTAAATTTAACTAAATCAACATATCTTAAACTAAATAACAAAATGCATAAAAACTAACTCAAAATAACTAAAATTCATAATGCCTTAGCTAATTTAGCATCCAAAATGTGATTACATAACTCTATATCATAGATTTATCACACCCTAAACTTAATATTTGCTAGTCCTCAAGCAAAAACTAAAATGAAACAATGTAGTTGAAAACATCAACTATGAGATTGTACCACTTCATTGATCACCTTTAATTTCCTCATAAATTACCTTGTCTTCCAAACTCCAAACAAACATGGACATTATATAAGTTCATATTTCATCCAAGTGAATGCTTATTTTTTTAATGAATTTTCATGTGTGTCACGACTCGAAACTCCCTTCGAGCCTGTGACAACCACCGCGATATCCCGATAGACATTCATTGCCCGGAATGCCAACCGAAACCTTGCAAGGCTTTAATATCAGTTTTCGCACCTCCCCTGTGAGCAACAGTTGTTAAGTATCATGTTTTGAGAGATTATAAACTATTTCCAAATCAAAACAATAGAAAAATAATTTTTTTCTCACAAGGGCATTTTGGTCATTTTTCCTCAAAAATCTCAAAACTAGCTAAAAATGTAGTATGCGAGTGGAAAACACATATTTCATAATAAAAAATAAGTTTAGATGTCTAAAACATTCATTTAAAGTGAAACTATACCTATTTGAATATAAGTAAAAATATTCAATAAAATATTCTATTTTCTTATAAAACAATATTTATAGAGTTACCGGTAAATAATTTTTGTAGCGTAAAAGCTAAATAAATTCATATATACTGTAATACAGATAACCAAAGTATAAGATTTAATTTACAGTGACACATGAACCAACGAACGACCAAAAGTATCAAAAGAGGTAAGCCTACAGTTTTTGAGGATGCAAGTCCAACTGTAGCCCTCAACGAAATGAGCTATCTACAGACTATCCTGAGCCTAAAATGGGTGGAAAGGAGGGTGGTGAGATTATATAATCCCAATGAGTAAACAAATACCATCTAAAATATCTAAAGCTGAGTAAATAGAGACAGATAAAATAGTTTAACATACTGTAATTCATCACCTTTCAACTCATTTCAACCAAATAAAATCAATTCATATAAATTGAGTAATCAACATGGCTCTTGAATTTCTTAAAAGCTTTAGCTCGTGCCAAAATCATTCTCATACTCAGTTATCAGGGATACCTTGGCCGAGGGCTATCCCAACCGAGTCCGCCAAAGCTATTAAAAAGTTATGTACGCATAAATCATGTTTTTTTTTTGAAAACATACCCGTTCCTTGACGTTGGCTGAGTTCACCCTCACGTGGTGGTTTAGCGTGAAGTGAACTCTAAAGTTTTAACCTCAGGAGTTATCCAACCGCGTCTCTCATACTGAGGTATGAATATAATAGGGTTATCGTGCCCCTCTAATAGGCTGGTCCACGGAACCCGTCCACTATAGCGACCAATTTATAACCCATCAATTCAATAAAATTCAACAGCATGACATGGTAATTATTTTATTTTACAGCCTCTCAAGGCAAGTCAATAGTTCATACATTTTCAACACATTTACCAATTCAACCATTCATGCCAATATTATCATAAGCCATTCAATTAAAACCATGATTTATAACACAATAATTAGTCTCTAATTACTCCATTTTCAAAACCATCTTTCAATTTCAAGACAATTTTATAAAATCATTTCATTTAATCACATTTTGCTTATAAAACATAAAGATTTACCATTTAAACTCATTTTCCATAAAATCACAAAAACGAATTAAAATTCACTTCAGATAATCAAGATGATGATAAGGTTACTCACTATTTCGGCAGTCGAATTTCGAGTACTCCGATTCTTGATCCTAGGGTACTATCTCTTTACTTTTGCCAGAAAGCTCACCACCTAGACATAATGCACAATAAGCCATTTACTACATTTGTGCTAAATCGTTGTAAAACCAATTCAGGCTTTAAACTAATGCATGAAATGGGATGTGAAATACTCGGGTAACTATCTAAATACGGTGTTCAATATAAATTCAATTATGTACCTAAATAAAATGGTATTGGCCTAATTCGATCTATCACCCGATTAATTGGCCAATATGTCCAATTTAACTCCAATTAACTCCATTTTTCTTCCAATTCTCCAAACCATCAAACACAAGTCAAATAGCATAAAATTTAGCAAAATCATCTTCACATTTTCTCTTGGGAATTTCGGCCATGGTGAGTGCATCAACACTATGATTTTTCCTACTTGATTTTCTCACCATAATTCATCATTTCCTAACCAATTCACTTGAAATAAAATCAAATCCACCATCCACACTCTACATGGAAAATTCGGCCAATGATGGGTGATGGGAGGAAGTGAATTTTTCTTGTTGGCTTTTCATGCTACACATCACTAACTAACTAAAAACACTAAAATATCTTGAAATCTAACCAAATCAAGCATCAAAACCTCCCTCTAAGTGTTCGGCCAGCAAGGGATTCATCATGATTTCATGTGATTCAACCATGGAAAATAAGAAAAAATGCTTAAGAAAGAGAGATCTCAAGCTTAATTGAAAAAATCTTACCTTTTTTCACTTGTTTCCTTGAATTTTCACACTTTTCCCTTGAATTTTTCCACCTAGGGTTTTTGTTCTTTCTTTTCTTCCTTTGTTCTTGCTTTTGCCAACCATAAGAATGAATGTGGAAGAGTTCAAATTGGCTTTATAAAGGAAAATATTACATGGACAAAAATTTACCATGTGTCACCATTCCATTAGTCCATGTGTCATACTTACCCATTAAGAAATCTCTCTCCACCATATAAATTTTTTCAATTATCCATGATAATATTGGGTAAAATCCATGTGCTGGACAAGTGTTGAGTGATGTAAAATTACAATTTTGCCCTTGGGTGGCAAAATAACTATTTTACCCTTATGCTCGAAAAAATGCCGAAATTAAAATTCTTCACTTCTCAAACTCAAATTATACTCCAGATGATCAATCTTAGTCAAAACTTTCATCCAACACTCACATCTTAACCTCGGGTAGCAAAATGACCATTTTGCCCCTAGGTCATGAAAATTCTAATTTGACTCCAAATCGGTCCTTGAACTCCGAATCACCATTTTTAGTCATTCTACTATTTTAAAATTCTCAATTTCATCTTAAAATCTCTATTTGGACTAGTTCGAGGCTTAATTCAACTTAATTGTACCATTTGGTACATTGCCATCCTTTAACGATTTTCGAGGTACCCAAGTAAGCAAACATGCATTCTTATGTAAGAATGGCATAATAAACATATTGTAGAGCTGGGCTTGACAGTGTGTGTGTGTGTGAAAGTTCATACAATAAACATCATGCACTTTGAAAACGTTTATGTTCATACAAATCTCATCGAGCTTAAAATTTCATACATTCATTTTTCACCTTTTTCTCCACTAATGTAGATCATCACTTAGCTATGGATCCTTAGGACTTTAATTAGCTTATAATGTATTGTTAGGTTTAAGGTATGATATTGGATATATTAAGGCTCAAATCACCCTAAGCATATACTTATTCACCAAGTACAATTTTTTCTTTCTTTTCTCTTTTCATTCATCAAGCATTGTTTTATTCACAATTCAACACCCCTAAAACTTGTTTCTTTCAATGATAGCAGAATGAATGTTTCACATTGAATTTGGAATTTTTTTTAACTGATCCTTTCTACTTTTTCATCATTTAGCCCATAAAACAATTCCTAAAACAATGTACATGCTTAGGAGTGAACGTAGTGGAATTGGACAATTTTTTACAAGCTAAGCTAATTTATTTATGGTTAACAAAGACAAGGAAAAATCTAGGCTCAAAGGGGTGTACTTAGGGTAAAATTTACTAGGTTAGTGCACAAGGCTCATTTTATCCAAAGATGGCCTAAGTTATTTCCTAGTTAAGTGCAACCTAGAATTTCACCTCAAGAAAGGATCACACATATTCTAAAATTCTAAATATAATTTAAAGATTCACACTCACATAATCATTCTCTAAACGTACATCATGAAATAATGTAAGAAATATGGTGCTCAAATATGGAAATCACATTCTAAAATGATGCTATGCACAAGAATTCCACATAATACTGCAATAATTCATGCTTGCTAAGAGTGAAAAGAATAACAAGGTAACTAGTTTTCATCATTGGATAGATAAATCAATTTTTGTTGGTGCACAAGCTCTAAATTAATATTTCAACATGTTCCTAACTAACTCACTACACAACTAACTCAACTTCGAATACATATATGCACACTATTGAAAAAATTTAAATTCCACACCCCAAACTTAAAGTTAACATTGTCCCTGATGTTACTAAAAGCAAAGAAAGAGAATACTCCCCTAAACTTGCAGACCAATGTCATGCATCATCCTCCTCATCATCATCATTTTTATCTAGGGTGGGATCAACTCACAACATCAAAAAGGTAGTCGTGACCATGCTAGCATGTTCGGCATATGCCTTCATGATGTCTTCAATGGCTTGAAAACATGTTGCCTGATGGCCCATGCGATGCTCAAGTCATTCCAATCATTAAGGCACTGAAAGATTTTGGTTGCATGGTTGGGGCTAAGGTGCAGCGGATGAATTTCCACCAAAAGTAGATTGCTCTCTCAAGCGAAACCAGTGAATGATTCCAACATCCAATCGAATTTTCGGATGTAATAATTCCTCATTGGGTGACCAAACAACTCCAGCTTGACTGTACAAGGCAGTGATCAATGATGGATACCATAGTCCATCATGTGGTGAACGAGCTGACATGATAATATTGTTGAAGATTAATTGTCCAACATCAATAGATTTCCTAGTCACAGTTGCATATAGGAGGACCGCTAGATCCTTTGTCTCATCACTTAAGTGTTTCACTCAGAGCAATTTTATAGCTAAGAAATGATACAAAATCTTGCAGTTGCTATCCATGGAATTAGCTTTAAAAGATGTTGGAACACCTTTATGCATTTTCCACTCTGTGCCCAGGATGCTAATTGATCACAAAACCTCATCCAGATTGACTTTGCCATTTATGAATTGGTCGTACTCATCGTACTCAATGTCATTTGTACTGTAAAATTGATAAATAGTGTGAACATCAAAAGATATCTAACATCTTTAAATAAAAGCTTGCCTGTTTACGTGTTCAGTAGCATTGGCATAGAATTCACAGACAACTGGCATTGCCGTTACCTTTGGCTAGGCACAAAATTTCTCCCATTACTGGGCATTGATAATGTTGTATATGTCAAGATAAAGCCTTCTCCAAACATTGATGCCACGCTCTAGTACTAGGAATTTCTACAATAGGGACTGAGCATAACGCTTCTTAGCTTCGGTCAAAACAAATTTACTTCAATCAAAACTGCTACCACATTCACTAGCATGCGCCCTTTTCTTTGGTGCCATGGTGATTAACTAAACACACCTAATCAACAAGCAACTTTTGACCACAAGTAGTTAGTATAACATGAGAATTAAAAGCCAATAAGCATAAAATGTTCAAAACTAACTACTTAATAGCACAACAACTTATCATAATAATTTAATTCATTCTAAATGTAGAATTTTAGTACTATTCACAATACCCACTTCATGAAAATTCATATTTAAGCACAAAACTCAAAACTTAGTGAAACCCATACACTACATTATCAAATCTAGCATATGCCCATGATAACTCTATTATATGGAGTTATTTTGACACATTTTGTAGGCTTAAGTAGCTAGATCTTTGAGACTTTAGGTTTGAATTATAGCATTTTATGTGTTTTTCTAGTTTAAGTTTGATTACATGTTGAGTAGTTAATTTAAGTTATTTTAGTTAAATTTTATGTTATTTTGTTTTAAATTACTTTAAGAGTAGTTATTGCTGGTTTCTTTTATTGCTTTTGTAGGAAATTTGATGAAAAAGGCTCATTTGATGAAAATCTGTGCAAGTATGGTGATGGTTTCATTCATATATATTGTGGTATTTTGACCATATCTCTCTGTAAAGAACTCCAAATGAAGTTATTCTTAGACCACTAGAACAATAAGAGGAAGGGCTACAACTTTAGTGTTGACTACTTTTCCTAGTTTGGATTGGATTATGGTCAAAATATTTGTCTAAATCGGAGCACTACAGCAATATGCATGGACTGAACATGATGTGGTATTTGGAGATTATCATTCAATCCTGAAGTCCAATTGATGTGATTCTTAAGCCATTGAGAAGTTAAGAGATAGGGATAAAACTTTTATGTTTATCACTTTTCCTAGTTCAGAGCAGATGAAGGTAAAAATCACATTCAAAATTGATAGACTATCGTACCACTAGGAGAACAAGGTTGTAGTGCTGGTGAAAGGAAGCACACCACATTTTCCCGAGAGCTTAGCACTGCAGTGCTAAAAAAGTAGCATCACAGTGCTAGGCAATTTTTCATAAATAAAAAAGTTGACAAGATTTTGGAAATTAGGTTGCTTGGAGCCTATTTAAGGGAACTTTTTCAAAGATTTTAAGAAAGAGACAACAAGCAACTATTCTAGAGATTTGGAGCCAAGAACAAGGCAAGAAAACAAGAGAATTTGAGAGAGAATGGAGATCATAAAGCTTTAATAATTAGTTTCTTTCTCTACTTTTGTGTTTTTTATATTTTCTTTGACTTGGATTCTGGCTAAATTTCTTTGGATGTTGTTTTTATTTGTTGTTATGAGCTAAATTATCTTTCTAGGATTGTGGTGGATTTCAACATGTAGTTTGAATATTAGTTTTTTTTTTATTTATCATGAATAGGTGTAGTTTTACTTATTCAAATATGTTATTAATGCTTTTGATTGCTTGGGCAACAATTAGTGTTGGTTCCATTAATGTGTGCTAGAGGGGAGGTGAATAGCACAATTTGGCGCTTGGCAATGTGTGGAACTAATTTCTAGAACTCAAGAAATTAAAAGCAGAGTATAAAATGCACAACAATTTAGAGTGGTTCGATCCAAGACCTACATCCACTACCTTGATTATCCAACCAAGGATTTTTCTAACAATTCACTAAGAATTCGGTGAAATTCACAAGCTTTCACCAAGCTTTTACAATGGCTTTTCGCAAGCTTTTACAATGGCTTTTCGCAAGCTTAGCCACAACTTTTACACTAGTTTTTCCCTAGCTAAACTAAAACCCAAAGTGGTTTTCCAAGGCTCAACCACAACCTATAACATTCAAGCTTTCCCAAGCTTGAACAACCCCTTAGAGTGACTCCCTCACTCTAAGTATACAACAAGAAGTGGTAAAAGAAAGTACCTATGATCACTGGATGATTTGATTGGTATAGGATTGAGTGCTAAACACAAATGCAAAGGGTAGGCGTTAAAGTGCAAACAAGTGCAGTGAAGCTTTTCTGGTTTTTCTACTTTCTATAGCTCAAATCTCATTCAAAGCTTCTAAAAAACTTGTTTCTCATTGTTGGAAGACCCTTTTATACTTGGAGATGCAACTCTAATGGCAGTTTGGTAGTTTATATCCGTTGAAAATAGTTGAGGATGAGTTCTAGCCGTTAATCTGTCTTGTAGTGTTCTAGTTCAAATTGTAGACAAAGAGCTCTTAGTCGACTAACTTGGTTGACTAAGTTGATTCAGTTTCTGGTTTATAGATTCTAGCAGAGAGCACTTAGTCGACTAACTTGGTTGACTAAGTTGGTTCTGTTTCTCAAACTCTTCAGCCCGCCATTTCTCTAATTTGAAATTTGGTCAACCAATGTTATTCCTTGTTAAACCAACAAGCTTCCTCCTTGTTATTCAGTTACATCTTATTGGTTTTATCCCTATTTTTCTTTCAAAAATACTCTTTGAAGATTTAAGAAATTAATTCCATGTATTAATTTCTTGCACACTTAAGTAAAAGAATTAGACACAAATAAATAAGAATGTTTTATTATCATAAAAAACTAATGGAGCCAACAATCTCCCCCTTTTTGATGATGACAAAACACTCTTTGATTAACAGCATAGTGTCATTTTAAATTCTTTTTAGTTTTTTGCAGGAATTGAGGATTGTTCCCCCTAAGTATAATCTCCCCCCTAGTGTGTGCATATTTTGCTTATTTTATTTCAGCCAGTTTTATTCTCATAATATAGAAAATGATATTGTATATTTAGAGAATATATATGTGTAGCAATATGGAGTGATTTGTATCTAGAGATTTTTCAGCTGCAAAGTTTTGACAGATTTTTATCTATGTTTCAGTAGCTGTCAACAGTCACAATCTACATCATCCACCTTTCAATTGATATGCTATATGCTTCATCCATAACTTATTCTCATCAGACATTATATAAACATCATCTATCAGCATGTAAATCCATATCAGCATACTAGTAGAAGATTTTGTTTATGACAGTCAACATATCAAAACATCAGGATACTTTAGTTTACAGCAGTTAAATATCATAAATATATCAGCATTCATATTTCGCACACATCCACAGAAATAACAAAATTAAAGCTAAGTGTTTAAGTGCCACCAAGGCATAAATAACAGTTGAATAAAAAGTATTTCGAAAATGCCCCTATACTAGTTATGCTTCCTATCTCCTATTTCTCTAATTTCATGCCCTCAGGTTCTGCTTTCTTTCCTTTCCTAGGTTCTTGGTTCCTCTACCCTAACATTTTTTATTTATTTTTTAAACATTATTTTTTGGTTCCTACTCCCTTCGTACCATACTACTCCCCCTTTTTGTCAACATCAAAGGAGGGGGATTCTACTCATCGGATGAAGCAGATGGAGAAGATTCAATTCCATAGAAAGGGTTAAGAGGAAATGGAGAGGGTTCTCAGAGAAGAGATGACTTTCTAGGAGAGGATTCTAGAGTAGATTTGTCTGAAATATGAATGAACTGTGAGAAGAAGAGGCTGAAACTGGTTTGGACTTTTCTGCCAATCTGAAAGACTTTTTTCTTGTAAGAAAAGTTGTCTTGGTTGCCATAGTCTTCCTTCCTTTGGTTGGTTGTTTTGCCTCAATTGGTGGTGTTATGGTAGCTTCTGGTTTCCCTGTTTTTACCTTTAGTTTGGGAGTTGAAGTAGGTTTTTTTCCTTTTCTTACATTTGCACCAACCTTCTGAGTTGTTGTCTTGATAGTGTCTTTTTCAGTTTGTTCCTCTTTGACCATTTGATGAAAAATGTCCATAATAGAAAATTCCTCTGAATTCAAAAAAGAGGCCTGATATTTCTCAGTTTCTGCACCAGATACTTCAATCCCTTGTTCTGAGTCATTTTTGCTTTGAGGTTCAGGGGAGGGTGATTTGGCTGGCTGTTCAACTCCTTGTGGGGAGTCCTTAGTTTGCAGAACAAGCTTGGCAGACTTGTAGGTAGAGCCTTCTGCTTGAGTTTCAGAACTTGCAGACTCTCTGCTGGCTCTACTGAACCTTTAGCACCTTGGTGTGTAGGTGCAGTGCTAGATGTGGAAAAACTGTCTGCAGCCACAGGTTCAAACCCCATGTTTTCCTTTTCCTTCAGCTTGTTTTCTAACTCAGTGATCTTATCTTCCATTTTTTGTAGCTTCACTCCTTGGTCAGTCAGCTTACCATCAATCCTCATAAGCAAATTAAAAATCATCTCATTCGAAAATCTGGAAAAAGCTTCTTTAGGTTGAGCAGGCAAACTGTGATATTTTCTTGAGCCAGTTTTGAAGGTTTTGATAAACTTCTCTCCATCGAGCACATACGCCATCTTAATTAAGCTACCATAATAAATAGCTTGGTCTCTGGTTTTCACCAGGTCCATATCATATCTTTTAGCCCATATTCCTTTCTTCTGCACAAGGGATGTAATCACATTCCCATATGGCAGATTTACCTTATCAAGTCTGTAGGCACTTATCATTTTCTCAATCATAAATCTCCTTAGATTTAGAGACACTCCATTAAAAGCATGCTCCATCAGCCAAAGATCTTGGAGGCTGATGTAATCAAGACTTCCACTCCTCCCTTGAATATTTACTGCAATGAAGTAATGCAGTATCCTAATCTGTGGATTGATTATTAGACCTGAATTACTTTTAGAGGAGTATTTTTCTTTTCTTTCAGTGATGATCTCCCACAGTGAGGATGGATCATATTTTTTTGGAAGTTCAAATTCACCTACTTCACACTCTAATTTCAACTGGTTCTCTAAATCTCCAACAGTCACAATAAACTCTTTTCCATTCAAATAGACATTCAACCCATCTTTTACATAGTCATCAGATTCTACTAATTCTTTTTCTTTTAGAGCAATGCCAGAGTAAAATTTTTTAACCAGACTTGGACTATATGACCTATTCTTAAAGGTGTTGTAACCTTTAAGTTTAAGCTCATCAAAGTACTCAGATAGACTGGTCTAGATTTTTACATTTTCCTTAAAACTCTTCCAATCAATAAACTTTTCGCAGGAGATTGGTGCATTTTCTATATTCTTGAATCTATACTCATGCAGCTTATTTCTAAATTTCAAAGAAGAAGAGGAATTGATACCTTTCCGGAGTGAGGGTTCTGTATGTTTCTTCTTGTGTATTTTCTACTTGTTTTCTCTTAGTTTCTTGGCTATTTCCTTCACTGAGATAGGCATAATTTTCTGTTTCTTCTTCTGACTTTCTGTTCTAGTTTCTTCCTCTATTGGCCTTTTTCCTTTCTTCTTCTCTAATACTTCTTTACTTTGAGATGTTCTAGCCATTTTGGTTCTAGAAATTTTTGAAAGTCTGAGTCAATTTTAGAGGCAACTAGGAAGATGTAGGTTTTGATTTTTAGACCAACTGGTTACAGAGGAGAGAGAAGAAAAGGTTGGCAGTAGTTATTGCTCAGAAAACTTCTCATCTTTCTTTAAGAACCGCCCTACTTTTATTTCTTTATATTTTCAAATCTCCCTCTAAAATTTTGATTATTTACCTTTGGCAACTCTGCTCTTTTCCTCTTTACACCCAGTAAATCAAATTTTTACCACAATTTACTCCTTTTTCATTAAACTCACTGAGTCTTATTATTTATGGATGTCAGGCCATTCTTAGTTGACTAAGCATTCCTTAGTCGACTGGATGCATTCTGTTTTCAATGTGAGAGTCAAAGATTTTCTTATAATTCCTTCACATTACCATCCCCAAATTTCTTCTAATTTCACAAAATCTATCTTCACTCAGTGGTCTGGTAAAAATGTCTGCTAATTGGTGTAGAGTATTCACAAAGTCTATTTTAATGTCATTTTTCACTACATGGTCTTTAATAAAATGATGTCTAATTTCAATGTGCTTAGTCTTAGAATGTTGTAGTGGATTTTTTGATATATTGACTGCACTTGTGTTATCATAGTATATTGGTACATTATGCATAATTATTCCATAGTCTTTTAATTATTGCTTGATCCAAAGGATTTGTGCACAGTAACTACCTAATGAAACATATTCAGCCTTTGCTGTAGATAGTGTTACTGAGTTTTGCTTCTTGCTGGACCAAGACACAAGCATCCTTCCTAAAAATTGGCATGTTCCACTAGTGCTTTTCCTATCAGTTCTGCTGCCAGCAAAGTCAGCATCTGAATATCCAACTAAGTTAAGAGTTGCGTTCTAGAGTACCATATTCCTAGTTCTTGAGTGTCTATGAGGTATCTAAACATTCTCTTAACAGTTGTTAGGTGTGATTCCTTAGGCTGTGATTGAAATCTAGCACATAAGCACACATAAAACTGAATATCTGGTCTACTTACTATTAAGTAAAGAAGAGAGCCGATCATACCTCTATAGAGCTTTTGATCTACATCTTTTCCTTTTTCATTTATGTCAAGTTTGGTAGATGTACTCATTGGTGTGAAAATTGATTTCAGCTTTAGCATATCAAATTTCTTGAGCATATCATGAGTATATCTTTCTTGATTGATAAAGATTCCTTCATCACTTTACTTAATTTGAAGACCAAGGAAGTATTTCAACTCTCCCATCATGCTCATCTCAAATTCACCCTGCATTTCCTTTGCAAAGTTCTTTCATAAAGCTTCATTAGTTGCACCAAATACAATATCATCTACATATATTTGCACAACAATTAAATCATTTAGATATCTCTTAATGAACAGTGTAGTATTGATGCTACCTCTATCATATCCTTTTTCAACTAGAAATTTTGAAAGCCTCTCATACCAAGTTCTAGGAGCTTGTTTCAATCCATACAATGCTTTGTGAAGCTTAAAGACATGATTAGATTTTTCATAGTCTTCAAAACCAGGCGGTTGTTCTACAAAAACTTTCTCTTGAATTAGTCCATTTAAGAATGCACTTTTTACATCCATTTGGTACAACTTAAAATTCATGAAGCATGCAAAAGCTAGCAACAACCTTATGGCTTCAATTCTAGCTACGGGAGCAAAGGTTTCATCATAATCTATTCTTTCTTCTTGGTTGTATCCTTTTGCTACCAGCCTAGCTTTGTTTCTAACTACATTTCTTTACTCATCTACTTTATTTCTAAATACCCATTTAGTACCAACAATAGGATGATTTGAAGGTCTAGGTACCAATGACCATACATGATTTCTAGTGAATTGATCAAGTTCTTCTTGCATGGCCATTATCCAACTTTCCTCCTTTTCAGGTTCTTCAAAGTTTTTAGGTTCAATTTGAGATATAAAAGCTGAAAACTCACAAGTTTCTCTAGTTGCTTTCCTAGTTCTAACTCCTTGTGAAATGTCACCTATTATTTGGTCTTGTGGGTGATCTCTTACAAATCTCCAACTCCTTGGTAGATCATCATGCTGATTTTCTGCTCTTTGCAGATTTCCTAGAAATGGAGTTTCATTTTCTCTTCTAGATGAACTTTCTTCATTATTTTTATTTTTCTCTAAGCTCATTTCCTCCATTTGTTTTTCTAGGATTTCTATATCATCATCATCATCATGAACTTCTTTTTGTAATGCATTTGACTCATCAAAAACTACATGGACTGATTCTTCAACGGTAAGGTCCTTTTGTTAAAAGCTCTATAGGCCTTTGAGTTTAATGCATATCCTAAAAATATTGCTTCATCACTCTTTGCATCAAACTTCCCTAGGGGCTGTTTTCCATTGGTCAATACAAAGCATTTACAACCAAAACTCCTAAGGTGAGAAACATTTGGTTTCCTACCTTTATAAAGTTCATAAGGAGTTTTTGAAATCAAGGGTCTTATTGAGACTCTATTAAGGATATAAGTTGCTGTATTTACTGCCTCAGCCCAAAGATATTTAGGTAGGTTGTTCTCACATAACATGGTCCTAGCCATTTCTTTTAATGTTCTGTTTTTCCTTTCTACAACTCCATTTTGCTGGGGTGTTCTAGGTGCAGAAAAATTGTGATCCAACCCCTTTTCATTACAAAATTTTTCAAACTCATCATTCTTAAATTCTCCTCCATGATCATTCCTTATGCTAACTATGGCTAGTTCTTTTCATTTTCTATTTTCTTACAATAACTTAAGAATGATTGTAGAGCATCATTTTTATGAGCAAGGAAGTATACCCAAGTATATCTAGAATAGTCATCAACTATTACAAAGCCATAAGATTTACCTCCTAAGCTAGTTGTGCTTATTGGACCAAATAGATCAATGTGCAATAATTCAAGAGGTCTCAATGTTGACACTATTTTCTTAGTCTTAAAAGATGTTCTAACTTGTTTTCCTAGTTGGCAAGCATCATATATCCTATCTTTTTCAAATTTCAATTCCGATAGTCCAGCAATAAGATTTTTCTTTATTAATTTAGACATAGTATGCATGCTTACATGTCTTAATCTTCTATGCCATAACCAGCTATCATTCTCAGCATTTGCAACAAAACATACTTCACTATTCACATCAAGGTCTTCAAGAAAAATTACATACATTTTCTTCAACCTTTTTCCTATAAATGAGATTTTATTTGTACTCATATCAATCACTTTACACTTTGTTGAATTAAAGCATACTTTAAATCGTTTATCACATAATTAACTAATACTTAGTAGATTATGCTTTAAGCCTTTAACTAGCAACACATGACTAATTTGAGTTTGGGAACTCTTACCAACCGTACCTATACCATGGATTTTGCCTTTTGAATCATCTCCAAAGGATACGGTTCCTCCATTTCTCTTTTCCAACTAAGTAAATAGCTCTTCATGTCCTGTCATGTGTCGTGAACAACCACTATCCAAGTACCAAGGCTGTTTCTTCCTTAGTTGAGCTCTCGAACATGTCTCTTTTAAGTCCAGCTCAACCTATAAAACAGAATTTTAGTTTTTCTTTATAGGTAACCATACTTTGATGGGTCCTTGAGTGTTAGTTGCAGCAAAGGATCCCTTAGGAACCCAAATTTTCTTAACTTTCTGCACTTTTCTTTTCTTAAAATAGTCATATGACAAATGACCATGTTTACCACAATTACAACATCTAGGTAATGCTTTAGCTAAATATATATTGTGGTATGCATATCTTTTTGAAGCTTCATTTTTCAAGCATTTAAAAGCTGTGTTTTCATCAAGAGTTATTTACAAGGCTTCAAACTTATTTTTCAACTCTTGTTTTAAAGACTCAAAGTCTGTTTTTGAGTGTTCTAATTCAGCTTGCAAAATATTTCTTTGCTAAAAAACAGAGGTGAACTCTTGTTTGATTTACTCCAAATCATTTTCAAGTAATGCAGCCTTTTTCTTCAATGACTTGTACTTTGAAAAAAGGTTTTCAAATTCATCGTAAAGGCATTCATATTCATCCTGTAAATCATCATAAGAATTAATGTAGGGGGATGAGGGTATCTCTATTTCATCCTATTGTGCCATTAAACAAATGTTTGCTCTTTCCTCAAATTTTTCATCATCAGTTTCAGAGCTTGATGTGTCACTGTCCGACCATGCAGCAGCCACCATTGCTTTCTTGGATCTATTGTTTTTCTTGGGGGTTTCATCTTTCAGCAATGGACACTCGAACTTGAAGTGACAAGGTTTCTTGCATTCGTAGCAGATCATCTCCTCTTTTTTGTTAGAGTCATTTTTGTTCCTTATTTTCCATGAAGCACCTTGGTCTTTCCTAAAACCTCTTCTAGTTAGCCTTCGATTTCTTCTACTCATTAGTTTTCTAAATTTTCTTGCAACTAGAGCTAAATCTTCATCATCATCACAGGAAAGCTCTTCCACTCTTCTTCAAGAATGTTGGCTTTAAGTGCAATGCTCTTTTTCTTTTCCTTTGCTTCCCTTCGGTCTTCTTCTTCTTCTTCCTTAAGCTCCAGCTCATGAGTGAGAAAAGAACCACATATCTCATCGAGAGTGATGATGTTAAGATCTTTAGCCTCTCTAATGGCAATCACTTTTGGTTTCCGGGATTTTGGTAGGCATCTAAGCAGTCTCTTAACTAATTCATGTTCAGGGATAGGCTTGCCTAGCTGACTTAATTTATTTATAATGTTCGTAAACCTATCAAACATGCCGGTGATGTCTCCACCAGGCTCCATTTTGAACATTTCATAACTTTGTGTTAAGAGAGCAATTTTGGACTCCTTTACTTGAGAAGTCCCTTCATGGATTATTCTAAGTTTTTCCCACACTTTTTTAGCTATTGTACAGCTTGAGATTTTGTTAAATTCAGTGGGGGTCAAGGCACAATGTATGTGTTGATGGCCTTAGAGTTTACTTGAACTTTCTTAGTTTCAGCATCAGTCCATTCGAACCTTGGCTTGGGCATCAACTCATTTGTTACTACATTCATGGTTAAGGGCATAAAGGGTCCATCAGTTATAACGTCCCACATTTCATAATTTATAGCCCTAATATAGATTGACATTATAGTGCTCTAATAAGGATAATTAGAGCCATCAAACAGAAGTGGTCTGTTTGTTGATTGTCCCTCAATAACTATGGTTTTTTGTTGAGCTATCTGGATCCTCCCAAAGGATGTTAAGCCTTAAAAACAGGGAACCTGCTCCGATACCAATTGTTGGTCCCGTTAATGTGTGCTAGAGGGGGGGTGAATAGCACAATTTGGCTCTTGGAAATGTGTGAAACTAATTTCCAGAACTCAAGAAATTAAAAGCAGAGTATAAGATGCACAACAATTTAGAGTGGTTCAGTCCAAGACCTACATCCACTACTTTGATTATCCAATCAAGGATTTTTCCAACAATTTACTAAGAATCTGGTGAAATTCACAAGCTTTCACCAAGCTTTTACAATGGCTTTTCACAGGCTCAACCACAACCTTTACACTAGTTTTTTCCAAGCTAAACTAAAACCCAAAGTGGTTTTCCAAGGCTCAACCACAACATATAACATTCAAGCTTTCCCAAGCTTGAACAACCCCTTAGAGTGACTCCCTCACTCTAAGTATACAACAAGAAGTGGTAAAAGAAAGTACATGTGAGACCTTGTCAAGCTCGATTAAAAGATAGTATTGTACCGAGTGGTATAACTAAGTTAAATCGAGCCTTGAACTAGTTCAAATAGAAATTCTAAGAGGAAATTGAAAATTTTGAAACCCACATAATGGCTTAAAATAGTGATTCAGAGTTCAAGGTCCAGTTTGGAGTCCATCAGGAAAATTGATCGATTAGGGACAAAACGGTCATTTTACCATTTGATGATAAAATGGAGATTTTTAGCCAAGATTTGATCACATTTGACCAAGAATAATTATATGAAATATAATTATGATTATTGGAGTATATGTTTAGCAGTGAAAAATTGTGATCCTCGGTATTTTTGGAGCACAAGGGCAAAATGGTAATTTTGCCTCTAGAGGACTAAACGGGAATTTTTATAAAATGATTTTTGCCCCATTTGGTTAATATTGATCAATATTAGTGTTATTTGAGGTTGAAAAGTAGAAATAATGTGATTCCAGTACATTTCGGAGTATAGGGGTAAAGTCGTAATTTTTCAACTCGGGGGCTAATCGGTAAATTTTTCACCCCAGCACTTGTCAAGACCAAGGGATTTTAATTGTGGTAGGATTGGATAAATACCAGAATATTTGTGGTGGAAAATTAAGAAGAAAAAGTTAAAAAGTTAAAAAAATTGAGCCAATAAGCATGTGACACGTGGCATGCTTGATTATTTTATTATTTTCTATAGAAATCAGCCCATTAAATCCCCAATTCTCTCACCATATTTGGCCTAGGCAACCAGCAACAAGAACAAAGGAAGAACAAAGGGAAAAACAAGAAAACCTA
>NC_030851.1:28036965-28050657 GCF_000208745.1 Theobroma cacao
TGAATATGTGTATGCAATGTAAATTGCTAAATACATGACTGGTATAGTGCATGTATATTATTATCGATAATGCCATTGTGTTTTGGCTATGTTCACACCCGAAAAAGGTGTGTGTGTATGCATGATATGATAAATTTGTTAAGCAAAGGTAAACGGATAGGTTTGCTTGGGCTTAGTGAGCTATGCTCAATAAGCTCATGCGCCGGTCATGGCCTGGGAAATTGGGTCGTGACAGTACCTATGATCACTGGATGATCTGATTGGTATAGGATTGAGTGTTAAACACAAATGCAAAGGGTAGGCGTTAAAGTGCAAACAAGTGCAGTGAAGCTTTTCTGGTTTTTCTACTTTTTATAGCTCAAATCTCATTCAAAGCTTCTAAAAAACTTGTTTCTCATTGTTGGAAGACCCTTTTTTACTTGGAGATGCAACTCTGATGGCAGTTTGGCAATTTATATCCGTTGGAAACAGTTGAGGATGAGTTCTAGCCGTTAATCTATCTTGTAGTGTTCTGGTTCAAATTGTAGACAGAGAGCTCTTAGTCGACTAACTTGGTTGACTAAGTTGATTTTGTTTCTGGTTTGCAGATTCTGGTAGAGAGCACTTAGTCGACTGACTTGGTTGACTAAGTTGGTTCTGTTTCTTAAACTCTTCAGCCTGCCATTTCTCCAATTTGAAATTTGGTCAACCAATGTTCTTCCTTGTTAAACCAACAAGCTTCCTCCTTGTTATTCAGTTACATCTTGTTGATTTTATCCCTATTTTTCTTTCAAAAATACTCTTTGAAGATTTAAGAAATTAATTCCATGTATTAATTTCCTGCACACTTAAGTAAAGGAATTAGACACAAATAAATGGGAATGTTTTATTATCATCAAAAACTAATGGAGCCAACAATTAGTTGATTTGTGAATCTAATTGAGACTCAACAAAGAGATTTTGGATTAGACTAAGATTTGAATAGTGTATGTTCATGTCACTTAGGTGATCTGATTCGCGATTTGGGTAGACATACACCAATTGTCATACATAGCCACATTAGGACACTTGCTTAATGAACTTAATATAACTAATTCCTATAGACATATAGTGAACTAATTAAGTTAGGTATTTGTACAAGCAACTCGATTGAGACTTGTTTATAGCTTTGGATTCTAGGTTTGTAAAACCACTTAGGAAAGATAAATAATAAGAAAAGTTGGTATCAGATGAAGTGTTGAATGAACCCATAATCCTAGATTTTAATATATTGCCTTTCTTAAGTGAATTCTTAGTTTCTGTTAATTAATTTAGCGGTTGCTTTCATTTAGTTTTAATTAATTATCTAAAACATCAAGTTGCTTGAATAAGATTAATTTGTCATAATTTTAGTCTTAGTGAAGAATTAGGAGCAAATCCTTATGAGATACGATTCTAGACTTACTGTCTATATTACTTGTTCGATACTTATACTTGCGTTTGCAAAATCAACAACATCAATTCTAAGTAAAAAACCATCTTTAAAACACATTTTTATCCATAAAAAATAATTAGACAAAGAAAATGGAGTACTTACCAAAATTTCCTACACTTAAATGCTTCTAATGAAGTAAAAATGCTTTAAAATCCTTTAAACACAAGGTTTGATGCAAGGAGCTAAATAAGTGTAAAAAGAGTAAAATTTTGCAAGTGGGGTAGAGAAAGAGGAAAAGTGCCTGTTAAGGGTTTAAAATTTGGGAAAAAAAGTATATATAGGGCCTTGGGCTCGACATGGTGCCTTGGTGTTGTACCTAGCATGTTGTGGTGTTAGTCTAGGCCTTAAGCTTTTCACGTCAAGTTCAGGCCTTGTAGTGCCCCATGTTCAACACTACAATGTTGAGGCCTCGAGTTCCACTATGAAACTTGTGGCATCAACCAACATTGCAGCCTCTCATGGCTAAGGCCATAGTGCTGGCTCTTGCCTTCTTTTTTTTTTTAAATTAAATGCTTGCAAAAAGAAAGAAAAAAAATACATTAATCAATAAGTTGGAAAATAAAACTAAAAATGAAAATAGCATATACAAAAAAAATAATTAATGAATAAACAAAAATTGTTTAGTAAAGTAGACTTGGGTTGCCTCCCAAGTAGCGTTTTCTTTAACATCTTTAACTAGACTCTCGTTTCAGCTCAATTAGGGTCGAAAAGACAAATGGAAGAGTGTGGACGATCGATGTCGCCCCCAATAGTGCTTTAACCGATGCCCATTCACCTTAAACCTTGCATTGGTTGTGTTGTCTACTAATTCCACGACACCATATGGAAACACTTTTGAGATAAGAAATGGTCCTAACCACCTTGACTTCAACTTCCCAAGAAATAGCTTCAAACAAGAATTAAACAACAACACATGTTGACCTAGTTCAAAATGTCATTCAGCAATCTTTTTATCATGCCATCTTTTTGTCTTCTCCTTGTAAATTCTGGCACTTTCATAAACATCTAATCATATCTCATTTATCTCGTTTAATTGGAGCAATCACTTTTCACCCGAAGCTTTTAAATCGAAGTTTAACTTTTTTATAGCCCAAAAAGCTTTATGCTTTAATTTCGCCGATAAGTGACATGCTTTTCCATAGACCGAACGGTAAGGGGACATACCAAAAGGGGTTTTGTACCCTGCCTTATAGGCCTATAATGCATCATCAAGTCTCTTTGCATAATCCTCCCTTGATAGAGGTATGACCTTTTCTAATATTCACTTGATTTCTTGGTTAGATATCTAAGCCTGTTTGCTTGTTTGGGGATGATATGCTGTCACCACCTTGTGAGTTACTTCATACTTTGCAAGCCAAACAATAAAGAATATATTGCAGAAGTGGCTGGCTTCATCGCTTATTATTACTTTTAGTGTGTCAAATCTTATGAAAATGTTCTTCTTTAGAAATTTCAATATGACCTTTGCATCATTGGTAGGTAGTGCTGAAGCTTCCACCCACTTTGATACATAGTCCATGGATATCAAAATGTAATGATTGTTGATGAGATGAAAAGTCCCATAAAACCAATCCCCCAAACATCGAATAACTCTACTTTCGAAATACTATTTAACAACATCTCATTTCATCTTGAGATATTCCCCACGCATTGACATCTGTCACAACAAAAGATAAAATTATTATCATCCTTAAAAAGTGTGGGTCAAAACAAACCTGATTGTAAGACTTTCCTATTGTACACTCTTTTCCAAAATGACCTCCATAGTCCGATGAATGGCAATACTTTAAAATGCTTTCAAGCTCCTCCTTTTGAGTGCACCTCCTCAAAACTCTATTTGCACATTACTTAAACAAATATGGTTTATCCCATACAAAAAATCTAACATCATGAAAAAACTTCTTTTTTTGATGAAAATTTAAGTTAGGAGGAAGAAGTTTACTTACAATGTAGTTGACGTAATCAGCATACCAAGGTACCCTCTTTTGATCAACAAATAATAATTGCTCACCAGGGAAATTTTCATTTATCAAACTTAGGTTATTACCTTGACTAATGTTGTCCAACCTTGACAGATGATTTGCTACTTGATTCTCTGTGCCTTTTCGATCTTTAATTTCCAAGTGAAATTCTTATAGTTTGTAATATCCATCTTATTAACCTTGGTTTGGCATCTTTCTTAGCAATTAGTTGCTTAAACATAGAATGATCAATGTAAACAACGACTTTTGTGCCAATCAAGTAAGAACAAAATTTATCAAATGCATACACAACAGCTGAAAGTTCTTTCTCAGTAGTGGTGTAATGCATCTAAGTTTCTGTCAAGGTTTTACTAGCATAATATATAGAATGAAAAATTTTATCTTTTCTTTATCCTAGCACCGCTCTTCTAGCACAATCACTAGCATCACACATGAGTTCAAATGGAATTGACCAATCAAGAACTACAATGATAGTGCAGATATTAGCCTATTTTTCAATTCTACAAATGCCGCATGACATGCATCATCGAACTTAATGGGAACATCTTTTTCCAACAAGTTACATAAAGGTTTAGAGATTTTGGAAAAATCCTTAATAAATCACCGATAAAATTTGGTGTGTCCAAAGAAACTTTTAGTACCTCTTACCAAATTTGGTGGTGGAAGTTTCTCGATCGTCTTTATCTTAGCCTTGTCCACCTCCAATCCTTTGTTAGAACTTTATGTTCGAGAACTATACCTTCTTGTACCATAAAATGGCACTTCTCTTAGTTTAAACCAAGTTTTTCTCTTCACATTGTCTCAAAACCCTATCAAGATTCAACAAACAATCATCAAAATTACTACCAAAAACAAAGAAGTCGTTCATAAATACCTCAAGTGATTGCTCCACCATAGTAGAAAATATGGCTGTCATGCATCACTATAATGTGGCTAGAGCATTACAAAGTCCAAATGGCATTGTCTAAAAAACAAAAGTGCTATAAGGGTAGGTAAATATTGTTTTCTCTTGATACTCTAGAGCTACCTGCTGAGATGAGCTCTGCAGTCAATTGAGATTGGTTAAGGCTTGATTTCAATCATGCAACAACATCATTCATGTTGAATGATTAGAGGTTTTCCTTCATCAATAAGACATCAATTATAATAAGTTATATGTCTAATTGGATAAAGTCCATGAGATTAATATGCCTTGTAAGGGAACTGTGATGGGTTGTAGTTATGAGATCCTTATGCATCAAAATGTAATTTCAAAATGTTCCTGGTCAATGTATCATTGAGACTGGATATTAATGAACCTAGAGACTAGTACATTCTATGTTCTTTACTTGAGAAAAAAGTAACCGATCTCATAGGTTGAAGTATAGAGATACTTGGAACTGGAATATAAGTACTTGCCTAGGATACCAAGTTCACTGAACATGACCCGCTATGAGAAGTGCATTTGGTATTTCACTCAAGTGTCTATGCAATACTTCTCATGTGTCAGTTGTGTAAATACTCCCTAGACTTGAGACACCAGGTTGTCTTATGTGTGGAGTTCTACGCTTTGATTTCATCCCTACCGGTGCCTAACCAAGGATGCCAAAACAGGATGCTTTTGGGTATAGCATGAAGCATGTGAAGGCAAATGAGTGGTCAAGATAGAAATAATCACCCCAAGTGATGCAAGGGACATATCCTAACTGTTCTTAGTTGACATTAGCTTATTAAAGTCCTTGGCCAAGGTGACTTGAACATTATGAAAGAAGTTTCATAAGTCTTTATAAAGTTGATGATCAAACTTTAAGAACAAATATGGAGATCAATAAGAGTAGACATTGCACCATACTCTGATCATCTCCGAGATATATGATGAGGGAATGAATTATATTAAAAGGCTGATCACTGAAAGGTTAAGTCAAACCATCTTGACTCTCTTAACATTTGGGTAGCCATGATGGATTTCTAGATCCCAATCTTGGTCTATGAACTCTAGATAGTTAACTTGATTAATGATAAATTTAAGGTAGTTTAAATTCATCTAATTCTAAGTTTAACTTAAGAATTATATGTTAAGTTCATTGCCAACATGTTAGAAGCCTAATGGGTCCACACCTAAAATGAATGTTGAAAATAAAATGCGATAGGTGATTAAGTTGGACTTAATCAAATTAGAAGTTATGAGCTTCTCAAGCACTTGATTAAAATTGTTTAATTAAGTTGTACCTAATTAATTAAATTGTTTAATTAAATCATTGGGCCTAATTAATTAAATTATTTAACTAAGTCATTGGGCCTAATTAATTAAATTATTTAACTAAGTCATTGGGCCTAATTAATTAAATTAAACAATTAACTTATTGGACCTAATTGATTAAATTTGTTTAATTAAGTCATTGGGCCTAATTGATTAAAATTTTTTAATTAAATTGTTAGGCTTAATTAATTAAATTATTTAATTAAGTTATTGGGCCTAATTGATTAAATTAAACAATTAAGTTAAGTGGGCTTCTTAAAGACTTAATTAAGTTGTTTATTCAAATTATTGGATTAATTGGTAATTACAAAATAGCTTTGTAATTAAAGTTTAAAATTAATCCAAGGTATAAATACCTAGCTATAGCCTCCAAACAAAATTAGAGAAAACGATTGAAAAAAAAAAAGAACGGCACATTAGAAATTCCTTTTATCTTGCCGTTCCTTATGTGAAAAAAAATAGTTTTTCATTCACTTGATTTCTTTTGTGTGTTTAGCCCCACAATTTTGCGTGGATTATGAGTTCATGAAACTTTGCTAGCACATTATCAAGGCATAGCAATCCCAATCCTTAAAGAAGGATTTTCTAATTCATTAGTGTGGATCATCATTAGAGGCTGCACAAGGATTCCTTGGACAGCTTTGGTTTGCAACAACCGGACTGAGGTGGTTGAGCTTTTTGAAGGCTGATTTGGTGGTTTAACAAAGGATTCATCAACCTTTGTTATTTAGGAAAATTTGATATGATCATATATATTTTATTTTTAATTTAATTTTGTACTCAATTTGGCATGAAAGAGATCCTAAGAAGGTGAGGCGTAAATTTAATTTTAAATTTATTTTCCTTGCATTTCATTTGTATTTGATGCATGATTAGCCCTCACCCAACACTATCACTATCTAGTTGTATCCCAAATACCTATCCAAGAAACAATAAAATCCCTTCCTTGCTAGCCTATCTAACATCTGATTAATAAACAATAATGGAAAGCGATCTTTTTTTATGGCCTTATTGAGTTTTCGGTAATCCATGCATACCCTTCATCCAGTTATGGTTCTCGTGGGGATGAGCTCATTATCATCGTTAGTTACCACTGTCATCCCACCCTTTTTTAGTACACATTGTATCGGACTTACCCTGTGCATTATCCAATATAGGATAGGTAATGCCAGCATCCAATCATTTGATGATCTCCTTTTTTACCACCTTCTTCATGATCAAATTGAGTCTTCGCTAATGCTCTATGATGGTCATTTGACCTTCCTCCAATAAGATCTTATGCATGCATATCGAGGGATTAATCCCCTTTACGTCAGTAATCGTCCATCCTAATGCCTTTTTGTGTTCTCTTAGAACTCTCAACAACTTGTCTTCTTGCTCGTTAGTAAAAACAGCTTGTACGGTAGTCTTCGGATGTAGAGTGAAGACCTTGCACAAAAGGGACAACATCTTCCTTAGAGATTTGTTCTCTTCCCCTTGTTATTCAACCATTGTTTCAATGTAAGTTAAAGCTTGTGAATTTTCTCTCCGAAGTCTTCGAAAAGTCTTTTCATTTTTTGGATCAAAAGGATCAACCCTTAAACTTCTCACTCTTCGTATACAATGACCAAAAGTACCTGAAAACAAGGAAAAATGAAGTTTGAATTAAGACTAAGATTGCTTGGTATAAATATTAGCAAAAAGCATAAAAACGTTTTCTCGGCAACGGTGCCAAAAACTTCTTGTCAATTTTATCACACAAATGTGCATATCATAACAAGTAATATAATAGTAAGTAGAGTGTCGATTCTCACAAAGAATTGTACCAACTTTTGCTAAATACTACAATTAACAAAACATAATCTTATTCAATCAACTAAATGAAAGTGATTAATTAAAAGCAAAACTAAAATTAAATAATAACTCAATTCAATCTAAAAGCTTATGGATAAAATTTTACTAGAAAAAATCAATTAATAAAAAGCCTAGGATTACAATATCCCTCAACACTTCATTTGAATCTTGTTTCTCTCTCTAAACCTACTTCAATGAATGAAGTAGCTAACCTAGAGTCCCAATTTATTTACAAGTCTATATCGAGGTTCTTATTAAAAATATCTCTCCAAGTCTTTAATCTTCAACAATCTTTCTTGCTTTCTTGGTTGTTTTGTGGCCACTTTTCATTAAAGAAAACTTAGTTAAAACCTTTTTTTTAATTGCTCTTAAGGTGCCTTTTTATAGCCTCCAAAAAGACCTAATTTTGACTAGACAAGGAGTGAAGAATTTTATTTCCCCACTTTCAACCTAAACAAATATTTCCCATCTGTGTGATATATAAGGACGTGCTGAGTTAAAAGGTGGTTTTGTCAAATATTGCCCTTTGTTAAGTTTTCAATGGCACTTTGTTGATCACGTCTTACTATCACCAACCATTAATTCCTTGTTATGAATTGTATCATACGCTATAGCATTATAACATGGCGTTTCCCTTTATAGAATGCCTTAGAATATTTATTGAATTATTGTTCTTTTTCCTTTTGCTCTAAATCCAATAGAGACATGTAGATTTAAAGTAGCAATGAAGCAGTTTTAATGCTAAAAAAAAAACAGTAAATTAGTACCAAAGGTATTATTAAATAAAACAAAATTAAAAGAGCAAGTATTATTAAAAATATTATTAAATTTTTTTTGTATTTTGGTAAAAATATTACTTATTTACAATAAAGAGTATTTTTTTTCTCATCATCTATTATTTGGGCATTATTGTTTTTACTTAAAAAATCTTTAGATTTTAATAAAGCATATTTTTGTCATTTATCTGTTTTCTTTAACTATTCCTAAAATTATTCTTGCGAATCAAACAATGAAGTAAGAAATAATAGCAATTCTTGTCTTATTCCATTCGCATGAACCAATTTATATAATAGCTATTCTTCTCCTATTATATTCCCATGAAATGGCTATTTCATTTCCATTTTATTTCTTTCTACAAACCAAGCACACTCTTATAGTTTTGAAGAATAACCCCAAATTTTAAGTACATAAATTGAACCCCAATGGAAGTGGAAGAGACACTCAATGCTCACCACAACTCTGACTCCACTCTGTTAACTCCTTAAAAGCATGCAACTCAGTTTAGCACATTAGTTAATTATGAGCCTACACGTACTACTAGGATGACATTAGGAAAAGTTATTACATAATTATAGGCTAAATGCTCAAATTGGGTCTAAACATTTGGGCACTTTTTCAATTAAGGGCCAAACGTTTCAATTGTAACAATCAAGGGCCAAACATTTTCGATTCCTTACAATTAAGGGCTAAGTTGACAAGTGGATGGAGCATGTATCACACGCAATAGAAAATTGCATTGAAAATGTAGTTGTTACATGTCATGTTGAAAATTTAGTTGTTAGACACCATGTTAAAAATACAATTGTTGCACACCATGTTGAAAAATATAATTGTTACACATCATGTTGAAAATTTAGTTGTAACATGCCATGTTTAAAAATATAGTTGTTACACATCATGTTGAAAATTTAGTTATTATGAGTCATGTTGAAAAATTTAGTTGTTACACGCCATGATGAAAAAGTTGTTACATGCCATGCCATAATTTGAACTGTTATGAATTGACAAAAAAATGACTTTCTAACAAAACAACCCTTCCATATCTTACCTTTCTAAGTTAGCGTTCACATCATGCACGTGTTCTACACGTGCCAGACATCTTTCACCTTGTCCCATAATTATAAGGAACCAAAATCATTTGGCTATTAATTGTTACAATTGAAACTTTTGGCCTTAAATTAATAAAAATCCAAAAATTTTAACCTCAAATTAAGCATTTCGTCTATAATTGTATGATTAACACCGTTAATGAGGATTTTTAAATTTCACAAATGAAATTAAAAATTATTATTTATTTTGAATTAAATTAATTTATTCATTAATTTTTATTAATATGAAAAATTATCCCATACACTATTGATAAAGTTTTCATATTATACCAACAGCATTAAAAAGTTGCCACATATCCCATTAAAATATATTTAAAATTGTTATGAACAAATATGTGAATGTCATTATGTTATGACCTAAAAAGTGCAGACCAAGTTAAACAGCCCAATAGGCAAGATACAAGAAATGTAATATGATTTGAACTCTTAGATAGAATTAAATTAGGACCATGATTCAAGGGTTGTTGGCCTATAAATAGGTCTTTCACTTCATTTGTAAATATACACTTGAATAAGATCTTCTTACTCCCTCTAAATACTTTCTCTTGTAGTTATTCTTTTAAGATTTATTACATAGCATGTTATCAGTATGATTATCTGATCTTTCAAGTTGTAGAATTATTATGTTTTCATCATCTTCAAGCTTCAAAAGGATTTCAATGATTGGGTTTTGATTTCTGATTTTAGAAAATCAGGTAAATGACTTGCTATCTCTTTAGTATTTCTATTCCCTTAAAATCAACCTTAATATGAATTTTACTATCATGTTGTATATATTATATTTTGTCTCTTGATTGGAAAGTGAATTTTCTATTATATAGCTATTAATGAAAAATTATGAATGTTCATTCTCCAAAGTGAATGTGACAAACGAGATACTAATAAAAAATTATAAATATGTCTATTTTCTAAAGTAAATGCGACATTATTTAATAATTGTGGTCATAATCATGAATCCATCCATTCCTTGAAGTGAATGCAATATCATTTAATACTTATGATGGCCATAATAATTTACACTATCATTATTTTAATCAAGGATAATTTTGCCACCATAAGTGGATGGATAATTTTACCATCAGAATCTAATTAGAATAATTTTGTCACCAGAAGTGGATAAATAATTTTGCCACCAAAAGTAGATGGATAATTTTATCATCAGAAGTTGATGGACACCTTAACCCACTAACCCACAAGAAGTGGATCACCCATTAAAAGTGGATAGATACTTGTAATCTACCAAAAGTAGATGAATACTTTCAACCCATCAAAAGTGGATAAATAATAAAAAAGATAAAAATGGAAAGAAAAAAAAGGAATATAGAAAACATATTGTCATTGATGCGGCATGAAAGACCATTGGTCACGTACTTATTGTATGTCTTGAATTTTATCAAGCATCACCAAAAACTACAACATCTTGTGATGATTTTAATCATGGCCAAGTTGATATAACACATCAAGATATTTGTCCACCCTAAAGGAGAAATTGATTATATGATTAGTAATGGAAATATCCATTATTGATTTTCTTGCCCTGAAAAAGGAATTGATCATTTAATTGGTAATGAAAATATCTAAGAATGAACTTAATAGTAATTGGTATATTTTAGGATAACCATATTATGAAGATGCTTTAATATGTTCTTATTATATTTAAATGATATGTTCTTATTATGTGTTTTAATTATGTATTTAATGTTATTTCATGTTAACTTGTAAATTTCTTATTACATATATTTTATTTTATTGAAGAAAATATGGATATTCATATTATTGGATGCAAGATCTATGATGTAAACATATGTCTAGCAGACATTGCTATAACAAACCCTATATTTAAAGATAAGAAATATTTTTCCTACTTGACAACGGCAAAAACCAACGTCAAATCAATATCTGGTAGTACAAGATTAATTGAAGGCTCTAGAAAAGCTAATATTTTACTACCTTGAGGAAAAAAGTAATAGAGGATGTATTATTTTCTATTAAGTCTCAAAGAAGCTTATTCTTCTAATAGATATTCTATTGAGACAACGAATGAAAGAAACACTTAATACATCTATATTACATATATTATCTCAAGTAGGAAATGTGTGTTAAAAAAAATTACTTGTTCTGCTCTCTGAATTAAACTTCACAAATATTAAAATCATTAAAACTCATAGTAAACCAAAGTTTACTAATAATTTTAATGTTTTGCATGGCTGGTTGGATCATCTCGGTTCAATAATGATGCAAAAAATTATTGAAAATTTATATGATCATTCATTGAAAAACCAAAAGATTTTTCAATCTAATGAATTTTTATGTGCTGCTTGCTCTGAAGGCAAATAAAATATAAGGCTATCACCAGCTAAAGTTGGGATTGAATTTCCTACGTTTTTGAATAATATTCAGGGTTATATGTGGATTCATACATCCACCATGTGAACCATTTAGATATTTTTACGATTTTAATCGATGCATCGACTAGATGGTCACATGTGTGCTTATTATTAGCTTGCAATTTGGCATTTGCAACCATTCGTTTGCAAGCACATTTTCCTAGTTATATAATCAAGATTATTTGTCTTGATAACGCTAGTTAATTTATATCTCAAGCCTTTAGTATCGCATATTAGTTGGAATAACTATTGAACAACATGTAGCTCATGTTTATACACAAAATGGTCTAGCAGAATTATTTATTAAACACTTTCAACTGATTGTAAAGCCATTACTGATGAAATTCAAACTCCTAATGTCTGCTTAGGGGCATGCCATTTTGGATGCAACAGCATTTGTATGCATCAAGCCAAACAAGTTATTATAAATTGTCAGGACCCAAATTCCGGGCCATGACCGGTGTAAAGGTCCAATGGACGTAATCCACTAAACCCAAGCAAGCTTATTATTTATCTTACTTATAATTCCATCTAATATCACTAAGTCATATTTCATAACTTTGAATCAAAATAGTGATATACATTGCCAACTCGTACTAGCATTACTCTTTAAAAATTTACATACAATGTCTACAACATGTATTCTAATAATTTACATTAAGTTCGTCTATACAAAACAAAATAACACTCGACTTCTAGCGGAGTGACTCGGATGAATATACAGCTACCGAATGCCGAGACACCTACCAAAAAATGGACACAGGTCTACAAAGACACCTCGTCCTAGTTACCGACTGCCTCGTGATCTGAAAACATGAATTTGAAAATGGTGAGTATAAACCCAGTGCGTCACGACCTGGAACCTCCCTCGAGCCCATGACAACCGTCGCGACGTTTCGATTGATACTCATTACCCGAAATACCAATCGGAACCCCGCAAGGCTTACATATCAATTTCTTGCCTTTCCTGTGAGCAATCGTTTTTAAACATTCCGTTTTAAAGAATTTCTAGTCGTTTCTGGCTCAAGCAAATCAAAAGATAAAAATATAGCATTTTTATATAAAACAATAGTTATAGAAACACGTGTAAATAATCTTTTGTAACTTGGAAGTAAAATAAATTCATACATACAATAATTTACAAAGTTATAATATACAACAATAATTATAATGACAAGTGGCCCCTAAATACACCCAGTGTTAGTGATAGTAACCTACTGTCTGTGAGATAGAGGGGTCAACTGGAATCCTCGACAAAATCGGTATCTACAAGCTACCACAGGCCTGAAATATTTGGAAAAGAGGTGGGTGAGATTTCGCAATCCCAATGAGTAAACACATTATCATAAATATCTAAAGGCGAGTAACATGGAGGCAAGTTTAAACAACAAATTACAAACCATTTCATAAGGTTTTCAATTTATTTCTTAAACCATAAAATATTTGTAATTTACCAAAATAGTTGTTAAGGCTTCTGACTTTTATTAAAAACAAGGCTCAAGCCAAAACTAATCCTCGGGGATACCTTGGCCAAGGCATCTAACCGAGTCCGCCAAGGTTGTTAAGATATTTACATGTGGAACACATTTTTATTTTTAAAACAAGTCGTTCCTTGGTGTTGGTCGAGTTACACATTCACGTGGGGGTTCGACGTGAAGTGAACTCTAATACTACCCTGGGAGTTACCCTCATCGCTTCTACTACCGGAGTAACTATATAACCGGGTTTACCGTGCCCTTCTAATAGGCAGTCCACGGAAACCCGTCACTGTAGTGACTAAACCCACCAATTTTCATAAAATTTCGACAGTATAACGTGGCTTTTATTTATTTACCCAGCCTGCATAGTAAAAGATAGCTTACATAAATTCTCAATGCAATTATAAAATATAGCCACATATACTCATATA
>NC_030851.1:28053735-28059387 GCF_000208745.1 Theobroma cacao
TTTTGTGTTTTTGTTCATAACCATGCTTAACTATCCCTAAACACTAACATAGTCTAAAATCAAATTATTCCAACAACAATTCCTCTTCCATACCCATTTTTCAGAATTGAATTCATCATGATAACTCAATATTCAACTATGAAAATCAAGAACAAAAGCATGGGTAAGCTAGGTATCAAGGAGAATTAAAGAAATTCTAACTTACCTAGCTTATTTCCTTGATTTCTTCGCTTTTTCTTTGAATTTCTACCAAGGTTTTCTTGTTTTTCCCTTTGTTCTTCCTTTGTTCTTGTTGCTGGTTGCCTAGGCCGAATATGGTGAAAGAATTGGGGATTTAATGGGCTAATTTCTATAAAAAATAATAAAATAATCAAGCATGTCACGTGTCACATGCTTATTGGCCCAATTTTTTAACTTTTTGACTTTTTTTTCTTAATTTTCCACCATAAAATTACCATTTTGCGCTTGTGCTCCAAAAATATCGAGAATCACAATTTTTCACTGCTAAACATCATTTTATACTCCAATAATCATAATTATATTTCATATAATTATTCTTGGTCAAATGTGATCAAATCTTGACTAAAAATCTCCATTTTATCATCAAATGGTAAAATGACCATTTTATCCCTAATCGATCAATTTTCCTGATTGACTCCAAATTGGACCTTGAACTCTGAATCACTATTCTAAGTCATTCTGTGGGTTTTAGAATTTTCAAATTCCTCTTAGAATTTCCATTTGAACTAGTTCAAGGCTTGATTTAACTTAGTTGTACCACTCGGTACAATACCGTCTTTTAATCGAACTTGACAAGGTCTCACATAAATTCTCCCAATACAATTGGTTTATGGTCAAGAACCAAATATTTCCTATATAAGAATTTTGGATGTGCGATATATGTTTTAATTACTCCACCACAACGCATAAAGATGGATCTTCAATTGTCATTTTTCATGTCAATTGTCATTTTGATGAAACAATTTTTTTAATATTAAGTGGAGAAAATAAGTAGCTGGAAAAAGGAAATTTCTTAGAATGAATTATCATTATCTAGTTTTGATCTTACACAAATCAATATGAACTTGAAGTTCAAAAGATAATTCTTTTACAAAATATAGTAAACTAGTTGCTAGACGTATTTACTAACCTAAAGGGAATAACTAAATCTTATATACTAGCTACAAATGCTCCTATTAGCATTAATGTCCTTATAGGACAAAGCATGCCAAAAGCGTGGAGACCAATTATTTCCAAAGATAAAATCCTCAAAAAAAAAAAGAGCAAACATTTAAGATGGTCAGAAAAAGGAAGTAGAAACTCTAGAAGATACCCCTAACATAATTGATAAAAAAAATTTCAGAAGAAATTCAGGTACCTGAAATCATTGAAAATGAAGAAATCACAATCAATTATGTCATGATGAGAAAAGATGGAAACAGTAAATAAATGTCGACGATGTTTTGTATATAATATAAAGCTCAATATTATGAAAGAAAAACGAGGATCTTGAACTTATGTTTATTGAAGAATGTAAACATAAAAATAATTAGCTAATGTGGAAAGACGCAATCAAAGTGGAATTGAATTCAATTGCAAAATGTGAAGTTTTTGGACCTGTAGTCCGTATACAAAATGGTGTAAAACTAGTGAGATATATATATGAGTATTTATGCAAAATGAAATGAGAAAAATGAGATTATGAGATATAAAGCATGGCTTGTTGCACAAAGTTTTCTCTAAAGATCTAGTATTGAATATGAAGAGATATATTCTCTGTGGTGGATACAATTACAATTCTATATTAGCTAGTATGGCAATAAATGAGAAAATTAAAATGTGTCTAATGAATGTAGCTACAGCTTATTTATATGGCTCATTTGATATCGATATCTATATGAAAAATCTTGAAGGATTTAAGTTGCTCGAAGCACAAAATTTTAATACTCGAAAAATTTATTTGATCAAATTAAATAAATTTTTATATGGATTAAAACAATCCGGACGCATGTGGTATAATCACCTTAGTGAATATTTGTTGAAAAAAGGCAATAGAAATAATTCTATATACCCATGTATTTTATAAAAGGATTTAGATATGAATTTATTATAATTGTTGTTTACGTTGATGACTTGAACATTATTGGAACTTCTGAAGAGTTATCAAAAGCAGTAGATTACTTAAAGAAAGAATTTGAAATGAAAGACTTTGAAAAAACAAAGTTTTGTTTGGGTCTTCAAATTGAATACTAGACAAATGGAATTTTTGTCCATCAATCAAATTATATTGCAAATATGCTAAAAAAATTTTATATGGAGAAAGCATATCCAATGAGCTCACCAATGGTTTTAAGGTCATTAGATTTGGAAAAAGACCTTTGTCGACCTCGTAAGGATAATAAAGAACTTCTTGGTCTTGAAGTACCGTATCTTATTGAAATGGGAGTATTAATGTATCTTGCTAGCAATGCATAACTTGATATATCAATTGCTATGAGTTTATTAGCAAGATATAGTACTTTTCCAACTCTAAGATATTGGAATATAATTAAACATATACTTCGATATCTTCGAGGAACAATGGATATAGGCTTATATTATTCAAAGGCATCAAAATAAAATTTAATTGGTTATGCAAATGCAAGATATTTATCTGATCCACACAAAGCTCAATCCTAGACTGGTTACTTGTTCACATATAGAGGTACGACTATTTCATGGTGTTCTATAAAACAAACTATAGTTGCTACTTCTTCTAACCATACACAAATTTTAACAACTCATGAGCAAGTCGTGAATATATCTAGTTAAGATCTTTAACTTAACATATTCGAGAAACGTGTGGCTTGTCAACCAAGAAGAAAATTCCAACAATGTTATATGAAGATAATACTATTTGCATGACATAGTTAAAGGAAAGATACATTAAAAGCGATAAGACAACACATAGTTCGTCAAAATTCTTCACTCATAATCTCCAAAAAAATGGTGAAATTAGTGTTCAACATATTTAGTCAAGTGACAATCTAGTAGATTTGTTCACCAAAACCCTTTGTACTACAACATTTTGAAAAGTTGGTATAAAAGATTGGAACACATCATTTTAAAGATCTTTATAATACAGTTATCAAAGGGAGTAAAATATGCATTGTACTCTTTTCATTCATCAAGGTTTTTCTTGGTAAGGTTTCTAATGAGGTAGTATTTCAAAAGTGTATTTTTGAAAAGAATTGCATACTCTTTTTCTTTCACTCAGATTTTTTTTACATGAGATTTTTTCCTTGTAAGGTTTTAATGAGGTATATTTTTAATACAATAGACATTCAAGGGGAAGTGTTATGAACAAATATGTGAATGTCCATTATGTTATGACCCAAGAAGTGTAGACCAAGTCAAACAGCTCAATATGCAAGATACAAGAAATGTAATATGATTTAAACTCTTAGATAGAATTAGATTAGGACGATGATTCAAAGGGTTGTTGACCTATAAATAGGTCTTTCACTTTATTTGGAAATATACACTTGAATAATATCTTCTTATTCTCTCTAAATACTTTCTCTTATATTTTTCTTATAATTGTTCTTTTAAGATTTATTTCACAACAAAAATTTATTTTTTCGAATCAATCCATTTATCCATTAAAGGCGTGGTACCAATTTAAACGTATTTACAATATTTACATTTACACCAACAATGACTTACAAATAAAGCAAGAATTCCCAAGCATTAACATAGTTAAAGAGCAATTAATTCAAAGAGCCCTCATTACAACTTTGCTGGTTGTGTCGATGCTCATTGCAGCAAGTTTCAGTACAGTAGGTGTCTTATATTTAAAATAATTAATAAATTAATATGTTAAACAAAAGGACATGCGGTAATATTCTAACCCCATTTATGGAGTTTAATAACTCCCGATAATGTATAGAATAATACTCCAATAAATATACCTTAATGAGACAAATCTTAACCCTATAACCTTATTTGTGAAATTTATTACAGAATTTAAAATTTTCATTTTCAGTGTATAATAATAAATAATAAAAATTATTGAAAACTTTTTCCTATGGGATTTGAGCGTATGCAAATGAAAAAGGTTGAAGGAAAATATCCTATTCACTAAAGGTGGAGTTTTTAAAAACTCCACGAGTGGAATTAAGAGGGTTAACATCTATACCATTACGATATATACATAAAATTAATAAATTAATTAATTGTTAAATGAACATATACTAACCATCTTAGCCCTTTGATTTTGATCTCTATTTTGATATGATTCAACTATGATTTCAGGTTAACTTTTGATCTTAAAATTTTCATGTATCTAGATAATTTTTTTTTCTAAACACTTTAAAATCATAAAAATAGTTAGATAAATTCCGCCCACACTCTCTGTGATTTTAACTTTTTTTATATGGTACCATGTGGTTTCTTTTTTTCTAATTAGCATCATGTGGATAACTTATGTTCTCGCAAGGGGTTATCTTGTTAATTTTATCCAATAAAATTATCAAAATACCTTAAATTCAAAATTAGTCTATTGTATTTACACTTAAGATTATTTCTGTAATTTTATTGAGAAATATTGACTGTCAAACTTTTATTGTGAGAATAAAAGTTATTCACAAATTGTTTAATTGAGAGAAATAGTATACATATAGTACTAATTGAGAAAAAGGAAACCACAGCGTCATCTAAAAACTATTGAAACTGCAAGAAATGTAAGTAAGGTTTACCCAAAATAGTTTCCTTGTTTTCTTCATGTTTTGGTTTATTTTTTTATTTTATTTCTGATTTTAGTGTAATTTTAATTATTGTTTTATGTATTTTTAGTTTATTTTGGATGTACTTTGATTAGACTTTTGTAAATTTATTTCTTATTTCTTGACGTGACTCTTGTTAATGACTTTATATTATTTTAGAATTTCATGTTTATTTGAATATTAGTTATGCTTAGAAAATCATGTTTTAGGATACACTTTTGTTGACTTCATCTGCTATTGCTATGCATACTTTGATTAACACTGTCTCTAGCTATTTTATGCATCATATACATGTTATATACACTGTTCTGGAGCTCTTAGTTTCTTTCTTTCTTTTTTCTTTTTATTGTTGTATGTCTCGCTCAATATTAGCAGAGGCCATGTTCTGCCTAGATGGAATAGATGCCTAACAGCCTTCCATGTTTGTACCTTACCTTCTAAATGATTTGGGCTAAGTCTTTTGAGAAGGGCCTGGTAGTTCTTTTGAATTCCTAGGCTCATTAATTGTGTCATGAGTTCTTTACCTTTCAATTTTCATACTAGGTGCAATCTTTATTTTAGTTAAACGCGTAATTTATTTGATCAATAAAATTAATTTTTTTATAGTAAAAATTGATAAATGAAAACGAAGCATAAGCATCTATTTATGCATTTTTTTAATCTTTAATTGTCAAATCAAACATTTGATCATATATAATTTAAAATGGGAAGCAAAAAGAAAAAATAAGGTCAAACACTCCATTCTCTTTTACTTCCATTTCAAATCAAATTATGATATCTAATTTAAATTTAAAGTGGAAGGATCTCTTTTACTTGTTAGATAAGAATTATCTACCGTATGATAGAATTGACAGTACTGTGCTTTAGCCATTTTTGGTCCCCCCCTGCA
>NC_030851.1:28059467-28118063 GCF_000208745.1 Theobroma cacao
CCCCCCCCCCCCGGCCCCAGGCCCCAATCTGTAAGAAAGTGTTGTCCTTTAGTTCTTACTTCTTAGGCTAAAGACAATGAGGAATTACAGGTGAGATGAATGAATTATATTCTAAATTATTATGGAATTAGAACACTAATATTATGATAAATACAAACACACCCATTTCAATTATATGCTTGTATATGCTATATATGGTTGTTTGAGTGATTATTGTGTGAAGAATTGAGAGATTTCTCAAAGAATATGAAAAAGCACATTTGTGAATATTTCATATTATTGTATCTGTATGCAACAATAAAAAGAGTTAGCTATTTATAGTGCTGGTAAGTCTGTAATAGAAAAGACAAACGAGGGTCAAGAATGTAAAAGACTAAAAACCAACTATTTACAATAAAAACAAGAAACTGAGGTAAAATAACAACATTTAACTTATAAAATAAATTTATATTCTTCACTCCCCCTCAATATGAGTATTACGAATATTAAGAATACTCATCTTGTGCAAAAGTGAATAGAATGGATCAGGTTATAATTCTTTGGTGAAAAGATCTGCAAGTTGTGACTTGGTTGAAATATAGCAGAAGTCGATTAGTCCATCAGCAACTTTTTCTCATATGAAGTGACAATCTATTTCAATGTGTTTTGTGCGCTCATGAAATATAGGCTTCCGACAAATATGAAAGGCCGATTGATTGTCACAAAACAACTTCACTGCACCCAAATGTTCAACATTAAAGTCTTTGAGCAAATACAATAACCAAATTACTTCACAACAAGTTGCAGCCATTACTTAATATTTAGCTTCAGTTGAATTCTTCGCTATTACACTTTGCTTCTTAGCTTTCCAACTTATTAATGAATTTCCAAGTAACACACCATGACCAGTCACTAATCTTCTAGTATTAAGACAACTAGCCCAATCACTATCACTATATGCTTGTAAACATATATTAGAATTAATGGAAAGCGAAATACCTTGATCAGGTGTTGTTTTAAGGTATTATAGTACTCTAAATGTCCCTCATAAATGAGCTTCACTTGGCTTGTCCATATTTTGTGAAAGTATGTGAATGACATATGAAATATTTGGTCTTGTAAATGTAAGATACAAGAGTTTTCCTACTATCTGTCCATACACAGTCCTTTCCTTCAATTGATCTTCATCTGCAGCTTTGGACATCTTCTGATGATAATCAATCGGTGTGGTGACTAGTTTAGCTCCTAATAAACTGTATTCTTCTAAAAGATCAAGTATATATTTTTTGACAAAGAAAAATACCCTTTCTTGATCTTGCTACCTTCAATCCGTGAAAATACTTGAGTTTCCCTAAATCCTTGAGTTTGAAATAAAAACTATAATCCTTAACTTCATTACTAAGTGCCATAGAAGTGCTGCCAATTATAATATCATCTACATATACCAATAAAGTAATAAATCCTCTATCTTAAGTGTTCTTAGTGAATAAAGAATAGTCAACTTTAGATTGTTGAACACCATATGCTAGTAAAAAGCTAGTGAACTTCGAATTCCACTGCCATGACGCTTACTTAAGTCCATATAATCATTTATTCAACTTACATACCATTGAGAATGTGTTATAGATTACAAATCTGAACATAATTTAGCAATGACAACCTCCGTTTTAGGGTTTTTCATATCTAAGTCACATTACTCATGTCAAAAACAATAAAAGCAATTGATAGAGTTTAAGACTTGAGGATTCATCCAATAATCAGATTATTGCATTGCATTCATGCCATATACAATTTGTTAGTTGTCGGTGGTTGAGGAATCATAACATCAATAAACCCTACCTTGTTGCAAATGGACAAAACAAGATAAAATGACCTACACCACACTGAGTAATTATTCGAAATAAGCTTTGATGTGATAAAAACCAAAGCATGATGGTCCGAATGATGCACAAAATAGGCAGATTGTGGATTCTCTAATGATGGAATCATAGATCTTGAGTCTATCGAGTTAGCCATTGAGAAAGTCACCAAATCAAATCTTGGAAGAGAAATCTTTAAATGAAGTTAAGAAAAGAACAAAAAATCTCTATAAAGCTACAAAAAAGACGAACTGAAACAAAGAAGCCCTAACATGATTTTTCTATGGAACAATGAACTGATCAAGAACAAAAAAAATATCACAAGGAAAACTAAAGAAATGAGAAATTAATCAATTAAAAGAAAGATCTACATGAAAAAGATCAGAAATCAAATCAAGACCCTAGATCATTCTGTAATACCATGTGAAGAATTGAGAGATTTCTCAAAAAATACAAAAGAGCACATTTGGGAATATTTCATATTATTGTATCAATATGCAACAACAAGAAAAGCTAGCTATTTATAGTGCTGGTAAGTTTGTAATACAAAAGACAAATGAGGGTCAAGAATGTAAAAGACTAAAAACTAACTATTTACAATAGTAACAAGTAATTAAGGTAAAATAATAACATTTAACTTCTAAAATAAATTTATCTTTCAATGGTATTGCTCAAGGTAATAGGTGAGTTGACTTATACTTTACTAAACTTAATTTTATTTGGGAAGAGCTTTGTAATTTTCGTCCATTACCTAAATGCACTTGTGGAGGTTTTCAAAACTTTTGTTGATCAAAATTCCAAAAAATACTGTGTTTTGTTTTTTAAATAGATTGAATGATAGTTTCTCTACATTTAGGTCAAAAATCATTATGATGAAGCTTTTTTCATCCTTGGATAAGGCACATAACCTTGTTCTTAGGAAAGAGAATTAAAGGAATTTTTAAATCATGGTTCAGCCATTAATTGAATTGTTAGCCTTAAAATAATTATAGTTTTGATTATGACAAAATGATCAAATTTGCATGAATATTATTTGATTGATTCTTGACTAGTTCTTGAAATGATTTAACTCTTATACATTTGTAATTGCATGATTACAAGCTTGATTGTCTTTGTTGTGTGGATTCTTGAAGCTATTGAACTTTCATACACTTGCTTTGCAAATGTCTACAAGCTTAAATGACTAAATTGTATGAGTGATAAACTTACTTAAATGAGTTCTATTTATGATCCCTCTAACATTTATCTTTAAGGTGTTAAAGTTGCAAGATATGTTCACAAGTGATGGAGTTGATCTTAAAGCACTCAAGGATCATTAATCTACACAACACCAACGTTATCTCAAGCCAACAAGTTCACTCTTAACTCAACACTTGATCACTAGGAAAAAGCAAGGAAGAAATAGCAAAAGTTAACTGCCAATCGTTGGGATAGGCCCTACAGCCAATTAGAATTGGTTAAGGCTTAATTCTAATCATGCAATAGTATCATTCATGTTGAATGATTAGAGGTTTTTCTTCATCAATAAGATGTTAATTATAATGGGTTATAAGTTTAATTGCATGAAGTCCATGAGATAAATATGCCTTGCAAGGGAATTGTAATAAGTTTCAGTTATGAGATTCCTATGCATTAAAACATAATCTCTAAATGTTCCTAGTTGATTGGTACCTAGAGATTGGTACATTCTATATTTCTTACTTAGGAAGTAAGCAACCAATCTCGTAGGTTGAAGTATAGAGATACTTGGAATTAGAATGTAAGTGCTTGCTTAGAAAAGCAAGTTCACTGAACATGACCTACCATGAGAAGTGCATTTGGTATTTCACTCAAGTATTTAATGCAATACTTCTCATGTGTCAATTATGTAAATGCTCCCTAGACTTGAGACACCAGGTTATTTTATATGTGGAGTGCTATGCTTTGATTTCATCCCTACGAGTGCCCAACCCAGGATGCCAAAATAGGATGCTTTTAAGTATATAATGAAGCATGTTAAAGGCAAATGAGTGGTCAAGAAAGAAATCATCACCCCAAGTGATTTAGGGGATGTATCCTAATAGTTTTTGGTTGATATTAGCTTGTTGAAGTCATTGGCCAAGTCGACTTGGAGATTATGAAAAAAAGTTTCATAAGTCTATAAAACTAATGATCTAACTTCAAGAACGAATATGGAGGTCAATAAGAGTAGACACTGTACCATTCTTTTATCATCTCCAGGATATTTGATAAGAGAATGAATTACACTGATAGATTGTACACTGAAAGGTTGTCTAAGATCCTTTTACTCTCCTGATAATTGGATGATCATGATGCACTGCTAGATGCTAATTTTGATCTGTGGAATTGAATTAATTGATTAATATTACAATTTAATTCCATTGTCGACTTGTTAGGAACCTAATGGGTCACACACAAAAGTTGTAATATGAATTAAATTGGAAGTGTGATGATTTAAGTTAGACTTAAATCATACTCTAGCTTTTAACTTCTAAGGACTTAACTAAAATAGTTTAATTAAGTGTAAAGTTAATATTATAAATAGTTATAATATTAGAACCTTAATTGCAAACATGACAAAAGGAAATTAATTTGATTTTAATTTCCAATGGCTAAATTAAAAAGGTTTAATTAAGTGGTGGGCTAATATTATAATGGGTTATAATATTGGGCCCTTAGTTGCAATTATGGGAGTTGTTTAACCTAGGAATAAATATCACCTTTAACTACTTCTCACATATGGCTATAAAAGCCTAGTTGTTAAAAATAACCAAAAATTCTCTAGTCGCTTCTTGTGGTTGAGAGAAAAATCTTGTGATGAATTTCTCTAGAGTGATCTGGCCTAAAATGCGTGTGAAGAAAAAGACAATTGTTGTCCACTCTGCTAGCACAGAGAGTATTTAAAAGCTTCTACCTTACTGAAGGTTCAAGTGCAATTGTGTGGATATGGTTAGAGGCCAAACACTTGAGTGGCTTGGGTTCTTCATCCCTTTGTGGTGTAAATGGGCTTGAGTATAAATAAGAGTAATGTCGTATCTTCTCTCAATTAAGAGGATTTGCCATTGTGATTACGACATCACTTGGCTAGGTGATATTTTGATTACTCCTCTTAAATTTTGATTGTATTAAAACCACCAAAGTGATCCATAAGTAGTGGCATGGCATGGTATGTTTAAATTTTTAGTTTTTGCTGTGTATGATAATTGTTATCTCTGAGTTTCATTCTTACTTTAATCACCTCCAACGGCTCCAAGGCCCTTTCAACTATAAAAAGCACCATCTTGAAGCATTTTAAGTTGATAAAAAGAAAGAAAAGGGGTTAAATTCTTGAAAATCATGTTTTCAAAAAGAAAAGAGAAAAAACCAATCAAAACCAAGCCTACTTAAGCTTAAAACTTCTTTATGCATTCACTCCATTCTTTATATTCTATTTTATACCCAATGTTAGGCATTCTTCCTCTATTGTACCCATTTAGCAAAATCTACCTTTTAGAGGCATTTTTGCTATTCTTGTAAAGGTTCTAACTTAGTCTTGAAAAGTTAGTATAAAGGTTACAGTTGATATCGGAAAAAGTCATTGTATGGGTTTGTGGTTGAGCCTGTTAAACACCTTAGGTTATCATTTGATCCCGTGAAAAGATATTGTGAGGGATACCACTTTATCCCGTTAAAAAGCAAGAATCCTTTTAGTGGATTGAAAATTCCTTGATGAGCCAAAAAAGTGGATGTAGGCATTTGAGAAAGCCGAACTACTATAAAATCCTTGTGTCATGATTCACTTTTATACTTTATGATTTATTATTAAAACTCTACTTTAGAAAAATCACTTACGTTGATTTTAACACAAGTAGGAAATCCATTTTGAAAAATGTTTGATTTTTACATAATGTCTTCAATTTTATTTTTTTGCTTTGATTTATGGCATTTTGTTTTAAGAAGACCCACTTCATAAATTGCTTGCATGTTGATTTATATTCTTCACATATTGATTTGGCTCTCTATTAAACTTTTTTCAACCATCACCACTCGTCTATCTATTGTTGAAAATTTTTCTTAAAATATTGTTCTTGAATTGCTATTGTTTGATTCAATCTTAAAAATTGTTTTAAGTATTTCAAAAGTAATCTTTGGTTTATATTTGGTTGTGTAGACTTACTTATGATTAGCATAATTATCAAAGTTTTCAAAAGATCTCTTTTACAAGTTTTCAAAATGATCTCTACACTAGGATTGACAACTAAATTTGTATAGTAGATTACAGAGTTGATCAAATAGTTTTGAAAAGTGTTTACAAAGACAAGACACGACCATAGTCGACTAGTTGCTCATTATAGTCTACTATAGCTACTCTATTTTTATTTTCCATTTTTTTAAGTCCAATTCACACCCCCCTCTTGGATATTCTTGCCACTTATCCATTGAGCTAACACTTTTAACATGAGTCTTCTGCTATGTTAGTTGTAACTGATGGAAAATCTAAGGGGACATTGAATATTGTTTGTTAATCTGCGAATTCCTCCTTCTTATATTAAAACTTTCCAATTCACATTGCGACAAGAAAAGACACTTGAAAAATAAATGTTATCATTTGATTGGTTCTCCTGCAAACTATAAGTTCACTAAGAAAAAATTTACTGTTGGTGCTAGGAAAGGTTAATCTCATTCTACTAATAATGTGGCTTCTTTGGTTCAAACTAGTGAAGTTGGTGATGAGGCCATCAACAGCCCTATGTCTCAACTTTGTCTAAAGATCAAATTCATAAACTCATGTCTCTTATCAATAAGCAACCATCAACCATTGAAAATGATACTCCTACAACATCAAACCAATAATGTAAGACTACTTAAGTGAATTCAACTTTGGCAAGTAAGTTTTTTAACCGTTCTCTTTATCCCTTGACTATTTCTTGGTCATATCCTTTTGTGAATAATGCCACTGTTCTAGTATGTTCTTTTTTAGATAATGATTCTTGTCTACTTCATACTGGTGCTATTAATCGTGTAGTTTGTAATATGAAATATTTCATTGCTTATATAAAAGTTTATAATAAATTTGTTCAATTGCCAAACAAAATCGATGTTTTGATATCCCATATAGGCACTATCCAATTAGGAAATTTGGTTTGAGAAACTATTTTGTGTGTACCAAGTTTTAGATTTAATTTGATTTTTGTTAATAAACTAGTAAAATGTCAAAAACAAAATTTGTTTTTCACTGATTCAAAATGCATCATAAATGACCTAACTTCCTGAAAAAATGACTAAAAGTGCTAAAGTGAGAGATGGTCTATATCTTTTACAAAAAGAGTTGGATGCACGGCTGATTGCACGGTTTCAAAAGGATAGAAATGTTGATTTTCCCTCTATAAGTACATGTACAAGTTTGTAAATGTTTTTTTTTTTTTTTTGCGACATTTTAGATTAGGGTACATTCCACCAAAAGAAAAATAGATACATCAAAGTTTTCCTGATATTTCATTTACAAAAACCTTGCTTTGTGATATATGTCCTCTTGCAAAACAAAAGAGGCTCCCTTTTCCAATGAGAAAATAAATGTAGCATTTGAAATAAAGTTTAAAACAAGAATCTCATAAAAGAAAAAACAAACTAAATTTATTTATAAAAACTATGCCCAATCTTAAGGATTATCTTCTCTTATATTTTAAGAGGGTAGATGTCAAAGTCAAAAATAGAAGCGGTGGGGTGAAAAATGTCAAAGAGTAGAGCTGGTTGGATTACAAATGCTACGAGAAAATCTTGAACAGAATAAACATCCATACGGACAGAATAATAACGTTCAAAAGAAAAGAACAAAAAATGCAAAGAGAAGTAGAAAAGGGCAAGAAGAAAGAGGCAAAAAAAACCAAGAGTAAGGACAAGGATGAAAAGGCAAAAACGTAATATAAGGACAGCTTGAACGGATTACAGAAGCAAAAGCAGGATAAAAATAGTAAAGGACACGCCCGAGAGAGGGAGTATAAAGTCCAAAGCCAAGCAGGACGCTACAAGTTTTCCTACTTTATTTCCCTGCACTGCAGCACATGGATTAGCCTTTCTTTTCTTTTAAAATTTTCTTGGAAAGACTCGGAGTTGGGTGCCTTTTTTTTTTTCCCTTTTCAGGGACAGATTCAAACAAATCCCACTTTTTTTTCATGCTGTTTCCGGGACAATAACGACGAAATGTGACACCAGAGTTCAAACTCTGATGTAAAATAACGTTTTATAATTTTCCATTACAGGGCGCTTGGATTAACGCGCTGCATGCCCACTGCTCGCAAGTTGCAACTTTTTTATTTTTCTTGGTGATAAAATGAGCACAACAATGGACGTTTGAGTTTGCGTTGGAATATAAAATCCAGGGCTTGATCTTGCTTCAACTTTGATCAACTTCTATTTTTCATATTTTTTTAGTTCAATTCGACCAATTAATTCAGTTTGATTTTACATATTCGACATGAATTTATTTATAAACATTTGGTAATTTCTTATATTTTTAAAAAACGAAATTCTAAAATACTAGAACTCCATTTGCATTTATGAGTACTTGAAGTAAAGTTAGGTTGGATAAGGGAAGAGTTGAGTTTGATTTATTAGAGAATTAAGTTTTCGTAGTAATTAGTGAGTAATTTTTTTTTCTTACATTTTTATACATTTAGATATGTTTGACGTGAATGAATTAGCCACAGGCACGAGGTTTGAAAATTATAGAGTGCTTAGTCTAGTCAAATTATTGCACTGAAATGACATTTCCTTGAATATTTGGCGTATCTTGGGCTCAAGGTGGTGAATTCAGTACACGGATTTCAAAATTGTTTCTCATCGGTAGGAGTAACTCGTTTTTTCATTTGATGTCTTCAAATATCTCAAGTAAGATAAAAAAAATAATAAACCCCAAAAATCTCAATTGAAATGAGGTTAAGAGACTATGAAATTCTAATAGACAATTTTGGCATATATATGTACTTTTCTTAACTTTTTTCTTATTTTTCTTGTTTTTTCAAATGGATGTTAGTCTTGGATACATCCCTTCTCTTACATGTTGCTTCTGCTCCTGAGCCTTAATTAACATGTGGAGCCTACAACCTCAAATTGAAATTACTATTAACCTTTTAAAAAAGTATATAGTAATGATTCAAATTTAAGTTATCTAAAAAATTAATATCAAATTATGTTAAAATAATTGTACAAATTTAATGATATAGGTAAAATACAATATTATCAGTTAACTAGTTAGACTATAAGACTATTAATTAATTAGAGTTAAATTACATATATATATATATATATACACACTTCATTCACTTTTGTAACTAAATATGTAATTTTGAAATATAAGATAATTCTTCTTTTAATATGATGTCGGAGTCTGATTTATTTTTTGTGTTTTGAAACCTTGTCGTATCGGTTATTTTCTCTTTTTCTATTGTTGTTTTAAAGACTTGTCTTTAAACATGTTGTCAACCTCGAGTCCAAATCACTATTAACCTTTGACAACATGTGGAGTTGACAACCTCAAATCGAAATTTACCATTAACCTTTAACAAAAATCTAATAGTGATCTATGATCAATTGAGAAAAAAAATCAAATTTAATTTAACTAAAAAATTACCGTTAGATTATGTTAAGATTATTATACAAATTTAGTGATGCGGTTAAAATACAATAGTATTGGTTGGCTAGTTAGTTAGTTAGACTACAATAATGTGGGGTAGTTAGTGTTAAATTATGAATAGGAATAATGTATATATATAACTCATTTATCTCTATAACAATATATATAATTTTGAAATGTAAGATTTCTTTTCTTATAACATGGTACTAGAGTTTGATTTATTTTCTCTTTTTTGAAACCTAGTCATACTAACAAGTAAATCACCGTAGACGATCTAACATTATTTCAAGTTGCGTTGAATTCACATCACTGTTTGACCACCAAATCACAAAACCATTGCCGCCAATTGTCTTGTTTTATACTTCTTTGTGAATTGACAATTGCTTGAGCTCAATCAAAAGTCTATCGCAAGTCCACACATTAGTTGACCTTGTTTCATGTTTCCCACGCATCTTCCATGTTGGTTTCAAAAGAAGTGCTAGAGGGGGGCAAGGATGAATAACACTTAAAAATATTTTTGAGGGTAACTCTTGAAATTTAAAATCTATTTAGAAAATTTAAGATGGATGGTTTGAAAACTTGTTGAGGTTATCAAACACCAAGTAAAGAGAGGTTATGAGAAGTGGACAAAACACAATATTTATAGTGGTTCGGTCCACTTGACCTATATCCATTACCTTGATCTTCCCAATCAAGGATTTTCAACCCAACTTCACTAGAACCAGTAGAATTAACAGCTTCTACCAAGTTTTTACAAGGTTAGCTTCTAACCTAATCTCCAACCTTTTCAGAACAAGTCTTAAGCTTACCTTAACTTAGACTACCTCTTAGAGTGTCTCGCACACTTTAAGTAAACAAGAAATAGAAGATAAAATGAGGTATAAATGATCATCTAACAGATCTAAGTTGTACAAGCTTCAACTCATATACTTTTACAGAGATAGGAGTGGAGTACAAGTGTAAAAGAGAAGATTTTTGCTTTTCTAAGCTTTTCTAAACTCTTGATGACTTCTCTATATCATTTTTTACTATTGAAAAGGCTTTAAATACTTGAGCGATTGATTTTGGCCATTAGAGATAGTTTCTAGCCATTACTAGCCGTTATTTTATCTTCTAGCGGTTAAATTCAAATGTGTTAGTTGTGAACCTTTAACCAATTAAAGGTGAGCGTTAACTGATTAAAGCTTTTCTGTCTAGCATTCTACTTCACTGTGTTAATCGATTAAAGATGGCTTTAACCAATTAAGGCTTATTTGACTTGCACTGTTTGGTGGCTTTTTTCACTGTGTTAACCTATTAAAGGAAACTCTAATTGATTAAAAACATTTTGTTTTCAAACTTCTCCAACTAGTAATCTTCCTCTAATTGGTTAGTCCTCCCTTTAACTAATTAATGCTTTTCTTCCTTCAACTTTAATCAGTTGAAATAAGCATTAATCAATTAAAATATCTTCAAATTTGAATTCTTTCATTTGATGCCCTTCAACAGTCAACTTCATTTTGAATTTGACTTTTGGCACTTTTTAGGTACTTCAAGTTTGACCCTTAATCAATTAACCCCTTTGGTTAATTGATTAACAACCTTTTGTTTTGCATCCAATACCTTTTTAACTGATTAAACTTTGTGTTAATCAGTTAAAACCTTTCTGCCTATCCTTAGTGTAGTTTCCATAATTGCTTTAACTAATTAAAGATTTGTGTTAATCGGTTGAAACTAATCTACTTTCATTAAAGCTTTTTCTTCTTTGCTTGTTTAACCAATTAACACATCTTATAACTGAACAAGCATCTTGACTTGGTTTCAAATAACAAATGAGTTAAAAAATTTAAGCTTTCTCCTGCACATTTAAATAATATAATTAGACGCCAAAGAATTAAAATGTTTTGTTAGCATAAAAAACACATCGAGTCAACATTCTTTCTCTCTCTTTTGATGATGACAAAACACTCTTAGATTAAAATTGTAATGTCTATGTTAATATTTTATATCTATGTGCAAGTGAAGGATTACTCCTCCTTAATATATGCTCCCCCTTAATATGTGCTCATAAAAATTTCAATATTTCTTAATCAAAATATAAGTATTTGCTATCCCATTAACCACATATATGCAAAGATTTATGAACAATCATTCAACAATGGATATAAACATATAAGTAGTCATCAATCATAGATATACCATAACTAGTCTAACAATTATTCAGAAACAACCATATAACAACAAAAAAGAATGCAAAATAAAAGATAAACAAGATAAACACATCAGATCCTGTGCTACTTCTTATCTATCCTATGCTGCTCTTCAACTATTTTTTCCTTTTTTTTTCATCATTAAAAACAATATTCAGAGCTCCCCTTTAATAAGTGCATCTAGATTTTCCTTTAATCTTTAAATTAGACTTAATGAATAGGAATCATAAGTATTCATACAACTAAGTCACACAAGCTTATAAATATAGTTCAATAACTTTAAGAGTCAAGCTTATAACTATGTAAGAACAATTATATGAGAGTTAAATCATTTCAAGAACTTGTGAAGGATCACTCAAATAATGTTTAAGAAAATTTGATAATTTTATCATAATCAAATCTATAATAATTTTAAAGCTAACATTCACATACTAGAAAGGTTGTATCAGGTGCCTACACACATCATTACTTGCCACCCACATGCTGATGGACTTTGGTTCACACATTCCACGCATCAGTAGCTTTTGTCAACTTTCTTGTCTCATCAGATCACACGTGTTTTGCTATGTCAGTTTTCATGTTGCATCATCTACCACATGTTTTATTGTGTTAGCTTTTTTTGTTAAATCACCTATAATCTGTTTAGCCACATTAACTTTTCTTTTGTGATATTTGCCATGTGTTTTTCACTATCAACGTTTCTCTTGTGTCATTTGTTATGTTATCTACCACATCAACTTATCAGCTATTACATGTGCCATGTCAACTTCTGTTGTGTTATTTGCCATGTCAGTTTTATACCACATCATTTGTCATGTCAACACTTTATAAAGGTAACTTTTTCTACGAATTTTGACTTTTTAGTTTTGATTTTGGCCTTTGTTTCTACTAATTTTGACAATATGGTAAAAAAATATATAAAGTTTCTAGGTCAATTACAACCATTTTAATGAGAAAAAATATAATTTATGAGTCCAAGGTATGTAAAGTTTTCTTATTAGGCAAAAATTTTGGTGCTTTGTAATTGGAGACATTATTCAACCTAAATGTTGGGATGATGAAACTTTTGGCAAATTTACAAAACACCTTCAAGATTGGGACAACAAAAATTATCAGATAATTTTTTTTATAAGAAAAATCATCAGATAATTATGTGGTTTTGCAACACCTCTATCCAAATATTCACATAAAGTTTGATAATTTTGAGACAACTAAAGCGATTTGAGAGTTTTTGACCAAAAAGTATAAAACTTCTGGTCTTGTACAATATTATCAACTATGAACTACTCTTCACAATTTCAAACAAGAAGTTGGTTAATTAGTAAATGAATTTTTGGTCCGGGTTCAACCTATTTGGAATCATTTTGACTCAGGTTAGAATTAGTGAGGATCATTTTCATCTTATTCAAGTTCTTATGGTTGTTCGTCAAGAATATGAAGTTGCTAAGGCTATTGTCACTGCATCAGAGTCCACTTCCGACATTAGATACCACTATTAGGGAAATCATTTTTGAGGTGGCTCATCCTAGATAAATTTTTTCAAATTGATGTTGCTCTTGCTATGCCCCATTCTAAGACATCAAACCATAAAACATGAGTTAAGTTTTGTAAGAATTAACGACAAAATAGTCATTACTTTTAAAATAGCCTTACGATTAATGTCGGTATTCTCATAAGGTTGGGCATATTATTAAGAAATGTCCTATGCATATATCTAAACAAAAAGTGGTACCTCTAGGCCTAAGGGAAATTTCTCACCATCTAGATCTTCATTTATTGTTACTATTGCATCTTAGGGCACTATTACTCTCATTATAAGTGATATTGAGGCTTTACTAGTCTCTTTCAATTCTTTTTCTCCCTTTGTCGTCTCTAAACTCCAAGTAATTCATTTTCTTGGTTCTTTGATTCTTTTTGTTGTAATCATATGACTCCTAATCCTTATCTTGTGTCCACCAAAATGTCCATTTCATCTTTACCTTTAATTCATACTACAAATGCTATAAAAATGAATATCAGACACATTGGACATGTTTTCGACTCACATCTTGACTTTCCTTGTTATATTTAGCGCTTCATTTGATTTTAAGTTTTGATTTGACAAACAAGTGATCAAAATTGTTTTTCAGATGTTCAAACAAGTCTAAACTGTCCTTGAAAAGGTTTAAATGAAAGACTAAGTACTTTAAATTGATAATAAGAAGAAGGCTCTTTTAATTGAGACTTTGCCTTCAATCTAGCGATAGTTGGTTATTCTAGTATTTGGATCTCAAGGACTATGAGCATTTATCTATAGATGCCACACATTTATTGATAGATAACCACTTGAGAACAATTCAAAAGGACCTTGACTTGCATCTATCGATAGATACTTATGTTTGTCGATAGATAGGCATGATTTTGAAATTATTGAAGGCAATATATCTATAGATCATAAAATCTATTGATATATAGTGACTGTTGAAGCTTAGAACAAAGTGCAAAAATGACTATTTTCACATTTAATGCACCTTTAACCATCTCAGAAACTTCAGCAATTATAAATACAAGCTCCAACAACATTTATGAAGGTTGGAAGACTCTAAAACACAATTCTAAGAGAAGAATTCACCTCAAATAATTCAATACTTCTTGCTCTCCTCTCCTAGCATTTAAGTCCTGTATTGTACCATTTATTGAGCTTTCATTTCGTATTTTCTTCCTCACCAAACATTATACTTAATCTATTAGTTAGGCTTTAAGAGGCATTCTAGTTAGACTCATCTCATTTATTGTATTCTCTTGAACGGTTATTCCTTAACCGATTAAAAAGGTAGTATTTGAGTGGTTATATGTTTACCAAAGTAAAAGGTAGAGTGGTTGTATTTTATCCAAAAAAAGGCATTGTATTGTAAGGTTGTGTTTGATCCATAAAAGGCATTGCATTGTAAGGTTGTGCTTGATTCATAAAAGGCATTATATTGAACTTGATTTCAATAGTGGATTTAAAACTCCTCAATGGATCTAAGGGAAATAACGTAGGCAAGGAGGTTGAACCTCTATAAAAATCATTGTATTGATTCTCTCTCTTTTCTCACAAATTGCTTTATGCACTTTATTTCTCTTATTTCACAAGAAATCATTTGTTCCACTTACTTCAAAAAAGCAACTTGTTATTAAGAAAATGTGCTTTCATAAGAATTTGAAAGAAATTTCAAAACATACAAAACATTCCAATTCGCCTCCTCTTGGAATTGTTCATATTGAGCCTATTGCACTAACATTCCTTATACCTATTGTGTTCCTACTTTAGTATTAAATCTTATTTTTATGGTCAATTATAAGATCTAGGCCCCGCTATTGTTTTCTCCTCTTCTTATTGTCAAGTGCAAGACTCACAAACGGGGAAGATTCTTCAGATAGGTCGCAAAAAAATTTACTTCATTGTGATAATAAAAATGCTATCTAGATTGCTTATAATGATTTGTTTCATGAGCACACGAAACATATTAAGATTGATTCTCATTTTGTGCATCATCATGTTACTTAGTTAACTCTTCATTTGATTTCGATGTCCTCTTCTAATCAAATTGTTGATATCTTTAGTTAACATCTATCAACCAACTTGAGTTTGAAAGAGGGTGTTGAGATAATTGTACAAATTTAATGATATAGTTATATTATTAATATAATACTATTGGTTGGCTAGTTAGCTAGTTAAATTGCAATATATATATATATATATATATATATAATTTTTGAAATATAAAATTTTTCTTTTTGTAACAGATTAAATAAGTGGCTAATATTAAATATTTATTTTTTAAAAATTCGCATTTAAATTCGTAATGAAACTCCTGTTGAGACTCTGATGAAGAGCTCAAGTTCGCCAAGTAAGAAATGCTTTACTTTTATGACAAAGTAAGATTATGTATGGTAGTTTGGTTCTATTCTTTTAATCTGTTATTTTTTGTACGTTCATTATTATGTTAAGATTCAACCTTAATTTGTGAAATTTATATATATATGAATGTTGAATAAAAATGTATTAAAATATAATAGATAAAGAAATTTGAAAGGGAGTTGGACCCATCGCATAGAGATGAGTCTTTCTTTTGAATTGGTAGTAAAGAAACGTGTCCAGAAACTTAAGATTTACAACAAATCATGTATGACTTTGTCCTTACTTGTGCATTTACCTGTATATATCTATCTATGTTGTTGCTACATTTGTATCTACCTATTTGTTTATGGTTTTGCTATGTTTCAATTGGAATTTAAGTGTTAGTTTTTTTTTTTTAACTATTTCGAAGAGTTGCTCATCTTTAATCTCTAGATGCCATCGCATGACTTTTGTTAAAATTAATATTACTTGAATATAAATCAAATAAGACTTCATTATTTGACTGATATTCTTACTATTTGTTATTTATTTCTTTTACAAAAAATGAATTGAAAAGAAAAAAATGACAAATGAATAGAAAATACAAGATAAATAAAAAAAGTACCAACCAAATTGTCATTAAAAGTTTTTTTTTTATATTTTTACTACTTGCTCTTTGTTTTTTTTTTTTTCAACAAAAAATGAATCGAAAAGAAAAACAAAAAATAACAAATGAATAGAAAATAAAAGACAAATAATAAAAGTACCAATCAAATTAAATTGTCGTTAAAAGTCTTTTGTCTTTTAAGTGAATGTCACCAGAATTAAAAATGAAAACAGCAAAAAAAAAAAAAATAGAAATAGAGTAATGATCAAAGTAAGAAGTAAAGGTCGTATAAAATAGGGTGTTTTACGTACTTTGATGGTGTCCTCAGCATCCAGATTTGTGTGAAAGCTTTAACCATGTAAAATAAGCTGTTTGAATAGTGTTTTGCCATAAAATATACCAAGAAAAAGAAATCTCAAGCACTTGTACAGCTTTTATTTAAAATCGTCAAGTATATGATCTTGAACAGGGATCCATGACAGACTTCCACTATTGTATTTATATAATTGTTCAATAATTGCTGGAATGCAGTCGTGTTTGCTTTAGCATGTGATGTTGCCAGCGATTAATGTGACAAAAAAAATTCACGATTTCTTGATCCATACGCATCAATGTTGAAAATACTTTGGTTGTTTGATAGTGAAATATAGCCATCAGATTGTGCTTAAATTCGATGCTTTGAGTAACTCTGAAATGCTGCTATAAACTAAATCATATCTCATGCAAGTACAAAATCATCAAATAAATAGGACCATTGGAATTAAATGCAACATTACAACCATTTGTTAAACAACATATAGCATACTTGACAATGATCTCAAACACAAATTTGTCATCCTCAAAGAGCATGTGAGGCAACACTAATTATTCCATATATCCTTTATTTCATGTTGGTCAAGGAGATGTCAGATCAAGATGTCATATATAATTTGAAGTTGTCATGCAAGTGTAAAGTATGAATTCGTTATCTAAATAATAATTGCATGTTAGTACAATAGGTCCATACATTTTCATGTGAAGAGTTGCATCTTGTTTAGTTTGATTTGGTTTTTGGTAATTTTTTGGTTGAATGGAAGTATTTTAAAACTTGATTCGAACCCAAACAGTTATAAGCTTGAAACGATTTGAATTCAAAATTAATTGATTTTGTTTAAAATTTATTTGAATTAAACACTACGATTTGAGTTGATTCTTTTAATTGTTTTTTTGCACATTTTACTCATAATATTTGGATTTATGATAATATGATAAGAAGACTACGTACCGTATAATATAATTTTTTAAGCATCGATGCAGGAGAAAACCGAGCTATCGATGAATTATAACATATGTACTACCACTAGAATTTCATTGTCTGCCCGTGATAACGTACCCTAGCATGTATTGATTTTCTTTTCCCTCTATAGTCTATAGACGCATTTGGTACGACAGGGAAAATTGGAAAGTCATTTTTGGATTTTCAAAATTCAAAGAGTTAGAAATCACAAGATTGCATCAAAGTTTGATACTTCGATACCCTAAGATCGCAGGGACGATATGTCAGACACATGTTCTTGTTACCTACGTCGAAGTAGCTCATATGTCTCCAACACTTGGGCGAGATTCGCGGTCAGCTTCCTCGGCTTCTCCCATGTTTGCACCTATGATGTCCCGATTTCTTGCTTTTATTCTTTTAATTTAATCAAGTTTTACTTAAGCCTGAACATGAAGAGAGTAAATCTGACGCAAGGCGACGGCGCGTTGAATTGAATATGTGCAAATCTTTTAATAACTATTATGAAATTTAGGTGAGGTGCGTTCAATTCCTATTAATAAGTGCTGCTTATTGTTTTTTATATAAAATCTTTGCCAAAGACAATTATTTACACTATTTCGTAAAATAGAAATTTGATCTTGTATATTATTAGTGGAGTTTTTAAATTATGTAAATAGAATTAAAGGATTACCACATATCCTCTTAGAATATATTTTTTAAAAAATTAATAAGTTATAATTTGATAAATAAAAGGATATATGATAATATAGTAACATCACTTGACAAATTTAAAAATTTTACTGACGATGTATAAAATAATCATCTTTATAAAATATAGTCAATATATTCCTTGAATTACAATTGGGTATAAGAATCAAATTTTAAAAAACTAAGGTTTTGTTTGATTATTTTTTTTTGCTATTTGCTATGTTTTTATTAAAAATAAAAAACAAAAAACAAATGCAATATAAAAAGAAAAATAAAAAAATATCAATCAAACAGAATTTAAATTTTTTTTTCGGAGACACAACACAATACCAAAATCTTAAGATGATTTTGGAAGGCTTCAAATCCCATATTAATTTTCTTAAAAAGTCAAATTCAAGTTTTCTTAAACCAACCAAAAAAAATTACCTTGTTTTTTTTCATTAACAAGATTGCTACCTATAATTACCTTGGTTACCTAAGAAGGATTAAGATAGAAAAACTATTGCCATACTGACATTTCATTCAATTATATGTATGGAATACTATATATATATAATGATGAAATGATAGCGTAACCTTGGTCACCGACATGCAGATTTATGAACATGCCACTTACGCAGTGGGTGTTGAGTAATTTAATCAGTGTTTTTTTATTTATTTGGCCGTCGAAGGTGAGTAATTTAATCATAGTTGAAGACTGAAGTCAAAGGAACAAAAATGTTCTTTTAATCACAGTACATGGCTGAAATGGCATTGTATTTATATGATACTATATAATAATCCCCTCAAAAGAAACTAGGAATCACGGTGGACAGTGTGGAGACTGTAGGGTAGATTGCTATTCTCTCATCACGTGGGCCAGTTTGGGTTGCATGACCCCTCCTCCATCTATCTTTCTCTAGTTCTGCCTTCACCTTACCTAAATTAGCCAGTCCATTCCCTCTTATACTTCTCCAAGTCCTAGATAGCGAGAGAGAGAGAGAGCTGTTCTCAGAAAAGCAAGCTCTCCAAAAGTTCAAACTCATTTTGTCAACACAAGCAAGCTTTAGCAGTGTCGCTAGCTGAACTTCTTCTGAGAAAGTGTCTTGAATTGTTTGAAAATAGAGCGTTTTGCTTGTGCTTTTTTTTTTCAACGTTTCTGAAGATAAGGAGCGAGTAAGATAAGGTTTTAATTTCCACCACAAGATAAAAGGGAAAAGGTAGAAAGAGAAGTGGAGGAGGCCGGGGAAGTGTACAGTGAGTGAGTGGCATCTTTATGTGGATTTTGTATGGGGACGTGGTTTTTCAGCAGCAGGAAACTTTTGTACTCTTCTGTGGTGGTGCTGTTGATTATCTTTTTCTTACAGATTTGGGTTTGCTGTGATTGCCGAGCTGGAGCAATAAGGATTTTACCAGGAAATGGGATGAGAAAGATGACAGAGAGCCAAGGCATGAAAGACAACAAGGGCAAAGGAGACTTGTTTCAAAAATACTTCAATGGAAGATCTTTCAGTTTCAACAAAACTGATAGAGGATTTGAAGAGAGCAAACGAAGAGTTCCCAGTTGCCCAGATCCTCTCCACAACTAGTAGAAAACCCATTTTTTTTCTCTTTCATTTTCTTTCTTTTTTGCTTTTCTGAATTTTGTTGAATCCTAGCCAAAATACCCACGTTTTTCTCATCATTTTGGTGCTAGTATTTTGATTGATTGTAGTAATTCCAGGGGGGGAAAAACGAGGGTATTTTGGTATGTTAGACCTCTTTTTTTGCTCTTCTGAGTGGAGGAGGATCCAGGAATGGAAGTGTATAGAAAGTAGAGAATTCAGTTTATAGTTATAACAGTGAAACTCTGTATCTCTAGAATTTCTGTATCTACTTCTTTTTGGGTCCTTTTTGTTTAATTGGCTTGGCTTTATTCTGAAGAAGAAGAAGAAGAAGAAGGAGAACAAGAAAGAAAACAGTGGTAAATGAAAATGTAAGAGCAGAGATCCATGTCTCTCACCGCAACAATACAAAGATTTTCCATTTCCCATATTTCATCTTCATCACTGTGGAAATACTTAATTAGAGTGTTTCACTCACCAATTCGCATATTTGGTATTACTTCAAGTGTTTGTCTTCGTTGAATTTGGCAAGTATGTTTTGTTTATGCATGTTTACAACTTGTGTTCCTCACCTTTTCACACAAACCGGTAAATGTTGTTTTCTATTCCCTTCTTTCAAAGTTTTACCAAATTTAGTTTAAAATCCTTAAACTATAGTAGCAGGATATTTCTTTACTGAAACTTACCAACCCTTTTTTATCAAAGGTTTCTAGCCGTCAGATCCATAGACTATTTAGTTCATGAGGCCAAGCGTTGACTCCACACAATAAAACAGTTTAGTTTGGCCTAATTCCTTGACAGTAGGGGAAAAAGGAAAAGGAAATTAGAATCAAAGAGAAAAAATGAAAAAAAAAAAGAAAAGAGAGCTGAAAGCCATCGAACAGTAACAGAGGATCTTTCAAAAGTTCACAGCCTTTTTCTACTCTCTTTAATTCTTTTTGCGCCAATTTGGGATGTCACTGTTATGGCTTACAAGCCTGGCTAAAAAGTTTTAACCTTTTGAAGTAGTAAAAGCAAGGGATAGAGGGGGATTGCAAACGTATAAGATTCATCCATATCCTTGAAATAAAGCAGCAATATAAGTGGTAACGAAGATTTCATAAATAAGACTAGATTTACAGCTTTTGAATGTTAGATGGAGTGTAGTCTTTGTATATTAGTGTAATTTGGAAAGAAACGCAATACTTTAATGCTTGTTCCAGTTCGCAATTTGTCCTGTTGAAGAAAAAGAGGGTAAAGACAATCTATAATCGAGTGCAGAAAGAGAAGAAAAAACTGAGAAAAATTATAATATGGGTATTTTGGATATTCTTCCATTTTATAGTGCATGTCTGTGTCTAGCGCTGTTTTACCACGAGAACATTTGAAAAAACAAGGGAGGAGGGTCTGGTATTCTGGTCATTTGGGTGGTTTATGAGGAGAGAAAAGCATGGAAATCGATGTTGGAAAGGCCGAAAGGGCCACGTATTATGCGGCCAAACAGGTTAAAAAAGCTGCAAGTGATTTCGTAGCCGTGGTGCTTTGTTTGCTAGTGTTTTGGATTTGGAATCACATTCACTCTCTCTCATTGTTCTTCTCATCAAGACAATTTATCTCACCAATGCATGCCATTTCCCCTTTCTCGCTCTGTACCTATTTATGTATTTCTTCTGTCCTGCTATCAATTATCGCAATTGTATATACTAATAGGCTTCGTACGCTCTTTTCCTAGCACTCTCACTCAGGTTTTCACCAATCAACTCTTTTTTTTCCTTGTATATATGAATAGACCAATTAACTTCTTTTCTTCGTCAACTGGACACCTGCCCAGCAAGCTGCATTAATTTTGCTTACATGGTTTGAAAGTTGCACATGAAAGATCTGCCTGGGCCTCGAGATTGTGTTACTCTTTAGGTTTTTAATATTAGTATACTACGGACAAGCAAATCAAAAATATAGATATTGACCGGTATACTTATCTAAAAAAGGATGAATGTAGTGGTATAGGTTGAACATATTCTAAGCCATACTTACCCTATAAGTACTGATTTGAGCTCAAGGGTTGGAAGTTAAACTGTTAACATTTGGCTGACAATTGGTTTTGGAAGGTGAATACAGTGGCATTGTGATGTGCGGAAAATTCAGCAGCTACGCATGCATTTTAAAGCTAGTGGTAGTAACTAGAAAGTGTCTCATGATTTCACGTTCAGGACCTGAGAATTAACTGAGCTGTGGGAGAACTGCATTAACAAGGACCATGTACAATTATTTACCTAACCAATCTTCCCCAATGACAAAAACGAAATTAAAGAGGCAAAAACAAGAAAAATCTGGTTCTTTGGTTTGATTGCCTGTATGAACATGAGGGTGTTGCAGCGCTTTATCCTCAAATGGGTCCACCAATAATGGATAATTGATGGAACTCTATACCCAAATCTTGAGGTTTTTTAACAAGTACATTGCTAGGAAGAAATGTCCATCTCAAGCTTATGCTGCAGCCTTCTCTCTCCCCCATGATTAGTTCTTTTGTTTGCTATTAATTTGTTTTGAACTTCTGGTATTCTAGATCAGTTCTAGAACCATATGAACCTGTCTTGCTGAATCAGTTTTAGATTTTCCTTTTTCAACCTTGACTTGAATAAAAAAATGGTACCAAATTTATAATCTCCGCTCTCTCCTTTACAAGAACTATTCCATGTAAAACTTGTTTATTCTGCAATTATCAAATTTTAAAAAAAACTGAATTCCAGGAAGGGAGGGAACTGATGTAGTGGCCTACTGGGCATCATCTTTCAATTATAATGACAAACAAGGACAGTTAATAATAGTCTGTTGATGTACTATGTTGAAAACTAACCACACAGTTGCTAAATGTAGGGCCTGAAGTGGAATTGAACATGGGCTCTTACTAAGCCTTAATTATTCAACCCAAGTTTCAATTAATGGGAAGATTCCGGTCAAAAAAATGAAGAGCATCTCCTTGTTTTAATGTATACATAGAAATGCAGTCAGTTGTTTGAGCATAAACTGGAAGAATTAGCATAGTTTTTTATATCTGTAGATAATCATTTATACATAGAACATTTGCTTATGATTTGAATTCAAATTGCAAAAGTAATTGATAATCGTTTATATTTGCATACATTCCTTTGCACCCACTTTACAAAAAGGTAACTTCTATAAACTAAATTAAGATCATGGTTTGTTCATGTGCTCTTCAACTTTCTATGACGGTAGAGCTAGTAGCTAGATACAAAAGCAGTTTTAACAGTGTTCGAACTATCGAACTGTCTGTAGGCAAAAAATATAAGGCAGTGTGGGTGATATTTGTCAGTCAAACTAGAACATTAGTTTTTATCAAGAAATAGGCGAGGTCTGTTTAGGTGAGCTGCTCTTTGATGGGAGGGTTCTTTTGTCTGATCTCCTACATGGGATAAAATGAGTAACACCAATTTGCTATTATATTAACAAAAAGGTATAAATTTGACTGACAATCAGATGAATAAAATGTAAATAATACAATGTCAAACCATCATGTAATATCAGTTTTGGTCGGAGAAAGAGCAGAATAATATGCTTTCAGTCAAAATATAAGCAAACAAAAACATTTTACGGTATACATTGCTAACCTCCACCGACGCTGAGCAGCAAATGAATGGGCAGCCTGAAATACAATGAACCAAATAATATTTGCATATTACATTAATGGTAAGAATGTTCTATAGAGCAAACAGACCTAAAAATATAGACACGAAATGTTTACAGATAAGAAATTAAACAGTTATACATTAATGCTAAACATACCTTTGACATGAAAATTATAAAAACTGATAATCAATAACAATAACAAACATAAATGATAGGAAAAAAATATGTTGAGAATAAAAAAAAAACGTTAAAGAAAACACTTTACAGTTTTTTGTTGGTAAATCGTTAAAACAAATTGTATGCAAATTATTTTAAGTCATAGAAGGGCAACAAAAATATATAATATGAACAAAGCACAAACAAAACAGAATAGATAAAATCATAAGGAATTCACGCAAAAATGACAAAACTTGAATGATTGTCATAATTTCGGATGTCAAGATAAATAAAAGTTTAAATCATCATTCTGTCTATTTAATCTAAACAAGCCAATTTCAATAGAAACACTTACCTACTTGTATTAAGCTGACAATGGTTGGAATGTCATGGGATGATCAAATTTTGGGAAGAACAAACATCCTTCTCATAGCTAAAGAAAGAAGAAGTTGTACCATAGCTCCTCGATGTTGCTATATGACCAATCCTTCCCTTAACAGTGAGAAGGATTTTTTTTTTCAACCCAAAATTCTACCATCAATCACAATACATAACATCGACTCTCTAAGCCAATAAAAAAAATAGAAAGCAACAAGCAACACTTATGAATGGCTCAATTATAGAAAGACTAACATAAGCTACTTGAGTAGCTTGTCTGTTGGTAGCTTGTTCAATTATGCTTTTGTTTAATATCAAGAAAAACAATGGTTGAATTATCTTTTTGTCTAATATCTAGGAAAATATGCTTAAAAAAAACTACCATACTTAACAACATCATAACATCAAAAAGAAATAACGTAAGTAAGAACACATACAAAAGAAAGGCACAACAAAACTGTCAAAAATAAGGTGGCAACAATTAAGGGTGAGCAAATATAAACTGAATTGAACAATCAAAGCGAACCGAAATGAGTTCAGTTTTTCGATTCTGTTAGTTCGATTTTTCGGTTAAGATACTTCGGTTAGTAAAATTATTTCGGTTCGGTTTTGGTTAAGAAAATTTCTAACCGAACTAACAGAACCTAAATAAAGGGTATTACGGAGATCTTACATGAAAAAAATTTCTAAACCTAAATTATTAATTGTTATTTATATCATGTAAATTATATGAGTATTCATTTTATTTATTATAATTTTTTAGGGTCATTTTCAATATTTTTGTAATATTGATTTATTTAAAAAAATACAACATAAATAAATATATACAAACAAAAAAAATAAAAAATTTGTTAAGTTCGGTTTTTGGAAACCAAACCGAACTAACTAAATTAGTTCGATTTCAGTTAGTTCGGTTAGTTATATAGATCGATTCTGTTTCGGTTATTTTTAAAAAGGAGTTCGATTAGTTCGGTTATTGGATATCCAAAATCGAACTAACCATTTGCACACCCCTAGCAACAATTATCATCAACAAGCATAGTATATTAGTGGAGGGAAATAATACACCATAATAAAAAAAGAAAAAACACTAAAAAACCTTTACAAAATCTATTGATAGCTTGTCTTAATGCCAAATTGCAAATCAATGCAGTAACTACAAAATAACAAACAAAAACCAAATTATGCTAAGTCAAATATAGAAGCATCTTGCTTAAAAAATTGGACTTTTCTTTGGTAGAACAAATGCATTGTGACTTTATAAAATGAAAATACAGAAAATAAGAGGATTACAATAAATCTGGAAAAAAAATTCCATCTTAATACAAAAGATAATTATATGTTTATATATGGCAATATACATATTGACCTAACAATGCATGCACTCTCACAGGATGGTTCAACTCATTGCTAAAGGAGTCATCCTTCTTGTTGCTAAAGGAAAAATAAGTCATACCACACCTTGTCAATCTCATTTGATGATTAATCCTTTCCTTAAGAAAAATAACGATTTATTTTGCATCGAAATTGGACCATCAATGATAGTACAATACATTGCTACTCCTAACCTTAAAGACTATTTAAAAAAAAAATAAAAACCTTTAACTAATAAAAATTGTGACACCTAGTACCCTCGTATAAAAGTCAATATGACCTTATCAATGAGATAAATGGTCAATGGATCCTGATTTAAGTGCCAAAGGATGGAGACGGGTGAAAAGAGTATTTTAAGATAAAATATTTCGCACTTGAACAAATAATAATAAAATAATAATATTTTTATCAAAAAAAAAAATTGTGAGATAAAAGGTCATTCGGATGTGAATCGGGGTAAAGTAAGATGTTTTGGAGCCCCAGAAGTCTAGTGGAAATTTTTGAAATAAAATAATATTTTATTAATAAAATAATATTAAAATATTAATATTTTATTCGATGTCAAAAATTTTCATGAAGGAGAAATATATGGTCAATCTAAGTGGGGGAGAAGAAGGACGAGGAAATTTTAGAGAAAAATGACGTTAATGGGGCTTGCGTGTCTTTATTAAATAAAACTAACGCGAGTAAGTAAATATTCAAATATTACGGTGTTACTGCGTTGAATCATAAATTTGATATTTTATTGGCACAAGTGTTAAGGAAGAAAAATGGAAAGAAATTGGAATTAAAAAATTGTGGGAGGATATAATTAAAAAGGGTGAAAACCTTGGAGGGCAAAACGATAATTTCTCATAAAGCTTGGTCAAAGCTTCCTTGGAAGCTTTGATTCTCCATCCTTATCCCATGCCCAACCATTGTATTCAAGGCATCTTCTTCCTCCTTAATCTCCTCCTAATGCAATTTTTGTTTCTCCACCATAAAAATCAAGATTTTCATTTTCGTTTCCTTGTTTTCTCTTCTTACCTTTTCTTTTCTTACTCCTTCCTTCTCCTAACTTCTTGGGCATCAAACTTGTAACTTTTAACCCAAATTTCTGGCACATCTAAACCCTAGGAGAGAGAAAGGAAAATCTCTCTTCCTTTCCTTTATTTTCTATTCCTACTCCACTTTCAACAACACTTGGACTTTGGCTTCAAATCTTCATTTTTAAGGCTAGAAGGTGTATATCTTTCAACTCTTAAATTTTTGAATTTATGGGTTTGTAATTTTTAGACTTTATTTTCTAAGTTTCTACAAATTTTCTTTCCTTGAAATTTGCTAGGTTTGGTTGATCTTTATACCTTCAAGCACCAAGGTAAAGAAACTTCAAACTTGAATAATTAGTTTAATGGGTTTGTGAATTAGACTAGAATTTTAGGTTAAAAGTTGGGTTAGAGTGTAGATTGTATAGTGTATATTTATTAGAATTATTAAATTCAAATTATGACTTGATGGAGGTTGTTATGTCTTATTGGTAAATATAGGTTTTAACAGTATTTCGAGACTACCTGGATTAAGACTTTGTGGGCACTAGTCTTGTAAGGTGGCATTAAGGTGAGTGAACTTGCATTAAAATGTTTTGAGATAAATGCATATGTATTTGGTTGAATCACTTAAAATATTTTACTGAAATTTTCTCAAAATATGCATGGGAACAAGCCCTTGATGAAATGTTTTTATGTTGTAAAATATGAATGTGATGAATTCATATGTTTCTACATTATGTTGATGTGTATGTTATGCATTGAATGACACTGTTGGGTGACAATTGTAACCGTGCATGTGTGGTGTGGGAGTGCACATGACGATGATAGTGGTGTGCTATGTGAGTGCACACACTGATGATTTATGCCATGTGCACGATAGTGGTGTGCTGTGTGAGTGCACACACTGATGATATATGCCATGTGCGCGATAGTGGTGTGCTGTGTGAGTGCACACACTGATGATATATGCCATGTGCGATGTGAGAGTGCACATGATGATATTGCCTTGTGCGGTGGGGGAGTGCACAAAATGATTCTAGCTATGTGCAGTGTGGAAGTGCACATGAGCTGGTGAGATGGGAGTTGTATACATGTATACACATACCATATATAGGTTAAGGAACTAAAATATGATTGTATTGAATATTGAATGTTGAAATTTGACAAATGCTTTCCAATTGATTTTTTTCATTGCAACAAAAACGGATTTTCATTGTGACAAAAATTCTTTAACTTGATAGCCCTTGTTTTCACTGTAGCAAGAAACTCTTGGGTGCAGGGGGCTTGACTAGCCCAGGTTTTCGTTGTAGCGAAAATGCATTCTCGTTGCGGCGAGAAACTCTTGGGTGGATGACCTTAACCTTTGCTCTGGATTTTTACTGCAGTGAAAATGCATTCTCGCTGCAGTGAGAAACTCTTGGGTTGTTGGTTCAAAATTTTGCCCTGAAGTTCACTGTAGCGAAAATTCATTCTCGTTATAGCTGCAACGAGAATGGTTTTTCGTTGCAGCGAGAATGGTTTTTCGCTGTAGCAAGATTCGCTCTACTATGCTTGCCTTGTTTGAACTTCCTAAATGTTTTAAATGAGTTGAACAATAGCACGACATCGAGTTTTGTTCAAAATATACAAAATTGCATTGTTTTTAAATGAGTGCATCATGTTTTTGAAAAACTCTTCGTATCTTTTGCTTGTTCCCTTCCTATGTTCACTCACTGGGTTTATACTCATCCTTTTCAGCTTCATGTTTTAGTTTTCAGGTTCGTAGATAATTGGATCTCAGGTAGAGGCACTTCATTCTGTTCATCTTACGGTAGGTTTGCCAGAACACTCCATGATAGTATTCACTCTGCTGATAGTTAAGGTCTTTTGTATAAGTATATGGTTAATTAAATGTAATTCATGAGATTTGTTGTAAACACTGTATGTTTGGTTTGCATGATAATGTCGCCACAAGTTGGCAAATGGCATATTATTTTGTGAATGGTATTGTTCAGTTGCCATGATTTATTTTCGCAAGGAAATTATTTTTGAAAACAATGAATTGAGAACCTTAGAGATAAATGAGGGACAGGTGGTCTAATAAACAAGTTTTCATAGAAAGGCTTGCTTGGGCTTAGTGGGCCATGCCTATTGGATCCTTGCGCCGTCATGGCCCGGGAACTAGGCTGTGACAAAAATTCTAATCCATGAAAGTTTTTTTAATTTTATGATAAATTAGAATAATATTTTAGAAATTCATAGATTAACAAATAGAAGTAATTAATTATATTATCATCATTGTTAGTAATATTATTATAGTAAAATGTACAAAGACTGCAAAGCTGACGATAATGTTTCAACTCTTAAAAGCTTCAAAGCCAAAAAGCAAAATTTCCTGTTTTAGCTTAGCCATGTTGAACAAATATCCATATCTTAGAAACTTGAATAGATAAATTTTAAAAAGAGGTAAAAAACTTAACACTAAATTGACACAATAAGAATATCAATAAACAACAAATAAAGAAATAAATAAATTAAAAAATAAAATGGAGAAGTCGACCTGATGACAAATGTTGGTATAGGATAAGTCTAATAGATTCACCATACTCAAAAAGGAGTTTTGTTTCTTTAATCGTCATAATTTCATAAGCTTTATTTCAACATGATCAGTGTATTATTAGAATAAACCACGTCACAACTAAAATCAATTCTAGATAACTCAAACAATAACATATCAGATCCAACTCTAAGCTGACCTGGCAAAAATAATCTGTAAGGCTAGAATTTTGCATATTACAAAATCACTGGATAGAATTAGATATTTCAAGTACTGAAAAGGCTGCCTTTAGTTAGATAATATCTTGCACTTTAGTAACATGACAGAAAAAAAATAGAAGAAAAGAAATAAAGAAGAACAGAGAGAATAAGATGGAGAAGAAAGAAGAAAATCTATCTTAACCACGAAGGTAATTTTCTAGTTCTAAAAAATCATAGCATGTGACTCTGGATATTGTTAGACACATATAAGGAAAAAAGCAAGCAAAAAGGTGAAAGATAATGAAAACAAAGAAATAGATGATTCAAGCTCCCATTGCTTTTCACTATTAAATAATGGTGGACCCTTGTGCTGCTGACATTGCATAAATTGAATCAGCGAAAAATGCAATAAGAGACAACCAATAGATAAACAAATAAACAATTGCTCAAAGGGTAAAAGAGTATGCTAAACAAAACAAAATGCTCCAAAAATAAAAAGAATAGTCTTCCAATAAAATATCAATAATAACTATGTAGGAGAGATTACAGGAGTAAGATAATAACTAAGATCTTTTAGATTTTACATTTACATCGGTTCATAGCCTTGACACATGGACGTAAACCATGGCTAAAAGAGCACTCCAAAGATCTTCATCAGTGATAACTTTATTATGTAGAGTTATTTTTAACACATTTTAGAGACTGTAGTGTTAGTGTACGCCTTGCAAGCCAATCGATTTTGTGCTTGTAAAACACTATATTAATTAGTCATATTTCATGTTAAATACATTATGGATATTTTATAAAATATATGAGGTATTTCTTTATCCATGAGTTTATTTATAAAGAGTTATGAGAGACTTATGTAGATAAAGTCCTTAGAACATAATGGCTTTGCAAAGAAATTATAAAGGTTATAATTATGAGATTCTTATGCATCAAAGCCTTGTTCCTAAATATGTTCCTGGTCATTGTATTATCAAGAATAAGGGCATTGACAATGCTCAAAGGCTAGTACATGCTAAGCCTCCTAACTTTCAAAGTAAGCAATTGATCTCATAAGTTGAAGTATGTGAGATTCTTAGGGACAGTATGTAAGTGCTTGTTAAGGAACAAGTTCACTGAACATGACCCGCTATGAGAGTTCCATTTGGTATTTCACTCAAGTGTCTATAGAAACACTCTCATGTGTCAGTAGTGTAAGTAATCCTTAGACTTGTGATACCAAGTCATCTTGTATGTGAATTGTCATCCTTTGATTCCATCTCTACAGGTCTGGAGATGACCAGATGCTTAAACATGGTGCTTTTGGGTATGGCATGAAGCATGCGAAGATGAATGAGTAATCTAGAGAGGATTCATCACCCCAAGTGATTTGAAGGGGACATATCTCATTTGCTCTTGGCTTATATTGATTAAAAGTCCTTGCCAAGGCAATTTTGATAGGTCAATATAGAAGCTGTAGGACTAATATGGATAAGTTAGAAAGTAAACACCGAGCCAGACTTTCTATCTATTTGGGATATATGATGAAATGATCGAATTACACTAAGATACTGTACACTGAAACGTTAGTCAAATCATATTGACTCTCTTGACATTTGGGTGGTCATGATGTATTGCTAGATGCCGCTCATGATCTATAAATATAAATATAAATTCTTAATTGAATTAATTTATATTTATTGCCAACATGTTGGGAACCTAATGGGTCACACACATAAGGTGAATTGTCGAAATTAATTTGAGTTCAATTGGATGTGATCTAATTGATTTTATAGAGGCTTAATCCAATGAAGTATTGGGCTAAATCAAATATGATTTGATAGAGTATTAAATAAAGGCCCAATTAGCCCAAGACATCTTATAATCCTTATTGGTTAAAAAGTAGGTCAATTAACTCTATAAAAGAATCCCTTAGCTGCCTCTTGAATATATAGAAGAGTTCTATTTTATTTTCTCACGTGTTGAGATAAGATCACAGCCAAAAAGAGAGAAACACGAGGAAGCTCAAAGTTGAGAGTTTGCTAGCACAAACTTCGGCTTAGGGATTCACACATTCTTAGTGAAGAGATTTCGGCATATCACTGTGTGGATCACCATTAAACGTAGGACAACTGTGCTGCTGTTGTTTGATAAGTCCTAGTTGATGTACAAAAGTTAAAACGAAAAGCCAAGGAGGACTCCACCAAAGAAAGCAGATTTTCAGGTATGTCAAAATTTCTTTTGTGATTTTTCTAGATTAGTTTCAATTAAAGTGATCCATGGCTTTGGGGATTAAAATTTTAATAATATTCCACTGCGTATGAGTTGTCTTAGCATGATTTAAATCCCCAACAATGGTATCAGAGCCTCCTTTAATTGATTTAATCTAGTTTTATGTTTAGTTGTTGAAGATTACAAAAACTGTTTTGTTTATATGTCGATTTGATGCAAAGTTTGAAAAATTATTTAGAATAATTCTGAATGGATTTTTCAAAACTAATTTATGTTTCAAAAGTCCTTTAAAGTCTTGATTTATGGCTTTAAAATCTAGATTTAATAAGTCCTTAAAGATTTTATAGATTTGTTTTAAGAGAATCCAAATTTGAAAAATCTGGCAGCATAATGTGATCTGCTTTGGAAATTTTTTTGAGGGACTTAGAGAAGGAGTTTGAACGTGATTTTTGGAGGGTAGAAGGTCAAGAGGATGATCTTAACCTCTGAAAATTTACAGCATTTAATTATCTCGTTTGGGTGGTGATCTGATGATGTTTCTGCACAAACAGTTTGTTGGAATAACGGTGAGAATACTTTTCCCAGTTTGTTTCTCAACTTCAGCCTTAAACTCTTTGAACTTTTCAAAAGCTTCAGACTTGTACTTCATTAGGTACACATAACCAAATCTAGAATGGTCATTTGTAAACGTAATGAAATACGAATAACCTCCTCTGGCTGGTGTGTTTAAGGGTCCACATACATCCGAATGTATTCGCCCTAGGAGCACACCTGCTCTTTCAGCCTTTCCAGTAAAAGGATTCTTAGTTATCTTACCAAGGAGACAACGTTCACAAGCTCCATATGATTCATAATCAAATGGATCTAGATAACCTTGCTTATATAACTTAGCTATCCTTGTCTCATTAATATGACCAAGCCTACAATGCCAGATATAGGTTTGATTTGGATTATCTTTTCTAGCTTTCTTGACATCTATATTGAGCATTGGGCTATCAAGATCCATAACATAAAGTCCTCCATGACATGTTGCAGATCCATAAAATAAATCATTTAGAATGACAGTGCAATAATTGTCCTTCATACTAAATTCAAAATCATCATTCTTAGCTAGGTATGAAACCGAAATGATGTTTCTAGTTAATGCTGGTACACAATAGCACTCTTTTAGCTCTAGCACTAAGCCCGATGGTAAAATAAGATCACAAGTCCCAACGGCAACTACTGCAATTTTTGCACCATTGCCTACTCTTAGGACTACCTCATTTTTACCAAGCTTACTACTATCCTTTAAAGCCTTTATGTTAGTACATAAATGCGATACACATCCTGAATCTATTATCCAAGATTTAGGATTAGTAGTAGAAAGATTAAGCTCAATCATATTTAAAGTTATCTCTTTACTTGTCAAGATTGCACCCTTCCATTTATTGAGAACTTTTCTCAAAGTGATATACCAGTCCAAACATTTTAGGTTGATGGCATCAAGTATGCCAAGCAAAGTAGCAATTACTATACCCATTCTAATGACCTATAAATGTAGAAAAAGTATTTGTATTACCCTTTCATGTTATAAATCAATTTAAGACGAGGTATTAAATCTTACATTGATTCTCCCACTAATTTTTCGTAATAATAGCCTTCACTATTATACGAAAATCTCTACTAGGTATTTCTAGTGGGTTTGGACCCCTTTCGAATTATTGCAACCTTGAGTGACTCAACAAATCACAATAAGCTTAATTGGGTAGATAACGTAGCTTATCAATTACATCCACATACAACTCCCAGATCAGTTAGGTGACAACTCATTGTCTAAATGCATCATATGCATTTCGCCTAACCCTACCTCTAAGACCATGTGGTCAAGTGTGACACATCTAAACCACACAGTTTTAGTTGAGTAAGACCCATCAATAACTCAAACGTGCCCGTGTAAAAGTTTGACCTTGAGTGACTCAACAAGTCTCCAATTAAAAGGGTAGCCTGGTTATCTTGTTATATGGTGGAAGGCAACTTAATCATGCGGAGCATGTGACTCAATATTTTAATGAGGGATTTTTGTTGTTGCTTTTATCTTGTTATTTAGGTCTCATTGAATTTGGCATGCATAACATTTATAATATTGCATAAAATAAATCTATCACATGCATACTACTAGGATGATTATGGACTTTTATCTAATCTAATTTCCTTAAGCCATCAAAGGAAATTAGTTGGTCAAATCCTAAGGGATTACATACAAATATCACCATATCTTGTAGTCTTGTAATCTTCATGTCTCCTTGGCACCTTCGTCCTTCATTCTTGGAATTACAAAATTTTCTTCCTAATCCAATCCTATAAATTCTAATTACATAAATGTAAAGAAACCTCAAGTTACATTTGAGGGGAGTAAGATGAGAAGAGAATTTTACAACTCCTGAATAAAATAGTGGAAAGACAGGGCACACACTCCCTATTTATAAAATAAATACCAAATACATTCAACCATAACCATCCATAACACATTATAGTGGTCTAAGTCCATAATCATCCTCATACATTCATAATCATATAATGAACATATAAAACTTATGTTTAATTCAAATTGAAGATCTCATATGTCATTTGGCAATAATATTACTCAACTTTTGAAGATATTAATCCAAATAATTTGATGTCCAAGTCCCATTAAATGTCTTGCGCCAATATAGAAGTCCTAGTCCTACTAGGAATTAAATTAAGCATAGACTTTGTAATCCTAAACCTTTTAGGACTATGAATTTAAATCTGACCCTTATTCTCAATAGGAGTTCTAATCATATTAGAAATTTAATATTCAAAGGAATCCTAATCCAATTAGGCTTTCTAATCTTATTAGAAAATTTAATCCTTGTTGTCCTCAATTTTTACAATTCTAGTCTAGCTAGAATTAAATCTTTATCGCCAAGAGTCCTATTTCTTTGCTAATTTGATTTTAGAATCTTATTTGGGGTAATCCTAAACTCTTTAGGATATGTTCCATTACAGTTAGGAGTCTAAATTCAGGTCACAACCAAATTAGTACAACTCTTAATTATATAGAGAAGAAATAGCACAAGCTAGTGTAATTTTATTGGGTCTGCATCACTCATGCTGTCCCAAATCCTTTGAAGCTCCATACTCCATTGTTTACTACAATTTTGGCACCAATTCAGAGACATCCCATCGGATCGAGGAGGAAAATATCTTAGTCAGGAGTTTCTGGATTATCAAATAGAACATGAGATTCTATCACAATGGACTCCACCTAGAACTCCATAACACAATGGAGTGTCAAAGAGGAGAAACCGAACCTTGTTGGACATGGTTCGTTCCATGATGAGTAGGGTAGACCTTTCGATATCCTTTTGGGGATATGCCCTAGAGACTGCTACTTACCTTCTTAACAAGGTTCCAACCAAATTGATTGCTAAGACACCATATGAGATGTGGTATGGCAAAAGGCCAAACTTGTCTTATACAAGGACTTGGGGATGTACGACTTATGTAAAGCGTGCATCATTTGATAAGCTTGGAGCTAGATCAGACAAATGCAAGTTTGTAGGGTATCCTAAACAAATTGTAGGATACTATTTTTACAATCCCATTGAGCAAAATGTGTTTGTCTCGAAATATGCCACTTTCTTGGAAAAAGAGTTTTTACTTGAAGGGATTAGTGGGAGTAAAATAATTCGTGAAGAAGTTCAAGAACCACAAACTGACATCTCTTTGGAACATGAGTCTACGATTGAAGCATTGGATGCTTAAACCAGCACTCAAGAAACACAAGTGCTCCGTAGATCTACGAGATAGAGATAACTTCCAAAGAGATATAGATTTATGATGGAAAGAGATGCTCTGCCGATTGACAAAAAGCCTACTACTTATAAGGAAGCAATATCTGATATTGATTCTGATAAGTGGCTAGAGGCCATGAAATCCAAAATGGATGCCATAGATGTCAACCAAGTATGGACTTTGGTTGATGCACCTGAAAGGGTAAAACCCATAGGATGCAAATGGGTCTTTAAGAGATAAATGGTAAATCTTTAAGTTTTATAAGCAAAATGTGAATAAATGAAATGATTTTATAAAATTGTCTTGAAATTGAATGATGGTTTTGAAAATGGAGTAATTGGAGACTAATTGTTGTGTTATAAATCATGGTTTGAATTGAATGGCTTATGATAATATTGGCATGAATGGTTGAGTTGGTATTTGTGTTGAAAATGTATGAACTGTTAATTTGCCTTGAGAGGCTGTAAAATAAAATAATTGCCATGTCATGCTGTTGAATTTTATTGAATTGGTGGGTTATAAATTGGTCGCTGTAGAAGACTGGTTCCGTGGACAAGCCTATTAGAGGGGCACGATAACCCTATTATATTCATACCTCAGTATGAGAGGCGCGGTTGGATAACTTCTGAGGTTAAAACTTTAGAGTTCACTTCACGCCAAACTACCACATGAGGGTGAACTCAGCCAACGCCAAGGAACGGCTATGTTTTCAAAATAAAAACATGATTTATGCGTACATGACTTTTTAATAGCCTTGGCAGACTCGGTTGGGATAGCCCCAGGCCAAGGTATCCCTGATAACTGAGTATGAGAATGATTTTGGCACGAGCCAAAGTTTTAAGAAATTCATAAGCCATGTTGATTACTCGATTTATATGAATTGATTTTATTTGGTTGAAATGAGTTGAGAGGTGATGAATTACAATATGATGATCTATTTTAATCTGTCTCCATTTACTCAATTTTAGATATTTTAGATGGTATTTGTTTACTCACTAGGATTATATAGTCTCACTACCTTCATTTCCATCCATTTCAGGCTCAGGATAGTCTGTAGATAGCTCATTTTGTTGAGGTCTACAATTGGACTTGCATCCTCAAAAACTGTAGGTTTACCGCTTTTGATACTTTTGGTCGTTCGTGGGCCCACGTGTCACTGTAAATTAAATTTTATACTTTGGTTATCTGTATTACAGTATGTATGAATTTATTTAGCTTTTACGCTATAAAAAATTATTTACCGGTAACTCTATAAATATTGTTTTATAAAAAAATAGAATATTTTATTGAATATTTTTATTATATTCAAATAGTCATAATTTCATTTTAAATAAAGGTTTTAGACGTTTAAACTTATTTTTGATTATGAATTATGTCTTTTATACTCGCATACTACATTTTTAGCTGGTTTCGAAATTTTCGGGGAAAAATGACCAAAATGCCTTTATGAGACAGATAATTATTTTTTTTATTGATTTAAGTTCGAAATAGCTTAAAATCTTTTAGAACATGATATTTGGCAATGGTTATTTACAAGGGAAATGAGAAACTGATATTAAAGCCTTGCGAGATTTCGGTTGACATTCCGGGTAACGAGTGTCGATTGGGACACCGCGGTGGTTATCATGGGCTCGAGGGGAGTATCGGGTCATGACAATTAGAGTGGTATCAGAGCTTTTGGTTTTGAAGATCAGAGTTTTTGGGTTTAAAGCTTTTTTAAAAAACTACAGTGTTAGTGTGGCCCAAGTTAAGTTAAGTTAAGTTAGGTTTGATAGAATAGAATACATGCATTTGCATATAGAATTTAGAGTTGTTTAGACTCGTTCTATTTCTTCTTATAGATCTTATGGGAGCATAAGTCATAGACAGGGAGCTATATGAACTCCTGTTCCCAGTAATGCACTTCCTTGTTAATGTCATGCAAAGGTTATAAGTAGGGCAGTTGTCCAGGTTTAAGATGCCACTCGTGACACGAGCCAGTGTTAGAGAGATCTCAAAACGAATGCTCCTAATGAAAGATTAATGAAATGATATATCCCTTCGATTAGGGATGGATAAATTTGGAGTTGGACTAATAAACCGTGATAATTTATTCATTTGGTGGAGTTATAATTGAACTCATGGTTGTCAATTGGAAAAAGATTTAGGGACTATGGATTGTATTGAGGTTCATATAAAGGAGCACGTGTGATAATGGTAATAAGGGGTGCACTTTGATTAGAATGAATAGTGATGGTTGTAATTCACTTGGAGTGTATAAATTAAGCATTGAGGTAAGAGTAAACCCATACTTATGTGCATGAAGATAAGAACACTATGTTAATTGAGCTTGTTATGCCCATATAAAAGTGGTGTTGGGATTTTGAAATATTTTATATGTGAATATGTGTTGAATAGGTACAGCAGCTTAGAGGGAACTGGTGTTGATTTCAATTAAGCGATTGTGAGATTTCAAGAATTGATTGGACCTATTATAGTTCATGGATATAAGCACGTGAATTAACTCGAGAGTGAGTATCAATGATTACTATAATTGATGTGTGGTCATGAAGTAAGAAGTTAGTAAACAAATTTGCTCTAAGGATGAGCTTGAACTTTGCTATGCATAGTAGGGGGAGCCAAGGGATTAAAGGACTAGATGTGGAATTGGCAGCTTGAGGTTAAATGACTTGGAAATGTTGAATCTAGTCTAAGTGCCATATGAAATTCTATAATTGAGACTGATATACGAATTACTTGAAAGATCAATTTAAAAGTTTATTTGGTTCAAAGTGTGGCGTATGATACGAATGATTAGTCTTGAAGGTGATCTCCCAAGAGTAAGGAATTTAGAAAATGTTGATGTTCGAATATACTCTAAGAGAGAGAACTTCTACATCCTAAGTTTAGGACAACTTTGATCTTATGTTCGCAAAGGCAAGGTGTAATAACTAAGTAAATTATTCACTTAATAAATGTGATTGGTTGTTGATGAATAAAGTCAAGATCTTAACATTTAGTGGTACACAATTTGATAATTATGTATTTAAGAGTTATTTGGAGACAATTCCTTCATCAAATTTGCACTAAATGCTATGGTAAAGGCATATCAATGTTAATATGGAAATGTATCCAGGAATGATCTTAACATACCACCAAAGGAGAATTAAACATGTTGAAATTAATGTTCTAATAGTGTGCATATGATAGAAAGCTAGTTTGTAAGTTGTAGTTTTCATGATCATGAAATATATAAAGATTATCAATATATGGACATACACTTGGAGTTGTAATTTACAAGTTTGGAGTATTTAAGATATGATTAAATGGAATTAGCATTAGTTAAGGTACGTAAATCTTTTAATTAATTTCTGTGGAGTATGCATGATAGTAGAATGGAGGAACATAGTGCCGTGATACTATATGGTGAAGTTACTATACAATATGGAAAGAGTATTCTAAAGTGGGATTTATTGATTGTTGACAAGTGTTATAGGATGAGATGAATTTGAAAATATCGACTTTACCTATTATATGTGATAAGCACAAGAGGATATAAATGGTTATGGAAATTATGACGTAAGCTTGGAGGGAAACCAAATAGTTGAGAATGATTAGTGTAGTAACCTTAAATATAGATGAATAACATTGATTAAGTAAACTCCAACAGCCACCATGCCGCGGTGCTAAGAACACTTCATGTCTAGGATGCATGAATAAAATGAGACAGATGTGAAGTTGAACTTACGAGTTGACCTAAAGTCATTGAACTTGATTTTAAGTTTTGTTAACTGGAGTTTTAAGATTTTGGAAGGTATCGATATGAATGAGTTAAAGTTGAAATGGTTAAAGGCATTCCTTTCAGGGGGGTGGGGGAGTAAAAAGGTCTGGGGTTTGAAACTTGGAGAGAAAGTCCTACGGGGCCTGTCGTGCCCCCCTTAGGCGCGAGGTTCCGAGTAAATCAAGTGATGGGGATCCAAACATAACAATACCTTGGAGTGGGCCCCAAAGGGGATGCCACATAAATGGCTAAGTTACGAGTTAAGTGATCACATGTTGTGAGACATAAGTTTAAGATAGATATCCCTAAGGAAATACTCAAGAGAAATTCTACCATGGATCTCGTGAAAGCAAGCACTAAGTTATGTGATCATAAAAAGGAAGCTGTAAGTTGAAAGTGATATTCATATTAACATTGAAAGGTACTTGAGGAGAATCTAGTTTTAAGTTTTACAATTTCAAGTGCAATTTATAAATTGGCTAAGGGAGAATGATGTTATGTTCATATGAAAGAGTGGAACAAAGGATGATAGAAGTTGACCTTGATAATGAAGTCAGATAATGAAACTTTCCTAATATATTATGGAAATTGGAATTCGAAAATGCTTGAGGCATACATGATTCAAATAAGTCTGAGTTTTAAGTGACCAATCAATATCGAAATGCAAAAAGGATACAAGGTAATATAGAGGCATGAAAGATAATTGAGGAAAAAGGATGACTTTTAGGAATTGTGGTATTGCATAAGATGCAATGATCAAGTTAAGATAAATCTTTGAGGCATCAATGGGATTACAAAGCATGCACACATAATAGATTATAATTCAATGGAGATGACATTGTGATGCAATGATATACAGTACAAGGAAATTTAAGCATATAATTGGAAAAGATAAGAAGAGAGTATAAGTATGTAAATGATGTGGAACTATGCACAAGTATGATGAGAATTTGTATGAATTATGAAGATTATTCTATTGAATCTTGGTTATGGATGGGAATGAATAAAGAGAAATTAATCTGAAGGCATTTGAAACAGAGACCCGTATACATAATGAAGAATATGGACATTTGAATATGCATATCTACGTATGTGTGGAGTTAGTGATGTACCCAACTAAAATGAAGAATGGTTTTAGGGGTTCGAGACTTGAACTCAATATATTTGATGAGTTGTATAGATAATGTAACGATCAAGAATCTTATCAAAAGTCGATTTATGGCGACCTAAGGAATTTTGGGAAAATAGTTAAGGGAATGTAATCCATAGTGCGATTAAGCCATACGAGATGGACTAATAGAATTAAGAAGATTGAAATTTCCTAAATGCAAGGTAAACATGAAGTATATGTAAATAATTGAAGCCATTAATCTTCCCTAACGCTAAGGATATGTACAGGAATGAGTATGGCGTGTTAATAATGCCGTAAGCTACACAATAGTGTATGAGGATAGGATGAATGAATGAAAGTCGAGAAATTTGATATGGAATGAAGTAATAAGATAGTGATTGGTATATCTAAATAAGTATAAAATGCGATTGAAATTGGTATGATTGAGATGGAGTTATGGTTCAAGTTTAATGATAGTAATAGAAGCATGTTTGGTGTCTCGATATAAGAGATCAAAATTGTGAAGGTTACCATTGATCTTATTTTAAAGGATAATAATAGACATAAGTGAAGTACTCGAGCTGAATTGGAGGTAAATGAGGTGAACAAATCGAAATTCCCTATAAAGGGGAGGACATAAGAAGTCGAGCATTGGATGAGAAAACAATACCCTCACTTTTTCTCTGAGTTTAGTAAATGAAATTTTGAGGTCAAAATTTTATTTTAAGGGGGGTAGTGCTGTCAAGCCCAGCTCTACAATATGTTTATTATGCCATTCTTATATAAGAATGCATGTTTGCTTACTTGGGTACCTTGAAAATCGTTAAAGGACGGTATTGTACCAAATGGTACAATTAAGTTGAATTAAGCCTCGAATTAGTCCAAATAGAGATTTTAAGATGAAATTGAGAATTTTAAAACCCCAGAATGACTTAAAATAGTGATTTGGAGTTCGAGGACCGATTTGGAGTCAAATTGGAATTTTCATAACTTAGGGGCAAAATGGTCATTTTACCACCCAAGGTTAAAATTGGAATGTTGGAAGAAGTTTTTGATCAAGATTGACTATTTAGAACATAATTTGAGTTTGAGAAGTGAGAAATTTTAATTCCAACTTTTTTTCGAGTGTAAGGGTAAAATAGTCATTTTGCCACCCAAGGGCAAAATTGTAATTTTACACCACCCAACACTTGTCCAGCACATGGATTTTACCCAATATTATCATGGATAATTGAGGAAATTTAAGTGGTGGAGAGAGATTACTTAATGGGTAAGTTTGACACATGGACCAATGGAATGGTGACATGTGTCAAATTTTCATCCATTTATTATTTCGCTTAAAAATCAGCACAAAATCAGCCCATTTCTCTTCATATGGCCGGCCAAAGCAAGAACAAAGGAAGAAAAGAAAGAACAAGAACCCTAGGGTGAAAATTCAAGAGAAAATTGGTGGATTTCAAGTAATCAAGCAATCAAAGGTAAAATTTCTTGATTTTGACTTGTGATCTACCTTTCCCATACATTCTTTTGCATTTTCCATGGTTGAATCACAAGATATCATGAAGGATAGTGTGCTGATCAAACCCTAGGAGAGAGAATTTGATGATGATTTAGATAGATTTTTAAGATATATGGATGTTTTTAGTTGTTTATGGTGTAAGTGTAAGAATTAAGCATGAAATTCACATATTCCTCATGAGTTCATCATTGGCCAAATCTTCCTTGTAGAGTGTTGATGGTGGATTTGATTTTATTTCAAGTGAATTGGTTAGGAAATGATGAATTATGGTGAGAAAATCAAGTAGGAAAAATCATAGTGTTGATGCACTCCCCATGGCCAAAATTCCCAAGAAGAAATGTGAGGATGATTTTGCTAAATTTTATGCTATTTGACTTGTGTTTGATGGTTTGGGGAATTGAAAGAAAAATGGAGTTAATTGGAGTTTAATTGGACGTATTGGCCAATTAATCGGGTGATAGATCGAGTTAGGCCAATACCGTTTTATTTAGGTACATAATTGAAATTATATTGAACACCGTATTTAGATAGTTTCTCGAGTATTTCACACCCCATTCATGCATTACTATAGAGCCTGAATTGGTTTTATAATAATTTAGCACAAATGTAGTAAATGGCTTATTGTGCATTATGTTTAGGTGGTGAGCATTCTGACAAAAGTAAAGAGATAGTACTCGAGAATCAAGAATCGGAGTACTCGAAATTCGACTCCCGAAATAGTGAGTAACCTTATCATCATCTTGATTATCTAAAGTGAATTTTAATTTTTTTTTGTGATTTTATGGAAAATGAGTTTAAATGGTAAATCTTTAAGTTTTATAAGCAAAATGTGAATAAATGAAATGATTTTATAAAATTGTCTTGAAATTGAATGATGGTTTGAAAATGGAGTAATTGGGGACTAATTGCTGTGTTATAAATCATGGTTTGAATTGAATGGCTTATGATAATATTGGCATGAATGGTTGAATTGGTAAATGTGTTGAAAATGTATGAACGGTTGACTTACCTTGAGAGGCTGTAAAATAAAATAATTGCCATGTCATGCTGTTGTATTTTATTGAATTGGTGGGTTATAAATTGGTCGCTGTAGAGGATAGGTTCCGTGGATCAGCCTATTAAAGGGGCACGGTAACCCTATTATATTCATACCTCAGTATGAGAGGAGCGGTTGGATAACTCCTGAGGTTAAAACTTTAGAGTTCACTTCACGCCAAACCACCACGTGAGGGTGAACTCAGCCAACGCCAAGGAACGACTATGTTTTCAAAATAAAAACATGATTTATGCATACATGACTTTTTAACAGCCTTGACAGACTCGGTTGGGATAGCCCCAGGCCAAGGTATCCCTAATAACTGAGTATGAGAATGATTTTGGCATGAGCCAAAGTTGTAAGAAATTCATAAGCCTTGTTGATTACTCGATTTATATGAATTGATTTTATTTGGTTGAAATGAGTTGAGAGGTGATGAATTACAGTATGATGATCTATTTTAATCTGTCTCCATTTACTCAACTTTAGTTATTTTAGATGGTATTTGTTTACTCACTAGGATTATATAATCTCACCACCCTTCTTTCCACCCATTTCAAGCTCAAGATAGTCGGTAGATAGCTCACTTTGTTGAGGTCTACAGTTGGACTTGCATCCATAAAAACTGTAGGTTTACTGCTTTTGATACTTTTGGTCATTCGTGGGCCCACGTGTCACTGTAAATTAAATTTTATACTTTGGTTATCTGTATTACAGTATGTATGAATTTATTTAGCTTTTACACTACAAAAATTTTTTTACTGGTAACTCTATAAATATTGTTTTATAAGAAAACAGAATATTTTTATTATATTCAAATAGTCATAATTTCATTTTAAATGAATGTTTTAGACGTTTAAACTTATTTTTGATTATGAATTATGTGTTTTATACTCACATACTACATTTTTTGCTGGTTTCAAAATTTTCAGGGAAAAATGATCAAAATGCCCCTGTGAGACAGAAATCATTTTTTTTATTGATTTAAGTTGGAAATAGCTTAAAATCTTTTAGAACATGATATTTGGCAACAGTTACTCATAGGAAAAATGAGAAACTGATATTAAAGCCTTGCGGGGTTTCGATTGACATTCGGGGTAACGAGTGTCGATCGGGACACAGCGACGGTTGTCACGAGCTCGAGGAGAGTACCGGGTCTTGACAACTATACCCATTCATGATAAATAAAAGAGAAACTAATAATTAGATTACATGTTGAAATCCACCATAATCCTAGAAAAGTAAATTAGTTCATGATATCTAAGTAAAACATTATCCAAAGAAATTTATCCATAAGTGTAACTCAAAGAAAATAAGAGAAAGACAAAAGTAGAGAAAGAAATTAATGATTGAAGCGTTTGATCTTGATTCTCTCTCAAATTCTCTTACTTTCTAGCTTCGTTTTTGGCCCTTTTTCTCTTGAATAGTTGCTTATCATCTTCTTCTCAAAATCTATAAAAAAGGTCCTTTAAATAGGCTTTAAATAACCTAATTTCCAAAATCTCATCAAATTTTTATTTTTGGAAAATTCTCTAGCATCGGGCCTTTGGTTCCTTGGTGTCACGGCGTTGCACCTTTTGCTACAATAGCACCGTGATGTTCCTCTCCTTAATGCCGTGGCACTCTAACCTCGAGAATTTGTATGATGCTCTTCATTTCACCAGCGATGCAGCCTTGCTCTCCTCAGCGCTGCAGCCTTGGCTTCCTTAGTGCTGTAGCCTTGAGCAACTCAAGGCTGCGGCCTTCACTCAACATGATGCCTTGCGCAGAATTACAGCAGTCCATCATATTCCAATGTGATGTTCACCTCAATCTGATCATAACTAGGCAAAGTGGTAAACATGCAAATTGTAGCCCATTCTCTTAACTTTCCAATGGATCATGAATCTCATTAATTGGACTTCTATAACTAAACTTATCCCCAAAATACTACAATATATATGAATAAAGTGATCATCATACTTGTGCAATTTAAAATCAAATGAACCTTTCTCATCAAATATCCTACAAAAGCAATGAGAGAAATCAACAATAACTATTCTTAAAGTAACCTAGAGAAAAAAATAGAATAAAATTAAACTAAAATAACTTCAATTAATTACTCAACATGTAATCCAACTTAAACTAGAAAAACACCTAAAATGCTAAAATTCGAACTAAAAATCTCAAAGATCTACCTACTTAAGCCCCCAAAATATGTCAAAATAACTATAAATAATAGATTTATCAAGGCCCCAAACTTAAGATTTTACTAGTCTTTGAGCAAAACATGAAATAAAATGCAATAACCTAAATGAATAAAAACAACTTAACTATAAATTAATTGCACCAACTCATTAATCACCTTAATATCCTCAAAAGTTAATCCATATCCTTAACCCTAAGCAACACACAAATATTATTCAAGTTCATGTTTTAATTCAAATGCAAGCTCATCGTCAAGTGGATTTTCATCTGTGTGTGAAATCTTTTCACCTAGAACATTATATAATCCAAATAAGTTTATATTCATGTAAAATTCAAATTAGTAATTGAATTCCATAAGTTTACTTTTCATCTCTCTCTCCACTAATGTAGACTAATACTAAGTTAAAGATCAATCAAACTTTAATTAGCTTGTAATGTATGGCAATGGTTAACATTGGATATGGGATAAGCACATAGTCATTCTAGGACCTATTTCAAGCTTTATATTTTCCTTAACCCTTTTTCATCACAATTTTTCTTTTGTTCAACACTTCAATATTTTTCTTTTTCTTTCCTTTTTTTCTTTGTCTCAATTTCACACCCCCAAACTTAATTTTTTTCTATTAGGTAGTGAGATGAATACAATCATATTTTTGAACTTTTCATCATTTTTTATCATTACTACCTTTTTCACTATCTTGTTCATAACACTTCCTAAATTGACTTATGTACTTAAGAATGAGGGATGTAAGAATTATTAGAAATATTAAGATGAGGGTCTAGGCTAAAATTTAAGTGTTCAAACAAAGAAAAAGGTTATATTAAGTTCAAAAAGGGTAAAGTAAAGATAAATATATAACAAGGTTGCTTGAAAGACTCAATCGGTCCAAAGATGACCTAAATCATTTCCTTAATTATGTATAGCCTAGGATTTTGCCTTGCGAAAGAATCAAACAAATTCTAGAACTCAATAAATAATTCAAAAATTCACATTTACATAAACCTTCTCTAAATATGTATAATGAATCTAAGTAAAAGACATAGTACTTAAATTGTAGAAATCTTATCCTAACAATGAAGCTTAGTATAAGAATTTACATAACACTAAAACAATATTTACATTTGCAAAGAATTAAGATAAGAATATAACTAGTTCTCATCATTGGATAGGTAAATCAAAAAAATTGACGCAACTAATTCTAGCTCAAAATCTTAAAATATGCATAAAAAAATTTTAACAAAAATAAACTAACCTAAAAACATAACAATAACTAATAACAATAAAATTTTCCCCCAAACTTAAACTGCCCATGGTCCTCAATGTGAAAATCTAAAAAAGGATAAAGAAAATAAACTCCTTTGTCGAAGGTGGCAGTGCATTGAAAGTTTTAATTTTCTTTCTCCTCATCTTTGTGCTTTCCAAACTTGTATACTCAATAAAACATAGCTTGGGTTGTCTCCTAAGAAACATTTTTTGATAGTCACTAGCTTGACTATGGCACCCTTTCTTGTTGTCTACTAGAGTAATTGAGGATCTTTGGCAATCGAATTTACCTCCCAAATAATGCTAGAGACATTGCCTGTTCACTTCAAAGTTTTGATAACTTCACTACAAATATCTATTACACCACATGGATAGACTTTGACCACCTTGTAAGTGTTGGTCTGGTTAATATGTGCTAGAGGGGGGGTGAATAGCATAATTTGGCTCTTGACAAGATGTGAAACTAATTTTCAAAACTTAAGAAAGTAAAAACAGAGTATAAGGTGCACAGTAATTTAGAGTGGTTCGGTCTAAGACCTACATCCACTACCTTGATTATCCAACCAAGGATTTTTCCAACGATTTACTAAGAATCCGGTGAAATTCACAAGCTTTCACCAAGCTTTTACAATGGCTTTTCACAAGCTCAGCCAAAACCTTTACACTAGTTTTTCACGGGGCTCAACTAAAACCCAAAGTGATTTTCCAAGGCTCAACCATAACCTATAACATTCAAGCTCTCCCAAGCTTGAACAACCCCTTAGAGTGACTCCCTCACTCTAAGTATATAAGAAGAGAGGTTACGAAAAGTACTTATGATCACAAGTTGATCTGATTGGTACAAGATTGAGTGCTAAATACAATGACAAAGAGTAGGGGTTTAAGTGCAGTGAAGCTTTTCTAGTTTTTCTTCTTTCTAAAGCTCAAATCTCATTCAAAGCTTCTAAAAACTTGTTTCTCATTGTTGGAAGACCCTTTTATATTTGGAGATGTAACTCTGATGGCAGTATGGTAGTTTATATCCGTTGGAAACAGTTGAGGATGAGTTCTAGCCGTTAATCTGTCTTCTAGTGTTCTGGTTTAAATTGCAGACAAAGAGCTCTTAGTCAACTAACTTGGTTGACTAAGTTGATTTTATTTCTGGTTTGCAGATTCTGGCAGAGGGCACTTAGTCGACTGACTTGGTTGACTAAGTTGGTTCTGTTTCTCAAACTCTTCAGCCCATCATTTCTCTAATTTAAAATTTGGTCAATCAATGTTCTTCCTTTTTAAACCAACAAGCTTCCTCCTTGTTATTCAGTTACATCTTGTTGATTTTATCTTTATTTTTCTTCCAAAAATACTCTTTGAAGATTTAAGAAATTAATTTCATGTATTAATTTCTTGCACACTTAAGTAAAGGAATTAAACACAAATAAATGGGAATGTTTTATTATCATCAAAAAGTAATGGAGCCAACAATCTCTCCCTTTTTGATGATGACAAAACACTCTTTGATTAACAACATAGTGTCATTTTAAATTCCTTTTAATTTTCTACAGGAATTAAGGATTGTTCCCCCTAAGTATAAGCTCCCCCTTAGTGTGTGCATATTTTATTTATTTTATTTCAGCCAGTTTTATTCTCATCATATAGACAATGATATTGTATATTTAGAGAATATATATGTGCAGCAATATACAGTGATTTGCATCTAGAGATTTTCAGCTGCAAGTTTTGACAGATTTTTATTTATGTTCCAGCAGCTGTAAACAGTCAATTGATTTCAGATTGTGTCTACATTATCCACATTTCAATTGATATGCTATATGCTTAATCTATAACTCATTCTCATCAGACATTATATAAACATTATCTATCAGCATATAAATCCATATTAGTATATTAGCAGCAGATTTTGTTTATGACAGTCAACATATCAAAACATCAGCATACTTCAGTTTGCAGCAGTTAAATATCATAAACATGTCAACATTCATATTTCACATACATCCACATAAATAACAAAATTAAAGCTAAGTGTTTAAGTGCCATCAAGGCACAAATAACAGTTGAATAAAAAGTATTCTGAAAATACCCCTGGACTAGTTTTGCTTCCTATTTTCTATTTCTCTAATTTCATGCTCCCTTGGTTCTGCTTTCTATCCTTTCCTAGGTTCTTGGTTCCACTACCCTAACATTTTTTATTTTTTAAACATTATTTTTTAGTTCGTGCTCCCCTGGTACCATACTACTCTCCTTTTTTGTCAGCATCAAAGGAGGGGGATGCTACTCACCGAATGAAGCAGAGGGAGAGGATTCCATTCCATAGAAAGGGTTAAGAGGAAACAGAGAGGGTTCTCGGAGAGGAGATGACTTTCTAAGAAAGGAGTTTGAAGAAGATCTGTTTGTAACATGAACTGGACTATGAGGAGAAGAGGCTGAAACTGGTTTATACTTTTTTACCAATCTGAAAGACTTTCTTCTTTTGAGAAAAGTTGTCTTGGTTGCCATAGACTTCTTTCCTTTGGTTGGTTGTTTTACCTTAGCTGGTGGTGCTATGGTAGCTTTTGGTTTCCTTATTTTTGCCTTTAGTTTGGGAGTTGAAGCAGGTTTTTTTCCTTTTCTTACATTTACACCATCCTTCTGAGTTGTTGTCTTGACAGTGTCCTTTTCAACTTGTTCCTTTCTGACCATTTGATGAAAAATGTCTATAATGGAAACTTCCTCTGAATTCAGAGAAGAGACTTGCTGTTTCTCAGTTTCTGCACTAGCTACTTAAGTCCCTTGTTTTGAGTCATTTTTGCTTTGAGGTTCAAGAGAGGGTGATTTGGCTAGTTGTTCTACTCCTTGCAGGGAGTTCTCAGTTTGTAGAACAGGATTGGCAAACTTGTAAGTAGAGCCTTCTATTTGAGTGCTAAAACTTGCAGACTTCTTTGCTAGCTCTGCTGAACCTTCTGCACCTTGCTGTGCAGGTGCAATGCTAGATGTGGCAAAACTATCTGCAGCCACAAGTTCAAATGCCATGTTTTCTTTCTCCTTCAGCTTGTTTTCCAACTTAGTGATTTTATCTTCCATTTTCTGTAGCTTCACTCCTTGGTCAGTCAGCTTACCATCAATCCTCATAAGCAAATTAAAAATCATCTAATTCAAAAATCTGGAAGAAGCGTGTTCAGATTGAGCAGGCAGACTGTGATCTTTTCTTGGGCTAGTTTTGGAGGTTTTGATAAACTTCTCTCCATCGAGCACATAACCCATCTTAATTAAGCTGCCATAATAAATGGCTTGGTATCTAGTTTTCACTAGGTCCATATCATACCTTTTAACCCATATTCCTTTCTTTTGCACAAAGGATGTAATCACATTCCCATATGGCAAATTTACCTTATCAAGTCTGTAGGCACTTTTCATTTTCTCAATCATAAATCTCCCCAGATTTAGAGACACTCCATTAAAAGCATGCTCCATCAGCCAAAGATCTTGGAGGCTAATATAGCTAAGACTTCCACTCCTTCCTTGAATATTTGCTGCAATGAAGTAATGCAGTATCCTAATATGTGGATTGATTATTAGACCTGAATTACTTTTAGAGGAGTATTTTTCTTTTCTTCCAGTTATAATCACCCATAGTGAGGACGAATCATATTTTTCTGGAAGTTCAAATTCACCTACTTTACCCTCTAATTTCAGCAGGTTTCCTAAATCTCCAATAGTCACAATAAACTCTTTTCCATTTAAATAGACATTCAGTCCATCTTCTACATAGTTATCAGATTCTACTAATTCCTTTTCTTTTAGAGCAATGCTAGAGTAAAATTCTTTAACCAGATTTGGACTATATGACCTATTCTTAAAGGTGCTGTAACCTTTAAGTTTAAGCTCATCAAAGTACTCAAAGAGACTGGTCTGGATTTCTACATTTTCCTTAAAACTCTTCCAATCAATAAACTTTTCGCAGGAGATTGGTGCATTTTCTATATTCTTGAATCTATACTCATGTAGCTTATTTCTAAATTTCGAAGAAGAAGAGGAACTGATACCTTTATAGAGTGAGGGTTTTGTATATTTCTTCTTGTGTATTCTCTGCTTGTTTTCTCTTAGTTTTTCGGTTATTTCCTTCACTAAGGCAGGCACAATTTTTTATTTCTTTTTCTGACTTTTTGTTCCAGTTTCTTCCTCCATTAGCCTTTTTCCTTTCTTCTTCTCTGATACTTCTTTACTCTAAGATGTTCTAGCCATTTTGGTTCTAGAAATTTTTAAAGGTCTGAGTCAGTTTCAGAGGCAACTAGGAAGATTTAGGTTTTTGTGTTTAGAACAACAGGTTGTGGAGGAGAGAGAAGAAGAGGTTGGCAGCAGTTATTGCTTAGAAAACTTTTCATCTTCCTTTAAGAACCGGCCTACTTTTATTTCTTTATATTTTCAAATCTCCCTCTAAAATTTTGATTATTTACCTTTGGCAACTCTGCTTTTTTCCTCTTTACACTCGGTAAATTAAATTTTTACCCTAATTTACTTTTTTGTCATTTAACTCACTAAGTCTTATTATTTAAGGATGTTAGGCCACTCTTAGTTGACTAAGAATTCCTTAGTCGACTGAATGCATTCTGATTTCAATGTGAAAGTAAAAGATTTTCTTATAATTCCTTCACATTAACCATCCTCAAATTTATTCTAATCTCACAAAATCTATCTTCACTCAGTGGTTTGGTAAAAATGTTTGCTAATTGATGTAAAGTATTCACAAAATCTATTTTAATGTCATTTTTCACTACATGGTCTCTAATGAAATGGTGTTTAATTTCAATGTGCTTAGTCCTAGAATGTTGCATAGGATTTTTTGATATATTGATTGCACTTGTGTTATCATAGTATATTGGTACATTATGCATAATTATTCCATAGTCTTTTAATTGTTGCTTGATCCAAAGGATTTGTGCACAGCAACTACTTAATGAAACATATTCAGCCTCTGCTGTAGATAGTGCTACTGAGTTTTGCTTCTTGCTGGACCAAGACACAAGCATCCTTCCTAAAAATTGGTATGTTCCACTAGTGCTTTTCCTATCAGTTCTGCTGCCAGCAAAGTCAGCATCTGAATATCCAATTAAGTTAAGAGTTGAGTTTTTAGAGTACCATATTTCTAGTTCTTGAGTGTCTATGAGGTATCTAAAAATTCTTTTAACAGCTGTTAGGTGTGATTCCTTAAGCTGTTATTGAAATCTAGCACATAAGCACACACAAAACTGAATATCTGGTCTACTTGCTGTTTAGTAAAGAAGAGAGCCGATCATACCTCTATAGAGCTTTTGATCTACATCTTTTCCTTTTTCATCTATGTCAAGTTTGGTAGATGTATTCATTGGTGTGGAAATTGATTTTAGCTTCAGCACATCAAATTTCTTGAGCATGTCATGAGTATATCTTTCTTGATTGATGAAGATTCCTTCTTCACTTTGCTTAATTTGAAGACCAAAGAAGTACTTTAACTCTCCCATCATGCTCATCTCAAATTCACCTTGCATTTCCTTTGCAAAGTTCTTGCATAAAACTTTATTAGTTGCACCAAATACAATATCATCTACATAAATTTGCACAACAATTAAATCATTTAGATATCTCTTAATGAACAATGTAGTATCGATGCTGCCTCTATCATATCCTTTTTCAACTAGAAATTTTGAAAGCCTCTCATACCAAGCTCTAGGAGCTTGTTTCAATCCATATAATGCTTTGTGAAGCTTAAAGACATGATTAGAGTTTTTAAAATCTTCAAAACCAGGTGGTTGTTCTACAAAAACTTCCTCTTGAATTAGTCCATTTAAGAACGCACTTTTCACATCCATTTGGTACAACTTAAAATTCATGAAGCATGCAAAAGCTAGCAACAACCTTATGGCTTCAATCTTAGCTACGGGAGCAAAGGTTTCATCATAATCTATTCTTTATTCTTGGTTGTATCCTTTTGCTACCAGCCTAGCTTTGTTTCTAACTACATTTCCTTGCTCATATACTTTATTGCTAAATACCCATTTAGTACCAACAATAGGATGATTTGAAGGTCTAGGTACCAATGACCATACATGATTTCTAGTGAATTGATCAAGTTCTTCTTGCATGGCCATTTTCCATCTTTCCTCCTTTTCAGCTTCTTCAAAGTTTTTAGGTTCAATTTGAGATATAAAAGCTGAAAACTCACAAGTTTGTCTAGTTGCTTTCCTAGTTCTAACTCCTTGTGAAATGTCACCTATTATTTGGTCTTATGGGTGATCTGTTACAAATCTCCAACTTCTTGGTAGATCATCATGCTGATTTTTTGCTCTTTGCAGATTTCCTAGAAATGGAGTTTCATTTTCTCTTCTAACTGAGCTTTTTTCATTATTTTTATTGTTCTCTAAGCTCATTTCCTCCATTTGTTTTTCTAGGATTTCTATATCATCATCATCATCATGAACTTCTTTTTGTAATGCATTTGACTCATCAAAAACTACATGGACTGATTCTTCCACAGTAAGGGTCCTTTTGTTAAAAGCTTTATAGGCCTTTGAGTTTAATACATATCTTAAAAATATTGCTTAATCACTCTTTGCATCAAACTTCCCTAGGGGTTGTTTTCCATTGTTCAATACAAAGCATTTACAGCCAAAACTCCTAAGGTGACAAATATTTGGTTTCCTACCTTTGTAAAGTTCATATGGAGTATTTGAAATCAAGGGTCTTATTGAGACTCTATTAAGGATATAAGCTGCTATATTTACTGCCTCAGCCAAAGATATTTAGGTAGGTTGTTCTCACATAATATGGTCCTAGCCATTTCTTTTAATGGTCTGTTTATGCTCTCTACAACTCCATTTTGTTAGGGTGTTTTAGGTGTAGAAAAATTTTGATCCAACCCCTTTTCATTACAAAATTTTTCAAACTCATCATTCTCAGATTCTCCTCCATGGTTACTCCTTATGTTAACTATGGCTAGTCCTTTTTCATTTTCTACTTTCTTACAATAACTTAAGAATGCTTGTAGAGCATCATTCTTATAAGCAAGGAAGTATACCCAAGTATATCTAGAATAGTCATCAACTATTACAAAACCATAAGATTTACCTCCTAAGATAGTTGTGCTTATTGGACCAAATAGATCAATGTGCAACAATTCAAGAGGTCTCGATGTTGACACTATTTTCTTAGTCTTAAAGGATGTTCTAACTTGTTTTCCCAGTTGGCAAGCATCACATATCCTATCTTTTTCAAATTTCAATTCCGGCAGTCCAGTAACAAGATTTTTCTTTATTAATTTAGACATAGTATGCATGCTTACATGTCCTAATCTCCTATGCCATAACCAACTATCATTCTCAGCATTTGCAGCAAAACATACTTCACTATTCACATCAAGGTCTTCAAGAAAAATTACATACATGTTCTTCAACCTTTTTCCTATAAATGAGATTTTATTTGTACTCATATCAATCACTTCACACTTAGTTGAATCAAAACATACTTTAAATCCTTTATCACATAATTGACTAATACTTAGTAGATTATGCTTTAAGCCTTTAACTAACAACACATGACTAATTTAAGTTTGGGAACTCTTACCAACAGTACCTATACCATGGATTATGCCTTTTGAATCATCTTCAAAGGATACGGTTCTTCCCTTTCTCTTTTCCAACTGAACAAATAGCTCTTCATATCTTGTCATGTGCCGTGAATAGCCATTATCCAAGTACCAAGGCTGTTTTTTCCTAAGTTGAGCTCTTAAACATGTCTTTTTTAAGTCTAGCTCAACCTACAAAACAAAATTTTAGTTTTTCTTTATAGGTACCCATACTTTGATGGGTCCTTGAGTGTTAGTTGCAGCAAAGGATCCCTTAGGAACCCAAATTTTCTTAACTTTATGCATTTTTCTTTTCTTAAAGTAGTCATATGACAGATGACGATGTTGACGAGAATTATAACATTTAGGTAATGCCTTAGGTGAATATTTATTGTGGTATGCATCTCTTTTTGAAGATTCATTTTTCAAGCATTTAAGAGCTGTGTTTTCATCAAGAGTTATTTGCAAGGCTTTAGACTTATTTTTCAGCTCTTGTTTTAAAGACTCAAAGTCTGTTTTTCAGTATTCTAACTTAGCTTGCAAAATATTTCTTTGCTCAAAAACAGAGGTGAACTCTTGTTTGATTTGTTCTAAATCATTTTCAAGTAATGCAACCTTTTTCTTCAATGACTTGTATTTTGAAAAAAGATTTTCAAATTCATCATAAAAGCATTCTTATTCATCCTGTAAATCATCATAAGAATTAATGCAGGGGGAGAAGGGTACCTTTGTTTCATCCTCTTGTGCCATTAAATAGATGTTTGCTATTTCCTCAGATTTTTCATCATCAGTTTCAAAGCTTGATGTGTCACTGTCCGACCATGCAGCAACCACCATTGCTTTCTTGGATCTCTTATTTTTCTTGGGGGTTTCATCTTTCAGCAATGGACACTCGGACTTGAAGTGACCAGGTTTCTTGCATTTGTAGCAGATCATCTCCTCATTTTTATTAGAGTCATTTTTGTTCCTTATTTTCCATAAAGCACCTTGGTCTTTCCTGAAACCTCTTCTAGTTAGCCTTCGATTTCTTCTGCTCATTAGTTTTTTGAATTTTCTTGCAGCTAGAGCTAAATCTTCATCATCATCATAGGAAAGCTCTTTCAGCTCTTCTTCAAGAATGTTGGATTTAAGTGTAATGGTCTTTTTCTTTTCCTTTGCTTCCCTTCGGTCTTCTTCTTCTTCTTCCTTTATCTCTAGTTCATGAGTGATGTAAAACATTGACCTTTATAAACTCATAGATAGAAGTATACGCAAATCCCTGATCAGGGTAATTTCATCATTTCCTTAGTAAGCCCTTAAAAGTAAGTTTTAAACAATATTATGGCCTAAGTAGGCCTAAGGCATAAATGAATGATGAAAATCTAGGTAATATGACAAGAAAACAAAAATTTTGATGATTTTCATGGTAGGGGCAAAATGGTCATTTTTCACCTTGGGTTAGGATTTTTAAGTTTTCATGAACTTGAGCATTTCTAGACCATTATGGACCTTGTCTCAGTGTCAAAAGAGTAAACGATTTCATAAAAGATTGGAGGAGAATAAGTTAATTTGTGGAGGGGCAATTTGGTAATTTAAGTGGAGTGGATAAGCTTGGGCTATAAATATCTCTTTTTTCTAACAGCTTCTACATTCTCCAGTAGCTTTTCTTCTTATTCTTCTTCTCTTTCACGTTGCTTCCCAACCTCCATGAAAGCTTGATATAAAGCTCCATAACCTTCCTCGAAATAACTCCATTTTTCATGCTTTTGGTGCACCCTTTCACAAACCCTTGTGCTCTTCCACTCTCTCACTTTAAAACCCTTGAAAAATCTTGTTTCCATACTCTCTCTCACTAGTTAGGTGTTTTAGAGAGAGAAAGAGGAAGCTTTAATAATAGTTTGAAAATTTTTGGGAAGAATTTCAAATTCAAGCTACCAAGGTGAGTAGTACACTAGAATTAAGTTTTAATGTTGAAAATGATTAGTGTTTAGACTTGGGGGTGATTTGGTAGTTGGGGTTGTTCATTCACTTTAGAGTGATTAAGATAGTGAACTTAGATACCCACTTAAATGGCAATTTGAAAGCTAGCTAAGAGAAAACTTTTAGAATTTATAAGTGTGTGGCTTGAATTAATGGTGATGATAATGTGATAATAGGTTCCAACGAAGCCCCATCGCCCTATTTGGACAATTAGAGAAGTTAGAGTCGACTAAAGGATTCAACAAATACTAGTGAGTGAACTTGCATTTCAAAATAGTTTTGGGAATGTAAATGACTTATTCAATCTTTCTTAAAAACGGGTGCCTTGGGAACAAGCCTTTAATAAATTGTCTCTATGCGTGACATGTGGCTGTTATGGATTGTTGTATTACACATTATGTTTATATATATATATGAATAATGTTGTGTAATGATATTGACCCGGCTATGTGCGAGTAGAAGTGTGCATAAGCCGATGCTGACCCGGCTATGTGTGAGTAGGAGTGCGCATAAGCCGATGCTGACCCGGCTATGTGTGAGTGGGAGTGCACATAAGCCGATGCATATGAGCTGATGATGATGGGAGAGTGTGCATGATGATTGATATATATATATATATATATATACATATATGGTACATGGTTGTAATGCAAAATGTGAGAATTTGATTGGTTGAATTTTGGGAATTTATATGTGTTTCATGTTATTTTTATTAACACAACAGGATGGCTTGATGGGAATGGAATTTTTTTTGCTGGTGCCCTGTTTCTCGCTGCAACGAGAAACTCTTGGGTTTGGAGGGGTGGTGCTGGCCGGAATCTTGCTGCAGTGCGAATGTTACTATAGCTTCTCGCTGTAGCAAGATTCATTCTAGCTGCAGCGAGAAACTTTTTGTTTTGAGACCAAAAATTTCACTGCAGCGAGATTCATTATCGCTGTAGCGAAAAACTTTCTGTTTTGCTCCTTATTTCGTTCGATTGCTACCCTATTTTCCATTTCTTTGGTACCATAATTGAGCATGGACTTCCAACATTAAGGAATAAATGAATTAATTTTAAAATGAGGAGGTTTGATGAGAAACCCTTGGCCAGTTAAGAAACTGTCGATTAGTTGATAATTTAAGTCAAGTGCCGCTGCAGCGAGGACCCGTCGTTTATTTCATAATTTACGCATGAATGCTATTAAAGTTTTCACTCTCCAAATCCTTTGTTGAGCATGGACCCTTTTCATAAAGTGATTTACTCATGTGGGGTTTACATGAGGGGTTTTAATATGAATTAAAACAAATTACATTGTTTTGAAAAATGAATGCATCATGATTTCATTAAACATTCCTTATGGTATGCTTGTTCCCTTCTTGTTCACTCATTGGGTTTATACTCACCGTTTTCAACTTCATGTTTTCAGATTACGAGGCAGCTGGTAACTAGGTCAAAGTGTCTTCGTATATTTGACCCTTGGTAGGTGTCTCGACATTCAGTAGCTGTACATTGGTACGAGTTTCTCCGCTGGAAGTCGAGTACTCTTTTGTTGTGTATAGACAAACCGATGTAAATTATTAAATTATGTTTAGATAATATATGTACTCTTTGATTGATATGCCACTATGAGATGGCAATGTTTAGTATTACTTTGATTCAAAGTTATAAAATGTGACTTAGCAACTTTTAATGGAATGGTGAAAAGGTTATATTGATAGGCTTGCTTGTGTGAGACCTCAACCTCTATAGGCTTGTAACTAAGTAAAGATGTAATAATACGAGTCAGGGGTAGTTTCGTCATTTTTTCTAATAAGCTTCCAGAAGAAAGTTTTATGATATTTTAAGGCTTAAATGGGTATAAGACTACAAAAATGATGTGTGTTGATGAAAACACGAACAAAACTAGAAGTTTCAACAATTTTCATAACAGGGACAAAATGGTCATTTTTCACCTTGGGTTAAAATTTTAAGTTTTTATAAACCCGAACATGTCTAGACCATTATGGATCTTGTCCCAGTGTTAAAAGAGCAAAAAGATTGCATAAAAGATTGGAGGAGAATAAGTTAATTGGTGGAAAGGCAATTTGGTAATTTTATGGGAATGGATAAGTTGGCTTATAAATATCTTGAAATTTCCAGCACCTTCTTGAATTTCCAGCTGCTGGTCTTCTTCTTCCCTTCTCCTCTCTCACGTTTCTTCAAAACTCTAAGGAAGCTTGATTTGAAGCTTGAGTGATTTTCTCTCTCTAGCTTTAGTTTTCACACCTTTGAACCCTTTTGACTAGAACCTTTGAATTCTTTCATCCTCTCACTTCAAAACCCTTGATAAAGCTTATTTCCAGACTTTCTCTCACTAGTTGGGCATTTTAGAGAGAGAAAAAGAGAATTACCCCATTAATTTGGAAGCAATTGGAACGGAATTTGATTACAAAGGAGCCATAGGGTAAGTGATGAATTAAGCTTGGTTTTTAGTTGCAGAAAATGGCTAGTAATTGGGATTTATGAGTTGTTTTATTGTTGACTATGTTCATTACTTTTTAGTGATTAAGATAGCGAACATAGATGGCCATTTAATGTGGCAATTGAAAACTAGCTAAGAGATAGCTTTTAGAGTTCATAGTGTGTAAAATGATCTATTGTTTATGTTAATGTGATCCTAGGTTTTAAGGAAGCCCCATCATCCCATTTGGACAATTAGGGGAATTGGAGTCATCTAAAGGCTCTATAATCATTTGGTGAGTGGACTACCTTCAAAACTTATTTTGGGAATATAATGTATTTGACAAATGTTTGAATGATTTTATACGATTTTTCATGAAAATGAATGTCTTGGAAACAAGCTCTTGAGAAATGATTTATATTATGATATGTGGTTATTATGGATTTCTATGTGGCTGCATTATGTTGATATACATATATGCTTGAAAATAATGTTGTGTAATTATATTGACTTGGCTATGTGCGAGTAGGGAGTGCGCATAAGCCGAGGATGACCTGGTTATGTGCGAGTAGGGAATGCGCATAACCCGGTGATGACCCAACCATGCGCGAGTAGGGAGTGCGCATGAGCTGGTGATGATGATGATGGGTATATGCGTATATATATATACATATGTAAATATGTGTGTTATAGGAAATTGATGGATAATGGTTTATGGTTGTAATGCATGTGAAACTTGACATGTTAAACCTTGAGAAATTGTTATGTGTTTCATATTGGTTTTGAACATTTCAA
>NC_030851.1:28118079-28257790 GCF_000208745.1 Theobroma cacao
GTGATGATGATGATGGGTATATGCGTATATATATATACATATGTAAATATGTGTGTTATAGGAAATTGATGGATAATGGTTTATGGTTGTAATGCATGTGAAACTTGACATGTTAAACCTTGAGAAATTGTTATGTGTTTCATATTAGTTTTGAACATTTCAAACAGGGTGGTTTTCTTTGGGAGAAAGGGAAATTTTCATTTAATGTCTTGTATTTCACTGCAGCGAGAACCTCTCAGGTTTTGAAAGGGTAGGCTGGCCGAAAACTCGCTGCAGCGAGGATGCATTTTCGCTACAGCAAGAATGACACTGTAGCTTCTCGTTGCAGCGAAATACATTCTCGCTGCAGTGAGAAACTTTCTATTTCTGGGTTGCAATTTTGCTATAGCGAGAAACATTCTATTTCTGAGTTACAATTTTGCTGCAGCAAGATTGAATCTTGCTGCAACGAGAATTCCTTTTCGCTGCAGCGAAGATTCGTTGTTGTATTTGACTTGCTTGTGCAATATTGAAGCTTTCATTCTTCAAATGATTCGCTATGTATAGGTTCATGATTTTCAAATGATTAATCACTTAAGGGCTCGATAAAGGGTTTTATTAGGAATGAGCCAAATTGCATTGTTTTGAAACTAGTGCATCATGATTTTAAATTTTCCTTTGTTATTGTTTGTTCCCTTCCTTGTTCACTCACTAGGTTTATACTCACCATTTCAAATCCATGTTTTCAGATCACGAGGCAGCTGGTAACTAGGACGAGGTATCCTTGTAGACCTGTGTCCATCTTTTGATAGGTGTCTCGGCATTCAGTAGTTGTACATTCATCCGAGTCCCTCCGCTGGAAGTCAAGTCTTCTTTTTGAGATGTATAGGCGAACCTAATGTACATTATTGGAATACATGTTGTAGACAATGTATGTATATCATAAATGAGAAATGCCAATACGAGTTGGCAATGTCTATTACTATTTTCATTTTAAGTTTTGAAAAATGACTTAGCAGTTTATGATGGAATGATGAATACGTTAGACTATTAGGCTTGCTTGGGCTCAGTGGACTACGTCCATTGGGCCCATGCACCGGTCATGGCCCGAAATTTGGGTTGTGACAGGTATGCTTGTTCCCTTCCTTGTTCACTCACTAGGTTTATTCTCACCATTTTCAAATTCATGTTTTCAGATCATGAGGCAGCTGGTAACTAGGACGAGGTGTCCTTGTAGACTTGTGTCCATCGAGAGTGATGATGTTCAAATCTGTAGCCTCTCTAATGGCAGTCACTTTTGGTTTTCAGAATTTTGGTAGGCATCTAAGCAGTCTCTTAACTAATTCATGTTCAGGGATAAGCTTGCCTAACTGACTTAATTTATTTGTAATGTTTGCAAACCTATCAAACATGCTGGTGTTGTCTTCACCAGGCTCCATTTTGAACATTTCATAACTATGTGTTAAGAGAGCAATTTTGGACTCTTTTACTTGAGAAGTCCCTTCATGGATTATTCTAAGTGTTTCCCACACTTGTTTAGCTGTTGTACAGCTTGAGACTTTGTTAAATTCAATGGGGGTCAAGGCACAATGTAATGTGTTGATGGCCTTAAAGTTTACTTGAACTTTCTTAGTTTCAGCCTCAGTCCATTCGGATCTTGGCTTGGGCATCAACTCATTTGTTACTACATTCACGGTTAATGGCATAAAGGGTCCATCGGTTATGACGTCCCACATTTCATAATCTATAACCCTAATATAGATTGACATTCAAGTGCTCCAATAAGGATAATTAGAGCCATCAAACAGAGGTGGTCTATTTGTTGATTGTCCTTCAGTAACTATGGTTTTTTGTGGAGCCATTTGGATCCTCCCAAAGGATGTTAAGCCTTAAAAACAAGGAACTAGCTCTGATAACTATTGTTGGTCACGTNATTAATTATCCAACCAAGGATTTTCCTAACGATTCTTTAAGAATCTAGTGAAATTTACAAGCTTTCATCAAGCTTTTACAATAGCTTTTCACAAGCTCAGTGAAAACCTTTACACTAGTTTTTCACGGGCTCAACTAAAACCTAAAGTGGTTTTCCAAGGCTCAACCATAACCTATAACATTCAAGCTCTCCCAAGCTTAAACAACCCCTTAGAGTGACTCCCTCACTCTAAGTATACAAGAAGAGAGGTTACAGAAAGTACTTATGATCACAAGTTGATCTGATTGGTACAAGATTGAGTGCCAAATACAATGACAAAAAGTAAGCATTTAAGTGCAGACAAGTGCACTAAAGCTTTTCTGGTTTTTCTTCTTTCTAAAGCTCAAATCTCATTCAAAGCTTATAAAAACTTGTTTCTCACTGTTGGAAGACCCTTTTATACTTGGAGATGTAACTCTGATGGCAGTTTATATCCGTTGAAAACAGTTGAGGATGAGTTCTAGCCGTTAATCTGTCTTATGGTGTTTTGGTTTAAATTGCAGACAGAGAGCTCTCAGTCGACTAACTTGGTTGACTAAGTTGATTCTGTTTCTGGTTTGCAGATTTTGGCAGAAGGCACTTAGTCGACTGACTTGGTTGACTAAGTTGGTTCTGCTTCTTAAACTCTTCAGCCCACCATTTCTCTAATTTGAAATTTGGTCAACCAATGTTCTTCCTTGTTAAACCAACAAGTTTCCTCTTTGTTATTCAGTTACATCTTGTTGATTTTGTCCTTCTTTTTCTTTCAAAAATACTCTTTGAAGATTTAAGAAATTAATTTCATGTATTAATTTCCTGCACACTTAAGTAAAGGAATTAGACACAAATAAATGAGAATGTTTTATTATCATCAAAAACTAATGGAGCCAACAGTAAGGACCAGACCACCGTGATTTTTGTTTCCATGGAAAAAGATTGATTGATTTGGTTAGTAACACTTGCTGTCCCATCTTAAAATTAAGATTAACTAAAGGTGGTGGATCATGATCATCATAACACTATTTAGTTTTGAGATGTGGTGGTGGTGGCTTTGACTCAAGATTTGTTGCTTGCTTACTTGTAGGTGGTGGAGTAAGATTACCTTTACCTTCATCAGCTAAGTCCACTTTATAGCAATGATCTTTGGGTGAAGGTGTAGTATCCCGTATTTTGATACTGTGGCTAATAAAGTTTACGGATGCCAATTGAGGTTAATTACCGAGTTAAAAAGGGTAATTCAAAAGTGAAGCTATGAAATCTCGATCTCTATAGACACGTAACTAGAAGTAGACGCGATAATGCAGACCATGGGTAATTTCGTAATTTCTCTTGGTGAGCTCCTACAAGTGGGTTTTTTTGATGCTATTAAGGTCTAAATAGGCCTAAGGAATGAATAAATGATGTTTATGATGGTAAATAAATGAGAAAGATAAAAATAATGATAATTTCCATGATAGGGGTAAAATGGTCATTTTACATCTTGAGTCTAAATTTTTAAGTTTCGTGAACCTGAGTACCTTTAGACTATTATGGACTTTGTTTCGGTGTCAAAAGAGCAAAATGGTTGGACAAAGGATGGGAGGAAGACAAAGCCACCATGTTAAGGGCATTTTGGTAATTTTAGTGGAAATTTGGATTTACTTGAAGCATAAATATCTATGCTCCAGCAGCTTCTCCTTCTTTTTCTTCCTTCCCTTTCACATTCCTTTTATCCTCCATGGAAGCTTGCTTTGCAACTTCCATAACTTTCTCTCTCTAGCTCCAATTTTCATGCTTTTGTGCACTTTTTCATAAAACCTTTGTGCTCTTTCACTCTCCCACCTTAAAACCTCAAAAATCTTTGTTCAACATTTTCTCTCACTAGTTGAAGTTTTAGAGAGAGAAAGAGAGACTTGCCATACTGCTTGGAAGCTTTTGAAAAGGAATTCAACTACAAAATACCACCAAGTTGAGTAATGAATTAGGTTAAATTTTCAAGTTGTTGATAATGGTTGATGATTAGAGTGGTGAGTTAATCTATTGTTGAAATTGTTAATCATTTTTATAATGACTAGAGTAAAGTAAACAAATAGCCACTTAATGGTAATTAGGAGCTAGTTAGGAATAACTAGCTAAACTTGAATTAGGAAATAGCTTTTGAGAGTGTAGTAATGCCAATTTGGGTTGGTTGTGATGTTGTGTGTGTATAGGTTCCAACAAGGCCTCACATGTCCATTTGGAGCATTAGTTGAGGTTAGAGTCAAGCAAAAGAATCAACAAGATCAGTGAGTGAACTTGCATTTCAAAATTGTTTTGCAAAATAGAATTGTGATGAGATGAATTATTTGCATGATTTTATCCAACTTTTCATTAAAAATGGGTGCTTGGGGACAAGCCTTTGATAAATGTTTTGATGTTGCTAAAATGTGAAAAGTGCAAAAGGATGAATCCATGTGCTCCTATATTATGTTGGTATGTATATATATATGAATATATGTTGTGCATTGATGAATAATGTTGTGTGATAATATTGACCCGGCTATGTGTGAGTAGGGAGTGCGCATAAGCTGATGATGATGATGATGACCTGGCTATGTGCGAGTAGGGAGTGCGCATAAGCCGATGATGATGATGACCCGACTATGATGATGAATGAAGTGGGGTGGTGTACTTGTTGATATATGTTTATATATGTATATGTAATAGCAAGTTTATGATTATAATATGTGATTGTTTTGAATGTTGATAACTTGATTATTGTCAATGTGTTCACTTTGATGTGCAATATGATAGGGATGGATTTTATGGCATGTGAAAACCCATTATTTGTCATTTGCCCTAAATCTCGCTGCAGCGACAGACTCCCGGGTGGTGGGCGCATAAGCTAGCCCTGTTTCTCGTTCCAGCAAGAAACTCTTAGGTTCTGATGCAGTGCCTTCATTTGATGAAGATTTTGACCCACTTCCCGTCCGAACTGGGAAAAGTAGTAAACATAAAAGTTGTAACCTTGCCTCTTATCTTTCTAATGGCTTAGAAATCAGGTTAATTGGACTTCTTTAACAGGAGATATTCTAGAAAAATTAAAACATATGAAAACTGCACTATTTCTCGCTGCAACGAGAAACTTTCTATTTTGGCTGCCCGAATCTCGCTGTAGCGAGAATGAACTTCACTACAGTGAGAAACTTGCTATCATGTTTACTACCTTGCTTGATTTTGACCTACTTTTCACCCATTTAACTTCATGGATTGATCATGGGTTTATGAAACACTTTGAAGGTATTAATCAAGGTTTGAAATGAGGGGTTTTTAGTAAGAAAATAAATCAATTGCATTGTTTTTGAAACAAGTGCATCATGATTTCCAAATTCTTCCTATTGATTGCTTGTTCCCTTCTTATGTTCACTCACTGAGTTTTATACTCACATTTTTAAACTTCATGTTTTTAGATTTGGAGGCAATTGGGACCTAGATTGAGTTGTTCACGTATGCTAGCCTTCTTGGTAGGTACTATGGCATCTCAGTAGCTGTATCTTCACCTAGAGTCACTCCGCTGACGGTCAAGAGTCTTATGCTTGTTTACATGTATAAGTAATGAAGACCATTAAGATTCATGTTAAAAATCAAATATGTATATTTGATTACTGACGCCATTGTAAGGTGGCAAATGAGTGATACTATGTTAGCATAATATAAATATGAATATTCAGTTGTTATAAAATATTACTGAAACATTTACTTTTGAGAGTTACAACACTTCATTTTAAAGATGATGGATGGGAATGATAATGGGAATTGCATAAAGAGGCTTGCTTGGGCTTAATGGGCTATGCCCATTGGGGCCATGCTCCGGTCATGGCCTGAGAAATTAGGCTGTGACAGAAGGATATTTAGTTGCATTGAAAATCGTAATTTTAACTACCTCCTCTCTAACTTTAAACGTTATTTTCCCTTCCTTTACATCAATGATTGTACCTATGATGGCCCAGAATGGATGTCTCAATATGATCAGAACCTCTAGATTTTCCTCTATCTCAAATACAAGAAAGTCCACTAGAATGTATAATTTCTTCACTTTAATCAAAACATCCTCTATAATCCTAAAAGGACACCTTATTGTTTTGTTTACTAGTTGTAATGCGACCGTAGTAGGTTGAATCTCTTTTAGTCCAAGTCTCCTAACAATAGACAAAGGAATAATTGAGACACCAGCACCTAAATCACACAGCTTTCAAAAAATTAAAATTACCAATTGAGCAAGGGATAGAAAAACACCTAGGGTCTTTAAGCTTTGATGGAAGCTTGTTCTGGATTATCGCGCTACACTTCTTGGTGAGTGTAACTATCTTGAAATCCTCTAATTTCCTCTTCTTTATCAATATGTCCTCTAGAAACTTCACATAGGCGTTTTCTCTAAAGCTTTTGCAATAGAGATGTTGATGTAAAGCTTTTTTAATACCTTTAGAAACTTTTGAAAGTGCCTATCAAGATTTTGTTTCTGAAAGCATTGAGGAAAAGGTGGTGGTGGTAGTTTTGCCTTGGCTTTCTTTCTTGATTTTGCTTGTCAGCTATCTCAATCACTATTTCATTCTTAACAGGCTTATCTTGAAGTTTAGCTTGCCTAACACTACTTTCAACCTCTTTTTCACTTCTCAAGGTGATTGTCATAACTTGTTCTTTACCTTCTCTCTTAGGATTCATTTTTGTATCACTAGGTAAGGTCCCTTGAGCTCTATTGTTTAATGAGTTGGCAAGTTAACCAACTTGAGTCTCTAGGTTTTGAATTGATGCCGTTTGACTAAATAAGAGCCACTTGAGTTTAAATGATGTTATCAAATTTTTTTGTGTCATGTACTACTTCAGCAAATCCTCTAAAATTAACATCTTATCTAGGACAGACGCTCTTGCTTACTATTAGAATCTTGGAGGTGCATTCGACTTGGAAGATGAGGATGATCCTTGATTATTGGCCTAAGAGAAATGTGGATGATTCCTCCATCCTGGGTTGTAAGCATTGGAGTAAGGGTTATTTTGCTGTATGTTCCCCACAAATTGCACTGTTTCTACCATATTTAGACATTGATGGCTTGCATGGTTATCTCCACAATACTCACAAGCTACAAAAGGACTTTGAATGCAGTTAGTAATAAAAGCGTCAAGTGTCTTAGTTAGATCTTTTACTTGTGCGAATAGTGCCATAATGGCATCTACATCACAAACTCCAATTACTCTTTTCTGCATTGATCTCTTTGCTGGGCACTACTAGTTGTTTGTAGTCATCTCCTCCAACAAATCGTATGCCTCGTCAATTGATTTAGCCGTTAAAGCTCCTCCCGCAGCAACATCAATGGTGGTTCGAACATGACCACTCAAGCCATTGTAGAATGTCTGCACCTAAAGCTACTTTGGAATACCATGGTGAGGACAACGTCGAAGTAATTTTTCATATCTTCCCTAAGCCTCATACAACGATTCAAAATCTTGCTGCAAGAATGATGTGATATCATTCCTCATTTTCGTTGTCTTAGTCAGAGGAAAGAATTTAGCAACGAAACTTTGAGCAAGATCATCCCATGTTGTTATTGATTCAGTAGGGAGCGCATTTAGCCATGCTTTAGCTTTATCTTTCAAAGAGAAAGGGAAGAGCTTTAAATAAATTGCATTATTTGTGACACCATTATGTTTGAAAATATCACATATCCCCAAGAAGTTTGAGATATGACCATTTGGATCATCATTTGGAAGACCCCTAAATTGGAATGAAGTTTGAATCATGATGATGATGGTCATCTTGATCTCAAAATTGTTGGCTTGAATAGTCGCCCTTTGAATGCTCGATTGATTCCCTTGCACCAATGGAAAAACATAATCCCTCAAGCAACAATTTTTAGCAATTACTCGCTCTTGGATTTGCTGCTCACCTTGTTTATCAGCCATTGTATATGTTTGAGCAAAACCTTGTTGATTTTCTCATCGAAGTCTTCAAAATGTTCTCTCGATCTCTAAATCACACGGTATAATCTCTAAGCTTTTTGCTCTTCTCATACAATGACAAAATGAACCTGGAAAACAAAGAAGAAAAATTTAAATTAAAACTAATACATGGAATTTTAATATTAGCAAATAAAAAGGAAAACAAATCCTTGGCAATGGTGCCAAAAACTTGTTGATTTTTCATGCAAGTGCACGCTATTGCAAACAAGTAATATAGTGATGAAGTAGAGTATCGTTCCCATGGAGATTTGTTCCTAAATCTTTACTAAGTACTAAAACTTATGACAAATTAATCCTATTTAAGTAATAAAGTTCTTAGAAAATTAATTTGAACTAAATTAAAACAAGTACTAAATTAACTAACAGAAATTAAAGTTACTTGAGAAAGGCAATATACTAAAACCTAGGATTATGGGTTCATGCAACACTTCATTTGATACTAGCTTCTCCTATTATTTACATTCATGGGTGGTTTTACTAACCTAGAATCTAGGGTTATGTACAAGTCTTAGTCAAGATGCTTGCATAAATACCTAACTTAATTGGCTCATTATATGTCTATAGGAATCAATTAATTAAGGTTCATTAAGCTAGTATTCTAATTTGGCTATGTATGACAATTGGCGTATGTCGACCCAAATAGCGAATCAGATCACCTAAGTGACGTGAGCATACACTATTCAAACCTTAGTCCAATCTAAAATTTCTTTGTCGAGTCTCAATTTGATTCACAAATCAGTTAATTGTTGGCCAGACAATTAAAAGCATTAAGAACTTATTTGAATAAGCAAAACTATACTCAATCTTGATAAATAAAAGAGAAACTAATAATTAGATTACATGTTGAAATCCACCATAATCCTAGAAAAGTAAATTAGTTCATGATATCTAAGTAAAACATTATTCAAAAAATTTAGCCATGAGTGTAAGTCAAAGAAAATAAGAGAAACACAAAAGTAGAAAAAGAAATTAATGATTGAAGCTTTTGATCTTGATTCTCGCTCAAATTCTCTTACTTTCTTGCTTTGTTTTTGGTTCTTTTTCTCCAGAATAGTTGCTTGCTGTTCTCCTATCAAAACCTTTGAACAAGGTCCCTTAAATAGACTTCAAATAACCTAATTTCCAAAATCCAGTCAAATTTTTATTTTTGGAAAATTCTTTAGTGCCGCAGCCTTGGGTTCTTTGGTGTCGCGGCACTACCCCTTTTGCTACAGTATTGTCGCGGTGCTCTAGCCTCAAGAACTTGTATGATACCCTTCATTTCACTAGTGGTGCAGCCTTGCTCTCCTCAGTGTTGCAGCCTTAGCTTCCTCGACGTTGTGGCCTTGAGCAACTCAAGGCCATGGCTTTTACTCAACATGCTACCCTATGCAGAACTATAGCAGTCCATCATCTTCTAACGTGATTTGCACCTTAATCTAATCCGAACTAGGCAAGTAGCATGTACCAATGAAGCCATCTCCATACTTGTTCAATTTTAAATCAAATGGACCTTTCTCATCAAATATCCTACAAAAGCAATGAAAGAAATCAACAATAACTATTCTTAAAGTAACCTAGAGAAAAAATAAATTAAAATTAAACTAAAATAACTTAAATTAAATACTTAACATGTAATCCAACTTAAACTAGAAAAACACCTAAAATGCTAAAATTTGAACCTAAAATCTCAAAAATCTACCTACTTAAGCCCTCAAAATGTGTCAAAATAACTCCATATAATAGAGTTATCAAATACTAAGCATATTTTTGAACTTTTTCATCAATTCCACCCTTTATCTTATTCAATATCTAGCTCAGTACACTTTCTAAAATGATATACATACTTAGGAGTAAGGGATGCAAAATCGAAAATTTATTTAAAAGACTAGGCTAAAATAATTATGTGTTTGAACAAAGAAAAGGAAAAATTAGGCTCAAAAGGGTAAACTAGGGATAAAATTTAACAAGGTTAGCTTGGAAGGCTCAAATAGTCTAAAAATGGCCTAAATCATCTCCCTATCTAAGTTTTGCCTAAGATTTCACATCAAGAGAGAATCAAACAAATTCTAGAATTCATGAGATAATCTAAAAATTCACATAAATATAAACCTTCTCTAAATATGCATAATAATTCAAAGTAAAAGACAAGGTGCTTAATATATGGAAATCACATTCTAACAATGACACTTAGCAAAAGAATTTAGTACAAACCAAACAATATTTGTATTTATCAAAAGTTAAAGACACAAGACAACTAAGTTCTCATCATTGGATAAGGAAATCATTGAAAAATTTGACATTACTTTCTCTATCCTAAAAACTTCAAATAAGCATAGCGAACAATAAAAGATAAACCAACCTAAAACATGAATGTAAATAAATAAATAAAGTTCCAATTTTCTTAGAAAAATCCAACTTCCAAAAAAATAATTCACCCCCCCCCTAAACTTAAACTCAACATTATCCTCAATGTTAGTAATTGATAAAGAAAAGGTGAAAGAATACTCCCTTAGTAGTTGGAGGACTCTAGAGAAGCCGTATTCTTCTTCCTCATCTTCATCTTCCTCTATGTTGCCCAAGTTTGTAGAAGGATCTAGTAAGGTAGGAAAGGTATCCATGTCTATCCCTATAAAGGAACCACAAGTTCTAAGCATTTGCTTTATTTGTTGATTGCATTGTGGCCACTTCAACATCTTTCCATGTCTTAGCAAATGGAAAGGCTAGAACTTTGAAAGGGTCATCAGGCGGCATCTATGGAGTCCATAGAGCAAATTATGCGTGCCAATGTTGAACATGTTGGTATGGATATGAGCTCTTTTCCTTCACTCCTAGATGATCCCACAATAGAAGACTTGCATGATGATGATGAGGACGAGGATATCTAAAGATGACCCGATAGTCAGGGGAGTATTCCTTTACCTTACTTTTATTTACATTAGGGACAAAGGCTATGTTAGTGGTCAAGTTAGAAACTTTTAATTCAAATGGATGCATGTGCATTTGCATTTGAAGAAGATTTAATTGTGCTAGTTTCATTTAATTTACCTATCCAATGATGAAAACTTAGTTTCATTCCTATTTTGATTCTTTGAAACATGTGAATAATGCTTGAGTGTTATGTAAATTCTTATGCTAAGCTTTATTGTTAAGATGAAATTTCTACATTTTGTGTTGGTCCCAATAATATGTGCTAGAGGGGGGTGAATAGCACAATTTGGCTCTTTCAAATATTGTCTCAAAGTCTAGATAAGGGCAAGACAAATGAAGGAAAGAAAATGAAACAAAACAAAGTAAATAAGAGACAACAAAATTTAGAGTGGTTCGGTCTAAGACCTACATCCACTACCTTGATTATTCAACCAAGGATTTTCCCAACAAATCCACTAAGAACTGGTGAAATTCACAAGCTTTCACCAAGCTTTCACTAAGCTTTACAATGGCTTTTACCAGGCTCAGCCAAAACCTTTTACACTAGTTTTTCTCAGGCTAAACTAAAACCCAACAACTAACTTTTCAAGGCTAAGTTAGAACCATTTCACATTCAAGCAAACCTTGCTTGAAACAACCACTTAGAGTGACTTCCTCACTCTAAGAATAAAAGAAGAGAAGTAGAAGAAAGTACCTATGATCACAAGTTGATCTAAATGGTATAAGGTTGAGTGCAGAATACAAATACAAAAGATTAACGTTTAAGTGCAGAAAAGTGCAAAGGAGATTTTCTAGTTTTTCAGCTCTATATGACTCAAATCTCTTCCAAAACTTGCAAAGAAATTGTTTTTAACTGTTGGAAGACCCTTTTATACTTGGAGAAACATCTCTGATGGGAGTTTGATAGTTTTCTAGCCGTTAAAGATAGTTGGGAGTCGGTTTTAGCCGTTACTCTGTCTTTTAGTGTAGATTTCAAACTTGCAGGCAGAATGCTCTTAGTCGACTAACTAATATCTTAGTCAACTAAGTCGTCTCTGTTTTCTGCTCCCTATATCTAGTAGTTCTGGCAGTGTGCACTTAGTCGACTAACCCATTTCTTGGTCGACTAAGTTGGTTTTGTCTTGAAGTCCAAATTTTGGTAGTAGCTTCTTAGTCGACTAACCTTTATCTTGGTCAACTAAGTTGGTTTTGTTTCTCAATATTCTTCAGCTTGCCATTTCTCCAATATAAATTTTAGTCAACCAACATTCTTCATTATTTAACCAAAGATCTTTCTTTTTGTTGATCAATCGTTTTTCTTCATTTTCATGATTTTTGACATACACATTTGAAAGATTGATTTATTATTTCCATATGACTTTTTGTTCTACACACTTAGATAGAAATGTTAGACACAAATGAAATGGGAATGTTTTATTATCATCAAAAACTAATGAAGCCAACATTTTGAGCACTATGTCTATTGCTGAGATTCATTGTACGAATTTAGAGAAAGTGTATGTGAATGTGAGAATTTTGAATTATGTATTAAGTTCAAGAATTTGTCCGATTCTCTATCAAGGTGAAATCTTAGATTATACTTAGTTAAGGAAATGATTTAGGTCATTTTTGGACCGATTGTGCCTTTTTTAGCCTTCTTTTACAAAATTTATCCTTAGTTTTCCCTTTGAGCCAAATGACACCTTTTCTTTGTTTGAAGACTTAATTTTCAGCCTAGACCCTTTTATAGATATTTTCACTATTTTTGCATCCTTAATTCCTAAGTACATAAGTCAATTTAGGGATGTTATGAGCTAAATAGTGGAAGAGGTAGTAAAGATGAAAAATGGAGAAAAGTTCAAAATATGATTGTATTAATCTCATTACCTAATAAAAGAAATAAGTTTGGGGGCATGAAATTGAGAAAAAGAAAAAGGGAAATAATGAAGAAGAAAAATGATGAAGTGATGAACAAAAGAGAAGTTTTAATGGAAATTGTTAATTCAGTGAAAAAAAATAAAGCCCTTAATAAGTCCTAGAATGACTATATGCTTCGAGTGATTTGAGCCATATATTGTTTCGTATCTCACCTTGACCCTAGCCATATATTACAATCTAATTTAAGTCCTATTGATTCTTAATCTAGTGTTATTCTACATTAGTGGAGAGAGAAATGAAAAGCAAACCAATGGAATTTAATTACTAATTTGAATTTTGTATGAATATAAACTTATCTAGATTATCTACTGTCTCGGTGAGAAGATTGTGTACACAAATGAAAATTCACTTAATGATAAGCTTGCATTTGAATTGAGACATGAACTTGAATAATATTTGTATGTGGATTAGAGTTATGAATATGGAGTAACTTCTGAACATATTAAAGGTAATTAATAAAATGGTGCAATTAAGCTCTAGTTAAAAGTTTTCATGTTTAAGTTATTGTATTTAGTTTTTTGTTTTGCTCGAGGACTAGCAAAATCTTAAGTTTGGGGGTATGATAACTCTATTAATTACTAATTTGAATTTTGCATGAATATAAACTTATCTAGATTATATACTGTCTAGGTGAGAAGATTGCACACACACACACGAAAATTCACTTAATGATAAGCTTGCATTTGAATTGAGACATGAACTTGAATAATATTTGTATGTGGATTAAAGTTATGAATATGGAGTAACTTCTGAAGATATTAAAGGTAATTAATGAAATGGTGCAATTGAGCTCTAGTTAAAAGTTTTCATATTTACGTTATTGTATTTAGTTTTTTATTTTGCTCGAGAACTAGCAAAATTTTAAGTTTGGGGATGTGATAACTCTATTATATAGAGTTATTTTTAACACATTTTGTGCACTTTAGTAGCTAAACCTTTGAGCTTTTAGGTTCAGATTTTAGCATTTTAGGTATTTTTCTAATATAAGTTAGATTACATGTTGAATAGTTAAATTAAGCTGTTTTAGTTTAATTTTACTATATTTTATTTTTAATTTACTTTAAGAAGAGTTAATGTCGATTTCTCTCATGGTTTTGTGTAGGATATGTGATGAGCAAGGTGAAATTGAGTTATGATAGCATAAATATGGTGAAGGTGTCACTCATACATGCTATAGGAATTTAAAGATAACTTGAGTTGAAGAAGTCCAATTGATGTAATTTTTAATTCATTAGAAACCTAAGAGAATGGGTTACAATTTTCATGTTCACCACTTTTTCCAATTTAAATCAGATCAAGATGAAAATCACATCTAAAAATGATAGACAGATACAATTCTGCACACAAGGCAGCATGGCCATTGAGGCCATGGCTTTAAGTTACTCATGGCCACTACGCTAAAGGAACTACTACCACAGCACTGAAAGATTGTGGCTACGGCACTAAGCTATTGAGGAGCACCATACAAACGATAGAGAGCATACCATCATGACACTAGAAAAATAGTGCCATGGCGTTACCAAGGCTTGTCATAATGCCAAGAAGTCATGGCCGTGGCACCACCCTGGTTTCTAAAATTAAAATTCTAATGGGAAATTAGAAAATAGGGTATCTTGCACATATTTAAAAGGCTTTTAGAGAGCATTCAAAGGAAAGTACAACAAAAGCTTTTTGGAGAATTGAAGCTTAGAATCAAGTAAGAATTCAAGAGTAATTGAGAGTGATTCGCGATCAACCAAACTTTGACATTAGTTTATTTCTCTCTTTTTGTGTTATTCTTATTTTCTTGTTTTGAATTTATGGCTAAATTTCTTTGGATAATGTTCTATATAGATTTTATGAACTAATTTGCTTTTTTAGGATTATGGTGGATTTCAACATGTAGTTTGAATACTTGTTTTTCTGTTATTTATCATAAATGGGTATTGTTTTGCTTATTCAAATCTATTTTTAATGCCTTTAATTGCCTGATCAACAATTAATTGATATGTTAATCTAATTGAAACTCAATAGAGAGATTTTAGGTTGGACTAAGATTTGAATAGTGTATGTTCACGTCACTGAGGTGATCTAATTCGCGATTCAGGTAAACATATGCCAATTTCTATACATAGCCAAATTAGGAAACTTGCTTAATGAACTTAATTTAATTTATTCCTATAGACATATAGTGAATTAATTAAGTTAGATATTTGTACAAGCATTACAACAAAAGTGTCCATAGATTTGGATTCTAGGTTTGTAAAACCATCCAAGAAAGATAACAAGAGAAATTGGTATCAGATCAAATGTTGAATAAACCCATGATCCTAAGTCTTTTATCTACTACTTTTCTCAACATATTTAATTTTGGCTGAATAATTTAGCGTTTATTTTTTAATTTTGTCTTTGATTAGCCTTTTAATTTTTAGATTGCTTAAAAAAGATTAATTTGTTATATAATTTTAGTACTTAGTGAAACTTTAGAAACAAATCGTTGTGGGAACGACAATCTAGATTTACTATCTATATTACTTGTTCGATATGTATACCTAAGTGTGCAAAATTGACAAATTATACCATATGGATAAGTGAAGGATCGATTAACAAGTTGTAAAGTCACAAAAGTAGGCTTAATTTCCTCCAAACCAAGTTGTCGATAAATTGAGAGCAGCATCAAATTTATACTTGCACCCAAATCACATAAAGCTTGAGCAAAACATAAAGTACCAATAGTACATGGAATAGTAAAACTACCTAGATCTTTAAGCTTTGGTGGATGCTCATTTTGAATTATAGCACTGCACTAATTTAGTAAGTGCAACAATCTCAAACTCATCTAATTTCCTTTTTAACTCAAGATATCTTTCAAAAATTTAACATAGCTAAGCATATTATCTAAAGCGATAGCAAAAAAAATATTAATATGAAGCTTTTTAAATACCTCAATAAATCATTGAAATTGCTTGTCAAGTTTCTACTTTTGGAAACGTTGAGGAAAAGGTGGTGGAAATGGTTGTAAGGAATTCAATAGTGATTTTTCTATTTTAGATTTTTCACCAAAATTTTCAATCACAATTTCTTTTTCAACATCAATTTCAACCTTTTGCTCAGTAGACTTATCTGAATCTTTAGATTGCATATTATTACCACTTACCTCTTTTCCACTTTTGAGTGTGACTACCTTGCAATGCTCCCTACCTTCTCTTCTAGGATTGGGTTCAGTGTCACTAGGTAAAGCACCTTAAGGCCCACTATTAATTGTATTAGCTAACTGACCCATTTGTGTCTCAAGATTCCTGAAGGATGCTACTTGACTTTGGATGATAGCATAATTCTTAGCCATATACTACATAAACATTTCTTCCATAGTTTGCTTTTTCTCAAGCAAAAGAGCTTTAGCTTATGGTGAAAAACTAGTAGGAAATTTGTGATAACTTTATTATATAGAGTTATTTTGACACGTTTTGGGGGCTTAAGTAGTTAGATCTCTGAGATTTTAGGTTCAGATTATAGCATTTTAGGTGTTTTTCTAATTTAAGTTTGATTACATGTTGAGTAGTTAATTTAAGTTATTTTAGTTAAATTTTATGTTATTTTGTTTTAATTACTTTAAGAATAGTTATTGCTAATTTCTCTTATTGCTTTTGTAGGAAATTTGATGAAAATGGCTCATTTGATGAAAATTAATGCAAGTATGGTGATCGCTTCATTCGTATATGTTTTGGTACTTTGACCATATCTCTCTACAAAACTCTAAATGAGGTGATTCTTAGACCAATAGAATTATAAGAAGGGACACAATATTTATTTTACCAATTCACCTAGTTCTGATCAGATCATGGTCAAAATATTTTTCTAAGTCTAAGCACTGTAGTAATATTCATGGACTAAACATGATGCGGTATTTGGATCATATTTTTCAATCTAGAAGTCCAATTGATGTGATTCTTGAGTCATTGGAAAGTCAAGAGATATGATTAAAAGTTTTATGTTTGCTACTTTGCCTAGTTTGGAGCAGATCAGGGTGAAACTCACATTTCAATTTGGTAGACCGCCATAGCACTAGGAGAACAAGGTTGTTGTGCTAGTGAAAGGAAGCACACAACACATTTCCCCGAGAGCTCAATGCTACAGTGCTACTGTAGCAAGAATCTAGCACCGTGGTGCCTAGAAATCAAGGCTGCGATGTTGGGTGATTTTTCAAAAATAAAAATTTGACAAGATTTTGGAAATTAGGTTACTTGGAGCCTATTTAAGGAACCTTTTTCAAAGGTTTTAAGGGGGAGGCAACAAACAACTATTATGGAGACTTGGAGCCAAGAACAAAGCAAGAAAACAAAAGAATTGGATGGAGAATCAAGATCACAAAGCTCCAACTATTAGTTTTCTCTCTTTACTTTTATGTTTTTCTTATTTTCTTTGACTTGGATTAATGGTTAATTTTCTTTGGATGAAGTTTTTATTAGATATTATGAGCTAAAATTATTTTTCTAAGATTGCAATTGAACTCACATGTAATCTAAACTTTAATCTCTTTCTTGCTTATCTTTAATGGGATTTGAATTGTTTATTCCAATTTGTTCCTAATGCTTTTAATTGCTTGATCACCAATAAAACTGATTTAAGAACTTAAACAAACTTGGGAAAGGAAGTTTAGTATAGACTAAAATTGGTATAGCATATGATCATATTAATTGATTTGTGTATAGGATAGGGATATACCTATAGGCCTTATGTAGCTAGATTAGAGCCTGAACTTAATGAGTTTGTTTTAATTTCAATTCACATAGAGATATATTGTTTTGGTTAAAATAGATATTTTTATAAGATAAGTTAGGAGACCTTTATAAATAATTAAGGACTTTAGGTTAGCAATTTAACCCATTGAAATAATTTAAGGAAGAGAGTTAAGATTTAGATAAAGTGTGAGGGATATTGTAACCCTAGGCTTGTTTGATTTGATTTTTACCCAATTATCTTGTTGCTTTGATTTCTCTTTTTAGTATAAATTTTGGTTAATTAATTTCAGTTAATTAATTTAGTTATTTGAATTTGATTGTTTGGATAAGATTAAATTATTCTAATTTTAGTACTTAGTAAAATTTTAGATCAATTCTCTATGAGATCGATACTCTGCTTGCTTATATACTATCTATTCGATACGTATACTTACGTAGTAGAATTTTAACTGACAATTTGGCTTTGCTATTAAAAAGGATCCTTAGTTGTTATCCCTTGAAAAGTTAGGATTATTCCTCCAACTAGGATTGTAGGTGTTGGAATATGGATTATTCTTTGCCTATTAAAATTTTTAACAAATTGTGCAGATTCGGCAATAATAGCGTTGACACCTAATGTGTCAATGTTCTTGGTGAGAGCAGCCAATTGTGAAGTCAAGGCATTAATTGCATCAAGCTCATGAATACCAGCAATTTTTCTTGGACCCAATCTCTTAAATGGCCATTAATAATTGTTGGAAGCCATCTCCTTAAACAAATCATAAGCCTTATCAATTGATTTACTCATAAGTGCACCTCCAGCTGTAGCATTAATGGTGGTTCTAATTAGTCCAAGTAAACCATTATAGAAAGTCTAAACTTGTAACCATTTAGGTTACCTATAATGAGGACATCTCCTAAGCAAATCCTTATACCTCTCTTAAGTCTCATATAGTGATTTAGAATAAAATTGTGTAAAAAAGGTGATGTCATTCCGCATCTCAACTATCTTAGTTGGTGGAAAATACTTAGCCAAGAATTTCTGAGCCAAATCATCTCAAGTACTAATGGAACCAACTGGAAGTGAATTTAACCAACTCTTTACCTTGTCTCTTAGTGAAAACGAGAAAAGCCTCAATCTAATGGCATCATTAAAAACACCATTGGTCTTGAATGTATCACAAATCTCCAAAAAATTCACAATATGTGGATTAGGATCATCATTCGATAATCCCCCAAACTGAACTAAAGTCTGAATCATTTGAATGATTGCTGGCTTAATCTCAAAGTTATTGGCTTGGATAGTAGGTCTATGGATGCTAGAATGAAGGCCTTGAAAGAAAGGTACAACATATTCTCGCAATGACTTGTTCTCTTCTTGTTGATTAGCCATTGATTTGGGGTGAGTTAAACCTTCTGAATTTTCTCGTTAAAGTTTTCAAAAAGTCTTTTCGCTTATGGATCAAAAGGAACAATCTCCAAACTTCTCACTCTTCGCATACAACGATCAAAAGTACCTAAAAATAAAGAAAATAAAAATTTAAATTAAGACTAAGATTGTTTGGTATTAATATTAACAAAAAAATTTTGAAACAATTCCTCGGCAAGGTGCCAAAAAGTTTCTTGTTGAATTTACCATGCAAGTACAAATATTGTTAACAAGTAATATAATAGAAAGTAAAGTTCATTCCCGTAGAGAATTGCCCAAATCTTTTTACTAAGCACTAAAATTAAAACAACTTAATCTAATCTAAACAAACGAATTTTAAACTACTGAAAATTAAAGTAACAAAATTTAAGACTATAACTGAAAACAAAAATAACAACTTAACTAGAATCAATCAATCAAAAGTCTAGAACCACAGTATCCCCTCAATTTTTCATTTGAATCTCTTCTACTCTCTCTTTGCATGCTAGATAGGCTTAAGTTGTTAACCTAGAGTTTTAATATATTTATAAGTCTCTTCTAATGTTCTTATAAAAATATCTTTCTTAACCAACTTACTATATTCCTTTGCAAATTGAAATTAAGAAAGACTCATTAAGCTTAGACTCTAATCTTGGCTACATATGACATGTAAGTGTATTTCTACCCTACACATGAATAAAATCAATCATCTAAATGCAATTAATATTGAACATATGCTATTTCATCCATAGCTTAGACTAAACTCCCTCTTCCAGTTCCATTTAGGTTTCCAAATCAATCTAATTGGTGATCAAGCAATCAGATGCATTAAGAACAGGATTGAAATAAACAACTCAAACACCATTAATCATAAGTAAGAAAGAATATTAAAAATTCAGATTACACATTAGGTTCAATCGTGATTCTAGATTAAAAATTTTAGTTCCACATTTCTAATAAAAGCATCATCCAAAAAAAGAAATTTAACCATCAAAACTAAAAAAGAAAGTATAAAGATAACAAGAAAAGAAAGAACTTTAATATTTATCAAGTCTTTAATATCTTCCTTATTTTCCTTGCTTTCTTGTTAGCTTCAATGCCTCTTTTTCTTTAAAAAAACCTTGCCTAATTCTTGCTGGAGCAAGCTCTGAAAAGGGAATTAAATAAAGCTCGAATTTGTGTCAAAATAGAAGTCCAATTGCACAAAAACTCTTCTTATAACACCCCATACCATCATATAAAAGCCGATAAGACCTTATCGATGAAACAAAGGGTTGATTGATATAAATTTAAGTGCTAACGAGTGGTGACAGGTGAAAAGGATATCTTGGCATAAAATAATATTTTATTAATAAAATATTAATATTTTATCCATTGTTGAAATTAGTCATGAAGGAGGACTATATGACCAGTCTAAGTGGGGGAAAATAAGTAAGAAAGAATTTGGAAGAAAAACAATGTTAGTGGGGCCCGCGTGTCTTTATTAAATAAAGTTAAAGTGGGTAAGTATATATTTATATATTATGGTGATACCTTGGTGAAGTGCAAATTTTATATTTTGTTTGTACACGTGTAAAGGAAGGAAAATAAGAGGAAATTGGAATTAAAGAAATTTTTGAAGAACCAAATTGCAAATGATGAAAAGGTTTGAGGGTCAAATGGTAAATAGGGAAAAGTTTGAGGACTTATGTGTAATTTTAACATTTGAAGGTAAATGGAAATTAACTAACCAAGGAAAGTTAGATTATGTGGGATATGAGATGTACATGTGAATTCACTATTACATGCAAATTATAGCATGCAAAAAGGAGAAGTTAGTGGGGAACATGTGGGACCCCAACCATGTGAAGTTAAAGGAAGAATAAGACTAGGTTTATTTGCATGTAATTGTTGGTCCCAATAATATGTGCTAGAGGGGGGTGAATAACACAATTTGGCTCTTTCAAATATTGTCTCAAATTCTAGATAAGGGCGAGACAAATGAAAAAAAGAAAATGAAACAAAAACAGAGTAAAAAGACAATAGAATTTCAAGTGGTTCGGTCCAAGACCTACATCCACTACCTTGATTATCCAACCGAGGATTTTCTCAATAAATCCACTAAGAGCCGGTGAAATTCACAAGTTTTCACCAAGCTTTACAATGGCTTTTACCAGGCTCAGCCAAAACCTTATACACTAGTTTTTCATGGGCTAAACTAAAACCCAACACCTAACTTTTCAAGGCTAAGTTAGAACCTTAACACATTCAAGCAATCCTAGCTTGAAACAACCACTTAGAGTGACTCCCTCACTCTGAGAATACAAGAAGAGAAGTAGAAGAAAGTACCTATGATCACAAGTTGATCTAAATGGTACAAGGTTAAGTGCAGAATACAAGTACAAAGAATGGGCGTTTAGGTGCAGCAAGGTACAAGAGAGATTTTCTGATTTTTCAACTCTTATGTGACTCAAATCTCTTTTACACTTCTAAAACCTAGTTTCTAACTGTTGGGAAACCCTTTTATACTTGGAGAAACATCTCTTATGGGAGTTTGACAGTTTTCTAGCCGTTGGAGACAATTGGGAGTCGGTTCTAGCTATTACTCTATCTTTTAGTGCGAATTTCAAACTTGCAAGCAGAATGCTCTTAGTCGACTAACCGATATCTTGGTCGACTAAGTCGTCTCTGTTTTCTACTCCCAGTGTCTGGCAATCCTGGCAGTGCACACTGAGTCGACTAACCCATTTGTTGGTGATTAAGTTGGTTCTGTTTTGAAGTCCAGATTTTGGCAGTAGCTTCTTAGTCAACTAACTCATTTCTTGGTTGACTAAGTTGATTTTGTTTCTCAACATTCTTCAGCCCACCATTTCACCAATTTAAATTTTAGTCAACCAACATTCTTCATTATCTAACCAAAGACTTTCTTTTTAGTTGATTAATCATTTTTCTTCATTTTCATGATTCTTGATATATCCATTAGAAAGGTTGATTTATTATTTCATATAACTTTTTATCCTGCACACTTAGATAGAAATGTTAGACACAAATGAAATGAGAATATTTTATTATCATCGAAAACTAATGGAGCCAACAGTAATGAGATTGGTGCATTAGGTGGCCAAATGAAGAAAGAACAATGTGGGTTGCATGTGACTTGAATGGGTCAATGAGTGACTAAATAAAATATAAGGTAAAGGTGGTGCATGAAATATGATTAGAGGAATAAGGTGGTGCTTGGGATAAAGAAATGAAGAAAGAAAGAATGGGAGAGTGAAGGTGGCGGATGGAGAGATAAGTAAGAATGGATGTTGGGCCAATGAGTGAAGGAGGAAATAGGTGCATGAAATGTAAGTGGGGAATGAATTGGTCCAATGGGAGTTAAGGAATAAATAAAAAAAGGAAATGGAATGTGAGTAAAGGTGAAAGAATGGAAAAGAAATGGGAGCTTTCACAAGACCATTTCAAATAAAATTCTTGTGATATCTACCCACACCAAAGAAAGAGAAAACAAGTGAGTTTGCCTTGAGAAATCTACCTCATTTGGAAGAGAAATGAGGAGAGAATGGCTTGGTGAGGCTTCCACCTGAAAAGAGAGAAAGAGTTGAGTGAAAAGGCAAGCTAAGTGAGGGCTCAGTTTTGTGTGATTTTAGAGCATTCATGAGCTCTTTATTGTTATTTTCCTATCCTCAAGCTTCATTACACCTAGAAAACTGCAAGGAAGAAAGGAGAAAGAAGAAAAAAGACTTGGAGGAGGTTCAGTTTTGGAGCAGATTGAAGAAAAACCAAAAGGTTTTCTCTTGCATGCCATTGTTGGAGCTTGAAAGAGAAAGTGGAGGATCGGCTCGGTGATTCTAAGGTAAAAAAGGTGAAAGTTATTATATTTTTTGAATGCACACTTTGTAAACCGATTGTGAAGTGAGATTGTGGTTGTGGTAGCAAGGATCTACAAAGATTCAAAGAACTGGATGCATGCATGTAAGTGAATCTTGGAATGCATCATGATTTTAAGCTAGATAAGCAACGGGTAAGTGTTTTAGTCTTGAAATCATAAGTAAACAAGGGATATGAGATGTGTATTAATTGTTTATGCTTGTGGCAGCAATGGTGACCGAGGATGTGAGGAAATGGTGAACTATATGTGGAATTCAAGCTAAAACTGAGAGGTAAGCATGCAATGTAACTACATTGTGTTGTGTTGGCTTTGGTTGGTTGAAAGAATGTGGATTGTATGTTAAATGATTGTGAATGATGTTGATGAAAACTATGAATTAGGTTAAGGATTTATTGATTGATGTGCTACTCGTATTCAAGTATAATTACGTGTATTGGGTTTGAATGGTTGCTAGGAAGTGTATAAGTAAGGAAAGTGTGCTCTGGTGGCATGTTGGAGGAGGTAACGGGGTGACCGACAAGTAAAATTAGCTAGATATGCACCCAAATCGATAGCGACGTAATGTCCCACTATTGTAAGGTGAGTAGGGGGTGTCCATTTTATAACTTTCATAACTATATATCGATATATGTGTTGGTTTACTTTAAATGCAAATTTGTGGATAGCATGAGTTGGTAGAATTTTAGGCTTGTGAATGCCATGCTTTGAGAAAGGTTTCGTATTTATGTATATATTAACTACATATGTAAAGGGTTTTGAAACCGAGAAACAAGCGTTTTACTACAATTAATGTCAAAATGTGCCTTATAGTTTGTGTGATGTGCATTCATGAATAAATCACATATTCACCATGCTGATTGATATTTTAACCTCAGCAAAGGTTTTATATTATAAAGTCTTATAAAGGGGTTTTTATCATGTTACCATGTTGAATATTTTGAAAATGGTTTTGAAATGAGCTTTTGAGAAACCAACTTGATTTTTAAATGGTTTTATCAAATCGGGAGATTCGAGAATAGGCCGAATGTCACATTGGGATAGTGTGACCCTTGTGCATAAGTGAGCTCTAGTTAGAGAACCTTTGGGTCACAGACAGGCTGCTAGACATGGATGAGGCCACAATTTGTGATGTATATATGTGGCTAGGCCACAAGTTGATATACGTGGTTGCGACCACTTGATTTCTCCGATTTCGGCTAACATCGTTGACACTGCCATGGCTATGGGAATCCGGTGGAGCGGGGCTCCTGGATGTTATTACATGGAAGTGGGTCCACGAGTTCTTTATCTCTATTACCTACTCGAGAGTGATACCTCTTTGGGTTTTCAAATATGTATTCTTTCGTATGGTGAGAACTATAAGATTTTTCGTAGCTCCCCTATTTATACTATGATATTGGATTTAACTCCTCGCGTATGAGGTGATTTGCAAATTTGTGTATAAGCTTTGATAATGTTTGATTTCACGGGAGCATGCATGTTTATGTTGGATTGATTTGAGTAAAGTTGTTAAATGATTTCGAAGGTGAGAAATCTTATACTTATACTGGTTTGGATACATTTATTGTCAAATGATTATGTTGCACTAAAATTCCTGGTTTTACAAATAAGGCACAAATGCTTCATTTAATTTTAAATGGTTTATACATACTCATATGTTTTAACATTCAAATATTCTGCCCTTAGCTTGTTTTTCATTTACGCCCTGCTCAAGGAGCCGATGATCACTGAGTCTGTGAGACTCACCCCCTTTATCTTTCTTTTGTAGTTAAGTGATCAGCTCAAGTGTATTGCCCCGGCATTATTTTGTTTCACTATGGCGTAGGTAATGGCATCTCTTAGACTTCCACTCCGAGTCGCTCCACTGCCTAAAGGTCGTTATAGTGTCATGTAAAACAATCAGACTTATAAAATTATTAATTTATTTGTGATGTATTTGCTAAAACCTTAAGATTGTGTAATGAATATCAAGTGTGTTTGAATTTGTCTTAAAATTTACTAGAATTGGACAAGGGTTATTTAGTTGCTATGTCTTAATGACAACCTTTTATTCGATTTAAGTAATCGGTAGTAGTATTACAAGTCAACTCGTATATGCATTAAAATTTCCAAATTAAGTAATGGGAAACTCAACTAAGGCTTGTTCGAGATGTGACGAGTTTACTCACAAGTCTCGGACGCTGGTAACGATCGGAGAGAAGGTCGTTACACTTCTCAGACATATGGGCACTGCGGCACTGAGCCTTGTTTTATTTTTTTTTCAATTTTTTCGTTCAAGCACTGTGGCGCTGCCTCTTTGGTAGCTACAGTGTCGACTCCTCTGTGTGCTTGAAGCATATTTGCTTGTTGAGGAACCATGGCACTAAGTACTTCCATGGCCACAAGCCTTCATGCTCTGTCTTGAGTTTTACGTTTTACTGCATTACTTCAACTTGTGATGCCATTTGCTCATTTTGCAAGGCTGAAATGGACAAAATAGTAAACATTAAAGTTGTAGCTCTACATCTTAGCTTTCTAATGGTTTAAGGATCACATTAATTGAATTTCTATAGTGAAAGATATGCTTGAAATATCAAAATTTGTGGAGTGAAAGTTTGCACCTTGAAGGCATTCTTTTTCACAAAATATAACCTTTTTCATAGCACACCTACAAAAGCAACAAATTAACTGAAATAAGAATTAAAATTAAAGTAAAATATAATAAAATAACTTATAGCAACAAAACCTAACATAATTTACTTAAATTAAATAAATAACTAAAATTAATTAATACTTAAACTAAATCTCAAAAACTTAGACAAAATACACCTAAAATTGTGACCAAATAACTTTATAAAATAGAGTTATCAAGCTGAAATTGAGTGATAAAATGTCAAGGAATCTTGAAGGAACAAAGCTATAATCGATCTTAGAGCAAAGCTAATCAATCCAAAGACAAAATGGATGAGAAATAATGAAGGATCAAAGTTTTAGTCGATCCTAGAGAAGCTTCAATCGATCTTAGAGCAAAGCTAATCAATCCAAAGACAGAATGGATGAGAAATAATGAAGGATCAAAGTTTTAGTCAATCCTAGAGAAGCTTCAATTGATCTTATGACAAAACGGGCGAGAACGAATGAGGAAACTTGAAAAGAGACAGCCATAGCTGATCCTTTAAAGGCAATAGTCGATCCTTGAACAGTAGACATGTGGAAATTTCAATTTCAAGGAGTTCTAGTCAATCCCCAAGGCTTGGTAATTGATCTTTAAGCGCAGAACTTTGAAGTTACATGCTTTGGGGAAGTGGATGGTGTGGAGGAAGTTTATACTCAACTATGAAAGCCTCAATTTAAGATTTTTAAAGAACATAGTCAATCCTAAAAACCTTGTAGTAGATCCTAAAGCTTCAATAACGACTATATTTGTTTTAACCTTGTGTTTAACAGCTAGATTCTTCTCTGATTCATCTCCAATTATTACATTACCTCTCCAACTATTTAAAAGACCCTTTGCGAGAATTTTCAAGTGTGGAAGAAGAGAAAAAAAGGCCAAACTCTTAAAAATTGAATTATTGAAAGAAAATGTGAGAAAACAAACAAAACCAAGTACTGTTAAGCTCGAACTTCTTTATGCTTTAACTCCATTCTTTGTACCTATCATTTAATCATTCTTCCACCTTAGTACTTACCTAGCAAAATCCACTTTTTAAAGGCACTCTTGCTATCCCTTGAAATCATTCTTGTAAGGGTTATAACTTAGCCTTGAAAAGTTAGTGAAAGTTATGGTTAAGCCTGTTAAAAACCATTGTATGGGTTATGCTTGCTCTTGTGTAAAAGGAAAATTTACGGTTCCATTTAATCCCATGAAAAAGCGTCATGAGGGTTATTGCTTGATCCTCATGAAAAAGCATTTGTAAGGGTTTAATGCTTGATCCTATTTAAAAAGCACATTTTCTTAAGTAGATTTGAAACTCCTTAGTGAGCCAAGAGAGAGGATATAAGCATTTGAGAAAGTTGAACCTCTATAAAAATACATGTGTCCTTGTTTTTGATTGTTGCTTTGATTTTCATATTTACTTTGTGGTTTATTGCTAGAAATTTGTTTGAGAAAATCACTAGACTTGTTTTCCAACACAAGTAGGAAATTTTATCTTTGGAAAGAACTTGGTTTTTCAATTGAAATGTTTTTCTTATGTTGCTTTTGTTAGATTTATGTTTGAAAAATGTTTTAAGAATTTTAAAAGCAACTATTTGCCTATACTTGATTGAGTTAAATTTCTTAAGATTTGTTTATTCATCAAAATCCTATTTGGAAACACAAGTAGGAAATTTTATCTTTGAAATGGACTTGGTTTTTCACTTGAAATGTTTTTCTTAAGTTACTCTTGTTTGATAGGGTATCATTTCAAGAGTTTATTGTCACGACCCAAATCCGGGGCCATGATCGGCACATGGACCCAACGGATGTAGCCCACTAAGCCCAAGCAATGCTATTTATATAACCTATCCATCATTCCATCATAAGTTATTAAAGTCACATTTCATAATTTCAATTCAAAATAATGCTAACCATTGCCATCTCGTAGTGGCATTTCCAATCAAATGTACATATATTGTCTAAACTATATATCTTAATAATTTACATCGGGTTTGTCTATACACAACAAAAAGGATACTCGACTCCCAGCGAAGAGACTCAAGCGAAAGTTCAACTATTGAATGCCCAGATACCTACTAAGGAAACGAATCTACAAGGACACCTCGACTTAGTTACTAGCTACCTCCTGATCTGAAAACATGAAGTTGAAAACAGTGAGTATAAACCCAGTGAGTGAACAAAGGAAGGGAATAAGCAATCGATAAGAGAAGTTAAGAAATCATAATGCACTTATTTTCAAAACAATGCAATTTAGTTTAATTCTTATTAAAACCCCTCATTAACCCTTAATGAATTAATCACTTGACGATAAGAGATCCATGCACAACAAAGGATTTGAAGAGTGAAAACTTTAATAGCATTCAAGCAAGTCAAATGAAACGATGGGTCCTCGCTGCAACGGGAAGGCATTCTCTCTGTAGCAAAATTTGGGCTCAATTTATCAGCTAGCTGAGGGTTTTCTCAACTAACCGAGGGTTTCTCACTAAAACCCCTCATTTCAAACTTAATTAATTAATTCCTTGTTGTTGGAAGTCCATGATCAACTATGGTGCTAAAGAAGTGGAAAATAGGGTAGCAACCAAACAAGGAGGTAATCAAGACAGAATGTTTCTCGCTGCAGTGAGAAGCTTCAATAACTTTCTCGCTGGAGCGAGAACCAGGCTAGTGCAACTTCCCTAAAATCGAGAGTTTTTCACAGCAGCGAGAATGAATCTCGCTGTAGTGAGAAACAGGACACCAACAACAAGTTTTCATTCTCTCAAGAAAATGCCATTTTGCTGCAAAGACAATATCAACTTGAAAATGCTTAGAAATTTCCAAGGTTCAACATGCAAGATTTCACATATATTACAACCATATACAATGCCCATGAACTTTATATAACACACATATTTATATATATACATACATCATCAAGCATACCATCCCGCCACACTCAGCTCAATGCAATATCATCATCCCTACTCGCACACTTCAACATCATCATGTGTACACTCCCTACTCGCACACTCTATCATCATCACGTGTGCACTCCCTACTCGCACAGTTCAACATCATCACACAACATCATTCATCAATGCACAACACATATTCATATATATACATACCAATGTAATATAAGAGCACATAGATTCATCCTTATACACATTTCACATTTCACAACATCAAAAACATTTTATCAAGGGCTTGTTCCCCGGCACACATTTTTAAAGAAAGGTTGGATAAAATCATTCAAATGTTTCACCCAAATACCTTTACATTTCCCAAAGAAATTTTGAAATGCAAGTTCACTCACCAGTATTCGTTAAATCTTTACTTAACTCCAACTTCCTCTAATGGTCCAAATGGGGCGGTGGGGCTTCGTTGGAACCTATCATCACATTAGCATCACAATTAACTCAATTCACATAACTATAGTTCTAGAAGCTATATCCTAAACCATGTTCTGCTAGTTATTCCTAACTAGTTTCCAACTACCATTCAGTGGCTATTATTTACACTACTCTAGTCACACTAAAAATGATTAAACAATCTCAACAATAAAACACTCACAAATCAAATTACTAGACATTATCAATAACTAAAAATATCAACTCAATTTCAACACTCACCTTGCAAGATTTGTAATTGGATTCTTCCTCAAGAATTTTCAAACTATTATAGAGAGTCTTTCTTTCTCTCTCTAAAACACCTAGCTAGTGAGAGGAAGTATGAAAGTAAAACTTTTCAAGGGTTTTAAAGTGAGAGAGTGAAAAGCACAAAGGCTCTATGCAAAAGCACACAAAAGCATGAAAATTGGAGCTAACTTGAGAGAAGTTATGGAGGTTTCATAACAAGCTTCCAAGGAGGGTGAAAGAAACGTGAGATGGGAGGAAGAAGAAAAAGAAAAAACTACTGGAAAAATGAGAAGAAGCTGCTGGAAGATGATATTTATAGCTCAAGCTTATCCAACTCCACTTAAATTACGAAAATGCCCTTAACAAGTTGGCTTTGTCTTCCTTCAATCCTTTGTGCAATCTTTTTACTCGTTTGACATTGAGACAAAGTCCATAATAGTCTAGAAATTCTCAGGTTCATGAAAACTAAAAAAATTTAACTCGAGATGAAAAATGACCATTTTGCCCCTATCTTGGAAATCATCATTATTTTTATTTCCTTTGTCATTTTACCCTTATTTTCATCATTCATTTATGCCTTAGGCCTACTTAGGCCTTAATTTTGTTTGAAAGCTTACTTCTAAGGGCTCACTAAGGAAATGACAAAATTACCCCTAGTTAGTGATATCGTGTCTACTTCTAGTTACGAGCTTAAAGGGTCAAGGTCTCACATTTATGCTCTTAAAAAAATCCAATCAAGGAAAGTTGGTTAAGTTCCCTCTATTCTTTATTGAATAACGTGCCAATTTGAGAATGATCACCACTTGAACCTCCTTCACTTGGATACTTTTCTTCTTGTGTTTCCTCATTTCTCCTTGGCTAAGCTTAAGAGTCACGTATACAAAAGCAACTTAAGAAAAACATTTTTCTTGAATTGGTTTAAGAGTACATTGTATACAAGCATCCGCCCCTGTTTTTGGTTTCCAGATATGTGACTAGCTTGAATTGCCACCTAAGAAGGGATCCACAAGTCTCGTTTGATAGGTATGTCTAGTGGTTAACCATGAAGCCTACCCGTGTCACATTGCGTTTCGCTAATGAGTCTCCTTTTGGGTTATAATATTTACAAGTGTCAGGCTACACTCCTTTATTTTGTAGCTAAGCATGGCAATGTTCATTAATGCACATGTGTATAAGTCAGTATGTGTATGTGTATGACAGATGATGTAGTATCATGGCTCGAGGGCCTATATGAGCACACGAGGGTGCAAAAATAAAAGATGTTACAGTTGATATACATATGCATATATATGAGAGCCGACTTGTGAAACCTCGACCTTCATACACGTGTGACGAAGGTAGACACAATGACACAGATTAGGGGTAGTTTTATCATTTTCTTGGTAAAATCCTAGAAATGGTTTTTCTAACATTATTGAGGCCTAAGTAGGCCTAAGGAATAAATGAATGATGTATATAACAATAAAATAAACGAAGAAAATAGAAATAATGATAATTTCCATAATAGAAAAAAATGGTCATTTTGGACCTCGAGTCTAAATTTTTAAGTTTTCATGAACTTGAGTACCTTTACTCTATTATGGACCTTTTCTCAGTGTCAAAAGAGTAAAAAGTTTGAGCCAAAAGGAAGAAGAAGGCAAAGTCAACTATGCAATGGCATTTTTGTAAATAAGTGGAACTTTAGTCAACCCAAGTATAAAAATCTTATTTTTCCAGCACCTTTTCTTCACTTCCAATAGCTTCTTTTTCTTCCTTCCATCTATACTCCCCATTTCACGTTTTTCTATCTTCCATGGAAGCTTTCCTTGAAACCTCCATGATTTTCTCATGGTAACCCCAAATCTTATGTTTTTATATACCTTGTCATAAGGTTTTTCATGCTCTTTCACTTCTACACCTCCAGAAACCTCAAAAGTCTTTCCTCAATGCTTTCTCTCACTAGCTGGACATTTTAGAAAGAGAGAGAGACTTTCCATAATAGCTTGACAAACTTTTGGAAAGGAAGTCAACTACAAAACCACCAAGGTTCCAACGAGACCCCACATCTTTACTTGGAGCATTAATGGAAGTCGAAGTCAATTAAAGAATCAACAAAGACAAGTGAGTGAACTTGCATTAAAATGTTTTAGAATAAATGATTATATGCTTGATTTAACCACTTGAAATATTTTATTAGTTTTTCTTTAAAATTTGCATGGGAACAAGCCTTTGATGGAACATTTTTATGTTGTGAAATATGAATGTGATGAACTAATGTGTTTTTACATTTTGTTTATGTGTATGTCATGCATTTAATGGCACTATTGGGTGACAATTGTAATTGGGCGTGTGTGGTGTGGGAGTGCACATGACGGTGATAGTGGTGTGCTGTGTGAGTGCACACACTGATGATATATGCTATGTGCGGTGTAGGAGTGCACATGACGGTGATAGTGGTGTGCTGTGTGAGTGCACACACTGATGATATATGCTATGTGTGGTGTAAGAGTGCATATGATGGTGATAGTGGTGTGCTGTGTGAGTGCACACACTGATGATATATGCCATGTGCAATGGGAGAGTGCACAGGATGATTCTAGCTATGTGTGGTGTGGGAGTGCACATGAGCTGGTGAAATGGGAGTTGTATACATGTATACACATACCATAGAGAGGTTAGGGAAAATATTATGTGTTTGCATTGAATATTGAATGTTAAAATTTGACAAATGTTTTCCAATTGATTTTCACTACAACAAAAATGGATTTTCATTATGACAAGAATTCTTTTAATGTCATTACCCTGTTTCTCGCTGCAGCGAGAAACTCTTGGGTGCTGGGGGCTTGTCTAGCCCAGATTTTCACTGCAACGAAAATGCATTCTCACTGCAGCGAGAAACTCTCGAGTGGTTGGGTAAAATGCTTGCCCGAATTTTTGCTGCAGCGAAAATGCATTCTCACTACAGCGAGAAACTCTCGGGTTGTTGGTGTGAGACATCGACCTTTGTAGGCCCATAACTAGGTGTAGACGCGATAACATGGGCCAAGCGTAATTTCATCATTTCCTTAGTGAGCCCCTAAAAGTAGGCTTTCAAACAATATTAAGGTCTAAGTAGGCCTAAGGCATAAATGAATGATAAAAATAAGGGTAAAATGACAAAGAAATAAAAATAATGATGATTTCCAAGATAGGGGCAAAATGGCCATTTTTCATTTAGGGTCAAATTTTTTTAGTTTTCGTGAACTCGAGTATTTCTAGACTATTATGGACTTTGTCTCAGTGTCAAAAGAGTAAAAAGATTGCACAAAGGATTGGAGGAAGACAAAGCCAACTTGTTAAGGGCCTTTTTGTAATTTAAGTGGAGTTGGATAAGCTTGAGCTATAAATATCATCTTCTAGCAGCTTCTTCTCATTTTTTCAGCAGTTTCTTCTTCTTTTTTTTTCCTCCTCCCATCTCATGTTTCTTTCACCCTCCTTGGAAGCTTGTTATGAAACGTCCATAACTTCTCTCAAGTTAGCTCCAATTTTCATGCTTTTGTGCACTTTTGCATAGAGCCTTTGTGCTCTTTCACTCTCTCACTTTAAAACCCTTGAAAAGTTTTACTTCCATACTTTTTCTCACTAGGTAGGTGTTTTAGAGAGAAAAAGAGGGAGCTTATATAATAGCTTGGAAGAATTTTGAAAAGAAATTCAATTATAACCCACCAAGGTGAGTGAACTTGCATTAAAATGCTTATATAATCATGTGGTTGATTAAATTCATTGAAATATTTTATCTACTTTTCTTTAAAAGATGCATGGGAACAAGCTTTTAATGAAACGTTTTGCATTGTGGAAGGCGATTGTAATGAATCCATGTGCCCTGTGTTATGTTGATATATATATATCTAAATATATATGGTATGTATTGATAGTAATATTGATTGTAAATACAACTGAGCATATGTGCGATGTGGGGGAGCACATACCGGTGATGACAGGTGTGGGAGTGTGGATGATGATATTGCTTGCGCACATGTGGGGGATGTACACGGTAGTATAAATTGTGCATGATGTAAGGGATGCATACGATGACTCCAGCTATGTGCACGATGTGGGGGTTGCACATGAGCTGGGTGAGGCGGTGGTAGTATTGGTGGTTATGTATGTGTATATATATATATATATTTATATTTATGCAATAGAAAGTTCATGAATGTGGGATATGGTTGTAATGTATGTGAAATCTTGCATGTTGAACCTTGGAAATTGCTAAGTATTTTCAAGTTAATTTTGTCATTTGCAGGAAAATGGCCTTTTCCTGATACGTTGAAAACTTTTTTTTCTTGGTGTCTTGTTTCTCACTACAATGAGAATCATTCTCACTGCAGCGAGAAACTCTCGGGTTTGGAAGGTTTATATTAGCTTGGTTCTCGCTGCAACGAGAAATTTGCTGAAGCCTCTAGTTGCAGCGAGATTTATTCTCGCTGCAGTGATAAACTTACTGTCTTGCTTGTTACCTTGTTTGGTTGCTGCCCTATTTTCCACTTTTTTAGCACCATAGTTGTTCATGGACTTCCAACATCGAGGACTTAATTAATTAAGTTTGAAATGAGGGGGGTTTAGTGAGAAACCCTCAGCTAGTTGATAATTTGAGCCAAATTTCCACTGCAGCGAGGACCCATCATTTCACTTGAGATGCTTGAATGCTATTAAAGTTTTCACTCTTCAAATCTTTTATTGTGCATGGATCCTTTATTGTCAAGTGATTAACTCATTAAGGGTTTAATGAGGGATTTTAATAAGAACTAAACTAAATTGCATTGTTTTTGAAAATGAGTACATCATGATTTCTTTAAACTTTCCTTATCGTTTGCTTGTTCCCTTCCTTTGTTCACTCACTAGGTTTATACTCACTGTTTTCAACTTCATGTTTTCAAATCAGGAGGTAGCCGGTAACTAGGTCGAGGTGTCCTCGTAGATTCGTCTCCTTAGTAGGTATCTTGGCATTCAACAGCTGAACTTTTGCCTGAGTCTCTCTGCTGAAAGTTGAGTATTCTTTTTGTTGTGTATAGACAAACCCGATGTAAATTATTAAGATGTATGTTTTAGACAATACATGTATATTTTGATTAGTAATGCCACTATGAATTGGAAATGGTTAGCATTATTTTGAATTTGAAATTATGAAATGTGACTTTGGTAACTTTTGATGGAATGATGAACATGTCATATAAATAGGCTTGCTTGGGTTTAGTGGGCAACGTCCATTAGGCCCATGCGCCAGTCATGGCTCGAAAATTGGATTGTGACAATTGGTTCAAAAATTTGCCCTAAAGTTCGTTGCAGCGAGAATGCCTTTCCGCTGCAGCGAGACTCGCTCTGCTATGCTTGCCTTGCTTGAACTCTACTGTACTTTCACTCTTTAAATTCTTTATTGATCATGGATCTTTCAATACTAAGGCACTAAATGATCAAGAGTTGAATTAAGAGGTTTTAACAAAAAATTGAGAAAAATTGCATTGTTTTCAACACAAGTGCATCATGTTTTCTAAAACTTCCCATATTAATGCTTGTTCCCTTCCTATGTTCACTCACTGAGTTTGTACTCACTCTTTTCAATTTCATGTTTTTTAGATTCAGATGTAGTTGGAACCTAAACTGAGGCGTCCACTGACACTCACCTTTTGGTAGGTACCATGGCATTTAGTAGTTGTACCTTCACCCAAGGTCACTTTGCTGGAAGTCAATGAGTCTTTTTGCCTGTGCATGTGTACATGTTATGTAAACCACTAAGATACATGTCGTAAACAATATATGTTTATTTTGATTAAAGTTGCCACTATGAGTTGGCAATGGGTGACATTATTTTGGATAATATAAATGTAAGCAGTTGACTGCCATGTTATATTGTTGAAATAATCATACTTGAGAATCTAGAAATATGACATTTAAAGTGATGGATAGAATGATGAACAGGATCATATAAAAAGCCTTGCTTGGGCTTAGTGGGCTACGCTCATTGGGCCCATGCATTGGTCATGGCCAGGGAATTGGGCTATGACACGACTCAAGTTCGGTGTTTATGATAGATGAATGTACACCTATGAATCTAGTTGTTGAAGTTTTCGGACTTTCGAGTATTCTTGTGACAGATTGTGTACAGGTGTACTAGACGACTAAAGCTTGCTTAGATCAAGGGATTTCTTTTCTTTAGTTCTTGTGCGAGCCATGGCTGGGGATTTGGATTGTGACAAGATCGATTTTTCATCTTTGGAGAGGACTCCAACTCACTTTGGTAGATTTATTTAATGGCATTCGGTAGGCATCTTGGCTTTCTTCAAGTCCACTCCACTATCCATGTTGAGTATTTAATTTTGTATTAAAGGTGTGACATTTACAAAGTTACAATTATTGTTGTACGTATTATATTGACAATGAAAAGGATGAAAATGTTATCTCATGATATGTTGTTATTTATACTATTATATATATATATATGTGTGTGTGTGTGTGTGTGTGTGTGAATAGGTGAAATGGGTCACTATATTAAAATGATCACATACGAGGTGATATGTTCTTTTATTTGTTAGGCTTGTTTGGATCTAATAGGTTTTGCTATTGAGCCCTTGCATTGGTCATGACCCTGGTTTGGATCATGTCACTAGCGAACAAAACAATAGTACTTATGAACTTGAGTAACTAAAACATTATATTTTTGAGTCATCGAAACAAAATTTTTGAAGAGTTAGGTGAAGAAAATGGTAATTTACTCTTATTCTAAACATAACATGTTCGTGGAATTTTTAAATTCTAATATTGGTATATAATTAGATAATAATGTATTTAATTAATGATAGTTTATATAATTTTAATATTAATAGTTAGTAAATTTATGTCATTAATATTAAAATTTGAATGATTATCTGAATTCTATAATTTCAATACACATAATCATCTATTTACTAAAATTTTGACATAATGCTTATATCATGGAATATAATCTTATGTATATAATTTGAATTCATATTATGAAACGTCAGATTTGTTCCCAATTTGATATGTGATCTTGGTTTCTAACATATTAAGCTTTTTTTTTTAAAAAAAAAGATTTGTAGACCCATCAATAGCCTATTTTGCATCTTTTTATCTACTTTTTTGTGAGCCTTAATGCTGTGGGGCATCAGACCTTTTTGAGGTAGATAATGTCATTCAATTATCAGTTATTTAGGTTTAATCTTACTATTTGTTCTTCCTGTACAGCTCACACACCTAAAATTTCTATGTTACATAAACCTTAATTTATCCAAAAAAAAAAATTTACAAATAAAGATTATATATGGCAATTTATATATCCCAAAGCTAACTCAAGATAAAATAAAATTAAAAATCAGATAGCTAAAAAGTAAAACCACAGGCAGACTCTTTTTGGGCGCCCACAGTCTTACATAAAAATAATAGACAAAATCTGGTTTAGGTAAAATGCATTTTTAAGGGAAACAAAGATAATGTTTGGAAAGTAAAATAAAAAATCCAAGAATGTATATAGATATTTTCTAAAATTTATTAAAATGTTCGTATTTTAAAAAATATAAATTTATATTTGTAGAAGCTGTTAACATGTTTTTAATGAGAAATCTGATATTTATTTATTTATTTACTATTCCAAAAATGAAAAAAATAGAGTTTTTTTTATTTATAAAATAATAAATGGCTTAGTTCACATATTTGTACGGACTCCTGAAAATCGGGAGGTAATAGATTTGAACAGGGTTAGCTCTCAATAAGATGTGGCGAGACGCACGCAGTTCTAAGACAAAGGGCTCGTGCTTTGCACGTGCATCTGTTGCGGTTTCTCTGCCTCTTCACTCCACTTTTGCTTGCATGGCTTCCACATTTCAACTGCTGTCTTTTTCCTCTTTTCTTTTCCCGACATTTTGTCCTCCTTTGATCAGTAAAATTACACCAGTACCCCTACCTCTCCCTTCGTTTGAACAAGTAATCTTCCAGAAAACATAACTTTTCTTGTTGTAAAGGTTACATTTTTTAACAAATAAATATAGGTACAATTTTTTGGGCACGGAATCGGGAAAACACCAAAGAAATAATTTCGTCGTACTATTGAAATGATTCAAAGAAATTAAAAATTTTAGATCTATAAAGGTAGTATAATAGAGAAAGGGGAGAACCTATACTCATGGCCGATCATTCTTTTTTCTAGATTTTACCTTATTTTAATAAAAATTAATTAATAAAAACTTATAAAATAAAATGGAGGTGAAATCGTGGGTCGGTTTTTGTAATAAAATTATGCATGTAGGGTTGTTTGCGAAAGAAGGAAAGCAGAAAAAACAATCCCGGAGAAATCGCATTACCCAAAGAGGCCACTCCCCAACTTTACCTAAACAAGAAGAAGATGGGATAGCAAAGCACTCACCCCCGGTTTTCAGGTCTTTTACTGCACTCCTTTGGAAACCACTGCGCCTTCCCAAAGACAAATAACTCCCTGCCCCCTTATATACCATCCCTCGTCTCCTCTCCCTCTCCCTCTCCGTACCACCTCTCTCTGTCTCTGTCTCTCTCTGAAATTGGTCCCATAAGATTATAATGAAGATGAGCTGTAATGGCTGCAGAGTCCTGCGTAAAGGCTGCAGTGAGAACTGCATCATTAGACCTTGTCTTCAATGGATCAAGTCCCCTGATTCTCAAGCCAATGCTACTCTCTTCCTGGCCAAGTTCTATGGCCGTGCTGGCCTCCTCAACCTCATCGAAGCCGGTCCTCAACACCTTCGCCCTGGTAACTAATTCGCAATCCTTTCGAAAGGATTATGAGTATTACTTTTTTCAGATTACAAATCGATGTTATTCATATGCCTGAAATGTATAATTCCTCTTGTTTACATTGCAGCTATTTTTAGGTCACTTTTATATGAGGCTTGCGGGCGTGTCGTAAATCCAGTGTATGGGTCAGTTGGCATGCTCTGGTCGGGGAACTGGGCTCAGTGCCAAGCAGCAGTTGATGCAGTGCTTAAAGGCTCACCGATAACCCACACTTCTTCTTCTGATTCACTTGCGCTGCAACCGATTTCTCCTCTCAAGACGTACGATATCCGCCACGTCTCCAAGGAACCCAGGCCTGCTGACATCGACAAGCTCAAGACCCGCACTCGTTTCAAGCGATCCGTGAACAGGTCCAAGCGGCAGGTTGACTCGCCCAGTTATGACTCGTGGATGAGCCAACTGGGAAATGATGACAGCAAAGACGATGAGAGCATGTTCTCTGTGGAGAGTGTGGAGGGTTCGCTGGTGAACCAGATGAAAAAGGTTCCTGCTCTGAAGTTTACTAGCCAAATTGAGGAGAGTACTGATGATGTTGGGTTAGAACTGACTCTTGGATTGGTTCCTACAGCGCTGCAACCTCACCAGTGAGGAAGAATGAATCCATCATAAAGTGGTAGATGTAAACTGCAGTTGGATACAAATTGATCCTCCTCTGTGCTTCATTCATTACAGATAGAAGCAATTTTGGCGACTACAAAGATATCAACTCTAGTTTCACCTGATACATATAACAGAATGTTGAAGTTAATTATTTTGTTTCTTTTCTTTTCTTTCTTAATTTTCTGTTTGGTGCAAAAGAAATGTTGGTGGGTTTTTTCATTTTTCTTGTTGGTAAAATTGTAAAATTAGGACACAGATAAATTTAGAGCATACAATTTGTATTTTTTAAACAATCATCTGTGTATCAAATTTTCACAAAAAAAAAAACAAAAGACAATGCATTTTTCTTTTTTCCGCGCCCATGACTTGGAACATAACTAAATCCAAGCTCTTTGCTAAGACAAACCAAAGGATTCAGCTGTCTAATTTTCAAGGTATTGGCAAATAAATTAAGAGCGATGCAGAATTATTTATGGTATTTTCTTTGGTGGAGAACTGGATATGGTTGGGTGTTGATATACTTGCCAAATATGGGTTTGCTTAATTTTGTAGTTTCGATTTCTGGGTGGGTGCTTGCTGCTGCAGCAAGTTGGCAGTTGGCAGTGAAGCCTTCATGGTCACCACACGGCTCCAAGGCAGTGGGGTCATTCCACGTAGACTCGTGTGTTTTTGATAAGGGGAGTGGGGTACTATTACAAATAGGTCTCAAAAGAGGTTCTATTATAAATAAGTAAAGAATAGGGATGATGAGCCAAGTCTAAAGAATAGGGAAGTTGTTGAGCAAGGCGAAGAATAAGGCAAGAGAATAGCTAAGTGGAGAGAATATAAGAGGTAGAGAGTAAGCCCAAAGTCCCTTGAGAAAGGAATTGTCTGAACTCTTATATATAGACCAAGAGACTCACGTTATACATAGTGGAGTAATGGCTTTTTTTTTTTTTTGTATAAATGCACGTTTAGGCCATTTATGGCATAGTGCGAAGTGCATCACTTGTTTTTAAGGAAAGAGGAAAGCGAAAAAAAAAATACTAGTACTTCATAAAAATTTAAGTCAAAAACCTTACTTCTATATCTGAGCTATTATACAAAACTCTTCAAAATATCTCAAAAATGAAATTAACTCATAAACTCTACTACTAGTCCCGGGTTTACTTTCACTATTGTCCATAATGCTATAAATGTTTCACTCATTTTGATCGCTCTCATTGCTCTCTACATAGAAATAGGCATGTTATGAAATTACTTTATATAAATATAGAGGGATAATACTCTAGTAGCGAAAATCGAGCCTTTACTTTTTGCTTCATGCATAGGGATCCCTTGTAAAAAGGTTTCCATGTATTTATAATAAAGAAAATAATATTGACTTATTAAACTTTTAATACACATGAAATATATTAAAAAGATTTCCAATCGTTTACATAGAGTAATATTACGCTCTTACACACGGAGTTGCTGTGCAATATTGTTCTTTGCATGCATGGTTGTGCCACGTAGTAATTTATATGTAATATTGTCTTATGTCTAGCATTGTCTTGCAAATGATGATGTTTTGCGGATGCATTATCCGATGCGCAATGTCATGGACTATGCTCCTTTGCTTAAGTATGCGATAGTCTGTGTAGCGCTTGAGTGGACAGTTCCCACACAAGCTAGTCAATAACTTATCTAGATCTAAACAAACATCAACAATAGTCACAAATTATATTAATGCAATGCACATAGAAATAATAGGGCATATCGGATGCCATACATGCAACCACTAGAGCCATATAAAGAAAAATATTTTCTTAATATGAAAATGAGTACAAAAGGACTAAGACATGCCATTATCGGGCCATAAGGGCAGCCCTAGATGGTTTGCTACATACATACCTTTACTAGTGAGGCAACCCAATAATCCACCGACTGCTCACCCTCTATAAAGAGTTTACGAGATTTTATAAGTATTTTACCAATAGCCATTACAATGCTTGAAATGAGGACATTCTATTCCTAGAGGGTCTTTCACTCTAAAGACTTAACAAGTATTTCTAAAGATGTCACTACAAGCCATTACAATGCTTGAAAAAAGGACATTTCCCTTACAAGTACAAAAGACTCAATCTCCTAGACAACTCTACCTAGTCATAGTTCAATATAAGGTTGGCTCATGACATCCTCCCCCACTCAATCTGTCGATGTCTTTATTGACTGGTTGGCTTGAAATTCTTCAATCTTCTGTTGGAAGGCGTAGAGATTGGCTTCTTTCTCTTAGGTGATCTCATCTGGCCCTAAACTTTTCAATCTTACCACGTACTTCTATGTCGGTTGTCAGTTGATTATCATCGTCCTCCCTACCAAAATTTTCTCCAATGGATGCTGTGATGGTGGCTTAGTATTAATGGCGGCTCTTATGGCTCTACTCTTACTTGCATTTGATAGATCTGCATGGAATAGCTTCAAGTTGCTGACATGAAATAGAGGGTGTACCTTCATTCACTTAGGTGAATCAATCATGTAGGAAATCTTCCCTACCTTGCGTATAATCAGTACTGAACCTTTATACTTCCATACTAGTATTCGATCTCTCTTCCTTAGGAATCGAAATTGTTCGGGTACCAACTTCACTAGCACCAGGTCTCTTACCTTATAGTGTTGCTCCCTTAAACCTTTACCTGCCCACTTCTTCATGCAGCTGGAGGCTTTCTCTAAATAGGCTTTATCGATTTCAATGTTTTGTCTCCACTCCTTAATAAAGTTGAATGCTTGAGGATTCTTCTCGCTATATGATTCCATTAATGTATGGAGAAGTTTAGGTTGTTGTCCGGTGATGACCTTGAAAATGGTTCTATTAGTGGCTGAGCTATTCTATGAATTGAAACATAGTTGAGCCACATCTAGTAGGTTGGGCCAATTCTTCTAGTTCGCCTATATAAATTGTCATAAGTATTCTTCTAACAACCCATTGAAGTGCTCTATCTGACCATCTGTTTGCGGATGATAACTAGAGGATGTGTTAAGTTCTAACCCCAATAGTTTGAAAAGCTTTTTCCAGAAAAAGCTTGTAAGATCTCTGTGGCTAATAATGTTCTTCGAAATACCCTAATATTTTACCATATGTTTAAAAATCATACAAGTTATTCTTTCTGTAGAGTCAAACTTCTGCACCAAAATGAATGTCGTGTACTTGGAGAAATGGTCCACCACTACCAAGATTACTGTCATATCTCCCACTTTAGAAAGTCCAACAATAAAGTCCAGAGATATACTTTCCCACAGTTTGGTCGATACTAGTAGAGGTTCGAGCATTCTCGTTAGTCTTTGTTTGTCTTTTTTGTCCTACTAGAAAAATGAGGCACGTCTTCGTATAATCTATCACATCTTGCCGCATATGAGGCCAATAGTAACCCTATTTTAGTAGTGCAACGATCCGCTGCCAACCTGGATGTCCTACCCAATGAGTGTCGTGACATTCCCGCATTAATTTCTACTTAAGCTCTCTTGCTCTTGGAACAAATATGTGTGATCCTTTTATTAGTAAGTCCATTTTCCACCTAAAAGTATTTTGACTTTCCACTCTCTATCAACTTTATAATGGCCATTGCTTGGGGATCTCGATGCATGTTTTCCTCAATAAGATTATGGATATTTGCACTTTGCTTGCTATCATTAGTGCTATCACCCTCAGAGCTGTGAATTTAGCCCTCCTACTGAAGGCGTTTGCCACACAGTTCGTCTTGTCAAGTTTGTGCTCGAAGAAGACATCGATTAAGAACTTTTGCCATCTCACCTGCTTGGTTGTAGGTTTTGGCTGTGTGAGAAAGTGACTTACGACTGTGTTGTTGGTCTTAACCACGAATTGTGATCCTAGCAAGTAGTGTTGCTAGGCTCATAAATAGTGAATCACTGCTAGTAATTCTTTCTCTTTTTCCATGTTTCTCCTCTTAGCTTCATTTAACATCTGAACTTTGAATGTAACTGGATGTCCTTCTTGTAACAACACTCCTCCAAAGGCAAAGTCTGATGCATCTATCTGTACCTTAAAGGGCTTTGTAATATTGGGGAGTGATAAAATGGCATCCGTCATCATTAGGTTTTTCAAGCCTTCAAACGCTTCTTAGCATTATGACTTTCAACTCCACTTTTGTCCCCTTTTCAGCTATTCTGTCAGTGCTACTATCTTTCTTGAATATCCTTCCACAAATCTTTGATAATAATTAGCTAGTCTTAAAAACAAACAAAGCTTAATTGTATTCTTAGGGGTGGCCCACTGTTTGATAGCCTTCACCTTCTACACATCCATCCGGATGTGCCCTTATTCAATTATGTGCCAAAGAACTAAATTTGGGTTTGCACGAATACACATTTCTCCTTTTTCACATACAATTGGTTGTTGAGTATAGTAATGCTCCAGGTCCGAAAACCTCGACCGCTAGATGTGGGGTAACTTAGGGAGTCGCTACCAATCTTTTTTACCTAAGTGCGATTGGTCACTTATTAAATTGGTTCTATTTGACAAAATCTTAAATTAATTTTAAGTCCGTCGAAAGAATGATAAACTGGTCTACATATTTTATTTAGAGTTGGGTTCAAGAGTACGGTTATGCACAGAGAAGGATTAACACCCCTATGACACCCATTTCACGAACGGTACCACTTAATCATATATTATCCTAACCCATTAATTTTATTTTTATATTTCCTTAATTTGATTTATTTAATTCATCTTTTATTCTTTTAACAAGTTAAAATGTTTCATTTGGTTTTACGAATTTGACGTGCATGTGATGCAATTGTGAAATGCATGGCATAAAATCGAGATAATACCAGATGAAAACCTTTTATTAAGTGTACTTTCCAAATCTGCCTATCATACTGATGGGATCGAGAGTATTCTCTCACCTAGGGAAGTACTTGAAAAATTCACCTTCACAAATTTACTAGGTAGATCCCATCATCGAGATAGTCATTTGCGAGTAAAAACAGTATTTTCATGAATGCAAATGCTAACATGGGCAACAGCTTTTTATTAAAGATATTTCTCCGAACCCTCCCATCGTACTGGTGGGATCCGAGGGTATCTTTTCACCTAAAGAGTTTACCGAAGAAATTTACCTTCGCGAGCTTCCTTGGAAAGTCCCATCATCGAGGCTTACACATGCATACAGAATATATCTATATGCCATGACATTTAACAATGCAACCATGGTACGTGATGCACTTATAATTCTAATGTTTGTTCCTTATTTTATTATTTCTCCATGTAAGCATATATACCATGACTAAATATTTTATATTTACTTATTGCTCCATTTTTATTTCGTTATGTATTTTGCTATATAAGTACTTATTTATTTTACTATATAAAATTTTCCAAAATCATACTTTTAGACCAAGTATTTTTATTATCGATAATTATTATTATTATTTATGCATATGTATTTTATCCATTTTTGTATTATTATGATTAACAAATTTATTGTTATCATTAATTTCCAATTTCTTTTATTTGTATATTTTGATTAATTAGTGATTAAGAATGTATAGTTTTTTATTTATTTAAAATCAGGAATATTGAAATTTTGAATTAGGACCTTCCCATCGTACTGGTGTTATCTTAATCAAAATCCCTAACCCAAGGAAATGCACTTGAAATTGTGATTTCTCACGTTCCAAATGGACATCCCATCATCGATATTGATTCCAAATCAAACATTATATTTTATACTTAATAATTCCATACTAGGTGTTATTGTTTTAATTTTAATTTTAATTTTATTTATTTATTTATTTTTATTTTTTTAGACCCAATCTTGGAATCTTTCCTAACTATAAACATCGATCCAAAATATATATTTTATTATTATTTCGATCATTTCTCTACATATATTACTATTATACTTCTTCTTTTTTTAAAAAAGAAAACTAAATCTTCTTTTATAAAAAATATATTTTTTTATTTTTTATTTTATTTTTATATTTATCTAAATTTATGTTCTTTACAACTATGAATTTTTACTATTTCTTTGTTGTTATTATTATTATTATTATTATGGTTAATTTTTTTTGTTTATTTTGATTTTCTAACACTAAATTGGACCTACATGTTTAAACATATAATCTTTCCTTAGATTAAAATTAAACTAAAAATACATTTATTTAAGCAAAATGGGCTAGATCAAAAATCAACCTAAAAAAACCCAAGTAAATGAGGGAAATTATACCTTACTAGGCTAAGATTGGCTCAACTCAAAGCTCGACGGAAGGCCCAAGCCCCCTGCACCAAGCCCGCTCCTTTAGGTCCACAATGTTGCACTCCAAATGCATCGTTTAGTGCTTGAATGGCCAGCTATTCTTCTTCTCTTCTCTCTTTTTCTTTTTTTTTTCTTTTTTTTTATTTCCTTCCTTCTCTTTTTCTTTCTTTTTCTCTCCTTTCTTTCTTTTTTTCTTTTTTTATTTCCTTCCTTCTCTTTTTTCTTCCTCTCTCCTCCGATCGATTTCTTCTCTCCATTCTTTTCTCTTTTTTTCTCTTTCTTTCCTTCTCTTTGTTCTTTCTCTTTTTCGATGCCAATCTCTTTTTCTCTTTTTTTTTTCTTTTCTCTCATTCCCTTTCTTCTTATCTCTTCTTCTTTCCATTACCGTTGACTTCTTCTCTCTATTGCTTTTTTTTTTCTTTCTTTCCTTCTCATTCTCATTCTCTTCCTCTTCTTTCTCTCCTTGCCACCGACCTTCCTTCCATCAAGTGTTTCTTCTTCCTTCTCCATCTCTTTCTCTTTCTTCTTCTCTTTTTCTCTTCTCCTCCGGACGGCTTTCATTCTCTCTTTTTCTTCTCCACGGATTAGCCTTCCCTTTTTCCCTATTTCCTAGTCGGATCTCCCTCTTCACTCCCCAAATATTCTGCCCACAAAACCCATTTCCTTTTTTTTTGTTTTCTTTTTGGTATTTTTTTGTTTCCTTTTGGTTGTGATTTTTTCTTTAATTGTGGTAGGGTAGTCAGCTGGTAGTTTAGGATTTTTTTGGTTCCTGGTTTTTGGTTTGGAAGACTTGTGTTTTTTGTTGTTTGAATCTACCTTTTTTTTTTGGGTTTCAAAAATGCTCCCCCTAGTTGTTTGTTTGAGAACTCCCTTTTAAAAGCTAGATTGTCCAAAATTTTGGACAATCTAGAGGTGAAATCATGCTCTTTTGAGGATGATTTCACAAGGCTTTGGCACAAAGGGGAGTTGGTAGCCAGAGGTGACCATGCTTCCCCAAATCCAGCTGCTTCCCAAGGGCATTAAATGCCCTGCAATGATAAACTGGAGAGGGAGGCTGAGAGTACGCTTAGTCCTTTCCTTTCTCTATTTTCTCTCTTTTTATATTTTAATTTTTATTATATTGTATTATTATTTATTTTTATTTTAGTTGATTTTTGGAGAATAGGTGTCTACAATTGCCCCTCTTTGTACATTCTTGAGAATCAAGACATTGTATTCGACTTATCTTGGGGCAAGTTTGATTTAAGCAATTCGATCTAGGGTTGACCTATCTCGAAATAGGTTTGATTTTTTTTAAAAAAAAAACAAGATTTCTACGCTTGACCTGGGTTTGAAAAAAATGAAATTTCTGAGCTTGATTTAGGCACGACCTATCTTAAAATGGGTTCGATAAAATTCCTAAACTTAATCTAGGCTCGATCTATCTAAAAATAGATTCGATTTAAAAATTGAAATTTCAAGACTTGATCTAGGCTCGACCTACATTAGAACAGGTTCGATTTAAAATTAAAATTCTTAGACTTAATCTAGGCTCGGCCTATATCAAAACAGATTCAATTTAAAATTGAAATTCCTAGATTAATCTAGGCTCGACCTATATCAGAACAGATTCGATTTAAAAAATTAAAATTCCTAGACTTAATCTAGGCTTGATCTATATTGGAACAAGTTTGATTTAAAAATGAAATTCCTAGACTTAATCTAGGCTCGACCTATATCAGAACAGGTTCGATTTAGAATTGAAATTCCTAGACTTAATCTAGGCTCGATCTATATCAGAATAGGTTCAATTAAAAATTAAAATTCTTAGATTAAATCTAGGCTCGACCTATATCAGAACATGTTCGATTTAAAAAATTGAAATTCTTAGACTTAATCTAGGCTCGACCTATATCAGAACAGGTTCGATTTAAAAATTAAAATTCTTAGATTTAATCTAGCTCAACTTATATCACAACAGGTTAGATTAAAAATTGAAATTCTTAGACTTAATTTAGGCAAGACCTATCTCACAATAGGTTCGATTTAATTCTCTAATGCCAGTTTAATTGGATTAACATAAAAATGAAAGACTAAAATCCTTCCATCAAAGTTTTACAACCTCAACACTTTAGGTTGGGTGAATTCCTACTTTCAAAGCTTGGAACATGAATTAATTTTGATTCTTATTTTGAAAATGATCATGTGCATGGCTAGGCATGTATGCATGATTGAAATGATATAATGCTTTCATGTTTATGATTTATTAAGGTTCCTAGACCCTTCTCTTGCTTCATCCAACTTTTCCACTACAACTTTCAATCATCTTCATCTGTGTCTTTCTTCATCTGTTGACATTCTTAATTTTCCTTAGGCATGCCTTCTTTTGACACTTAACTGCCTCTTTTTTCTTTTCCTTTTTTTTCATGTTGAGGCTCTTTTTTCTTTTTACATCATCTTTAAGTCTTTCATTGAACAATAAATGTAATTTCTTGCTTAATTAGTTCATTTCCTTACCAGTCATCATTCATTTCCATGACAATCATCATGTTGAATTATGTAATGGTGGAAAGCAAGCTTGAAATATAGAAAGGAAGGAGAATTATATACATATAAAAATGCAAAAAACTCAAAGAAAGGGAAATTTACAAAGTAATGATTATATCATTCAAACAATGAACACTCAAACCATTTAGAGTAGATAATCCGATCTTTTGATTTTGAAAATTATCCTTGATAGATGTCCTAAGCAAATATGAAGATTCTGGATTCGATGACTTCTATTTGTTTTGCAAAGTCGACGACTTCATTTTCAGTGCAGTTTTCATACATTAGTTTGTACTTCATCTGAGCCAGAAGCTTCAGATCTTCATCCCAAATTTCCTTTTTCGGCTCAAGTCGCTTTTTACGGGTTTTCAACATGAGCCACCTCTTTTGGATTCGAGTCGTCCTTTCGAATTTTCAACATGAACCCCTTTAATTTTTGTTTTTAATTTTCTTTTTGTTTTTGATTTTGTTTTTTTTAAGCATATTATTTTGTTTATCGCATCCGCATTTATTGGATTAGGCAAGTCTCTTCCATCTATGTTGGTTAAAATTAAGGCTCCTCCTGAAAAAGCCTTTTCACCATATATGGTCATTCCCAGCTCGGAGCCCATTTTCCACAAAAATCATTTTGGTTAAGGAGTATCCTTTTGAGGACTAACTCCTTTTTTTGAAAATGCCTGGGATGAACTTTTTTCTCATATGCCCGCATCATCCTTCGTTGGTACATTTAGCCATGACAAAGGGTTGTGAGCCTTTTTTCCTCAACAGATTGAACTATTCATAACAAGAGCGAATCCACTCAGTGTCTTTTAATTCTGTCTCCATTAACACTCTCAAGGATGGGATTTCCACTTCAAAGGGTAGCACTGCTTCCATTCCATATACTAATGAATATGGGGTTGCCCCGTAGAGATATGCATAAAAGTTCAATATGTGTGCAAGGCAAAAGGACGTTTCTCATGCAAGTCTTTATAAACTTCAGTCATCTTTTCAACAATCCTTTTGATATTTTTTTTGGCTGCTTCTACCGCTCTGTTCATTTTTGGACGGCAAGTTGTCAAGTTATGACGCCTGATTTTGAATTTAGCACAAACCTTTTTTACCATCGTACCATTTAGATTACTTGCATTATCGGTAATGATTCTTTCTAGAAGTCCATATCGACATATTATTTCCTTTTTGATGAATTTGCAAAACCATTTTTTATGTCACATTGGCATAGGAAGCTGCTTCTACCCATTTTGTGAAGTAATCAATGGCCACCAATATGAATCGATGTCCATTAGAAGCCTTTGGAGTAATGAGCCCAATTACATCCATTCCCCACATTGAAAATGGCCAAGGTGCTGTGAAAATGTGCAATGGGGCTAGTGGAGCATGGATTATGTCTGCATAAATTTGACACTTGTGGCATTTTCGAGCAATGTTTATGCAATCTGATTCTAGTGTCAACTAATAATATCCAACTCTCATAATTTGTCTAGCCAGCATATGTCCATTAGCATGAGCTCCACAAGTTCATTCATGGACTTCTTCCATTAGTTTATTGGCTTCAGTAGCATCCACACATCTCAAGAGTACTTGGTCTCGACTTATTTTGTAGAGTACCTCTCCACTGAAGAAAAAACCCATTGCTAACTTTCTAAGAACTCGTTTATCATTTTCTATGACATTCTTAGAATATGCCTGGTGCTTGATGAATTGCACGATATCATAATACCATGCTTTACCCTCAACTTGTCCTTTAAGATTCAAGCAATGCGCGAAGACTTCACGAATTCTTAAATTAAAAAGGAGTATATCAACCACTTCATTTATTTTGAATATTGCTTCAAGGGTGGCCAAAGCATCAACAATCTGGTTCTCTTCTTAAGGCAAATGGTTGAAGCTGATTTTTTTTAATTATTTGCTTACTTTTGTAACCAACTTCTGATATGGGATCAGTTTGGAATCCCTCGTTTCCCATTTTCCTTGCATTTGACATATGACCAAAGCAGAATCTCCATAGACTTCTATTGTGTCAATCTTCATGTTGATTGTTGCTTGTAATCCCATTACACATGCCTCATATTCTGCCATGTTATTGGTGCAATTGAAATTTAATCTTACGATGGTTGGATAATACTTCCCATTTAAAAAGATCAAAACTACCCTAATTTCATGCCCCAAAGCATTTGATGCTCCATCAAAATAATTTTTCCAAGCGCTAAGTTTGTCGGACTCTTCGTCTATATGCAAGATGGACATCAGATCTTCATTCGAAAAATCAAAACTTATAGGCTCATAATCATCCATGGCTCGATCTGTAAGGAAATTGGCAATGACATTCTCTTTAATTGATTTTTGGGACACATATACAATATCATACTCAGACAATAGAACTTGCCATCATGCTATTCTCTCGAACAAAGATGGTCTTTCAAAAATATATTTGATGGGATCCACTTTTGCCACCAACCATGTTGTATGATACAACATATATTACCAAAGCCTATGAGCAGTCCATGCTAGTGCACAACACATCTTTTCAAGTGTAGAGTATTTGGACTCATACTCGGTGAAGTTTTTGCTTAGATAGTATATGGCATGTTCTTTCTTGCCTATTTCATAATGTTACCCCAGCACACATCCCATGGAGTTCTTGTTCACTGTCAAATACAGGATAAGAGGTCTCCCGACTATTGGTGTTACCAACATTGGTGGATTCACTAGATATTCTTTGATCTTATCAAAAGCTGCTTGACATTCTTCATTCCACTCTCCTGGGTCATGCTTTCGGAGCAGCTTGAAAATTGGATCACATTTGGAGGTGAGTTGGGATATAAATCGAGCAATGTAATTCAACCTCCCTAAGAATCTTCTCACTTCTTTTTATGTTTTGGGAGGTGGTAATTCTTGGATAGCTTGTATTTTGTTTTGGTCTACTTCAATTCCTTTTTGGCTTACTTTGAAACCCAACAATTTTCTAGACGTAACACCAAAAGTGCATTTTGCGAGATTTAGCTTAAGCTGAAACTTTTGTAATCTCTTGAACAATTTCTTGAGATTAGTAGTATGATCCTCTTCCTGACGGGATTTTGCAATTGTGTCATCCACATATACCTCTATTTCTCTATGCATCATATCATCGAACAAGGTTACCATGACCTTTTGGTAAGTGGCACTTGCATTTTTTAGTCCGAATGGCATGACCTTTAACAGAACGTTCCCCACATGGTTACAAACATTGTCTTTTCTATATCCTCGGATGCCATCTTAATTTGATTGTATCCAGAGAAACCATCCATGAATGAAAATAGAGAGTGTTTTGTTGTGTTGTCTACAATAGTGTAAAACCCGACCCTATAAACACATGCCATGACATACATGCACTGAGTAGCATGTTATTATGCTAGGAAAGCACCTAAGAATAGACGAAACCCAGTATCGTACCTAACGGTCCACTTGAGTTGATTTAACCTCGAACTAGTTCAAATAGGAATTATAGAATGAAATTTAATATTTTATAGTCCAGGAATGACTAAAAATGATTGTTCGGAGTTCGAGGGTTCTTAGGGGTAAAATTGAAAATTTTGATGTTTAGGGGCAAAAATCGTCATTTTGCCACCTAAGATAATAATTTGATCATGGAGTGAAATTTTTGACCAAGATTAACTTTTTGGAGTATAATTTAATGATAAGAAGTGAAAATTTTCAATTTCGATAATTTTCGGAACATAGGGGCAAAACGATAATTTTGTCGTCTCGGGGTAAAAACCGTAATTTTCACCACCCAAAACTTGTCAAAATCATAGAATTTATTTATTTTTGGTATGAACAACTATGGTATGTTAAGTGGTGAAAAATTGAAGTTTAAAAGACGAAATTTTAAAAATGGGCCAATGGGAAAGTGACACATGACACTTTTTAATGATTTAATATTATTTTAATGAAAAGTCAGCCCATTTAAACCCCATTTTAAGTGATGGCCGGCCATAAGGGAGAACAAGAGAGAAAATAGAGAGGAAAGGAAGAAAAAAAGAAAAACCAAAGAGAAACAAGAAAATTCAAAGGGGAATTTGCGTTTTTCGCCCGTTTACGCGTCTAACGGTAAAATTTTTTGACTTTAGCTTGATTTCTCCCTTTCCTATGCCTTTGTTTCCATTTAGCATGCTTGAGGAGAGAGATCTAAAAGTGACATCAAGGGCTGGCCGAATTTCAAGGGGGGAGAAATTGAAATTTTTAGGTTTTGATTTTTAGTTAAATTGATAGTTTTAGTTAGTTAAATGTGTTTAGAAATTAAATTGGGCAAGAAAGCATTAAATTTTCACAATACCCACCCTTGGCCGAATCTGCAATGATGTACAATGATGATGAACTGATTTTTATTCTAAGAGAAATGAAGAGAAAATGATGAAAAATGGTTAAATGTGATAGAAAAACAAAGTAGAAAATTTACCGAGTTAATGTCCCATTTTTGGCCGAATTTTCCAAGGAGGAAAGTGAACTGATTTTGGTGATTTTAGAAGGTTATTGGCTGGTATTTAATCGTTAGAAATGTTAGAGGGAGAATGGGACGATTTAGAGCTAAAATGGAGCGCGTTAGCAATTTATCGGGTAAAATGCCAAAAATAGGTTAATACCGCGTTTAAGCCGTTTTAGGCTATTGCATTTCATACCATGCATTAGTATAGGATTTAAGTCAATTATATAGTGATTTAGCATCAATGTCGTGAATTGGGTAAATTTTGCAATGTGTCTAGGAGGAGAGCCTTTCGGTAAAGGCAAGGAAGCCGTACCTGACCAACAATGATCGGGGCACCTAGGAAGCATTTCATCTATACAAACGGTGAGTAAACCTATTATTATTGTAAATTATCTAGAGTTTATTTTTAAATGCTCTTTATGTATTTTATGAAACGAAAATGAGATTAAAACGGGATTTTTGATGTTTTAGAAATAAATGTGACAAATAAAATATATTATGTTGATTATGAAATTGAGTAATTGGAGGCTACCAATTGTCTTGAAAAATATATTTTCTTATGAATGGCTTATAATAGATGAGTATATGTGACTATATTTTATAATTGCACTAAGAATAGAATGTAAGTTGTCTTTTACTATGCAGGCTGGATAAATAAATAAAAGCCACGTTATACTATCGAAATTTTATTAAAATTGGTGGGTTTAGTCATTGTAGTGACGGGTTTCCGTGGATTGCCTATTAGAGGGGTATGGTAAATCCGGTTTCATAGTTACTCTGGCTGTAGAGGCGAGGAGGGTAACTCTCGAGGTAGTGTTAGAGTTCACTTCACGTCGAACCCCCAAGTGAATGTGTAACTCGGCCAACGCCAAGAAACGGCTTGTTTTCAAAACTAGAATGTGTTTAACATGTAAATATCTTAACAACCTTGGCGGACTCGGTTAGATGCCTCGGCCAAGGTATCCCCGAGGAAAAGATTTTGGCTTGAGCCATCTTTTTAATAAAGGTTATAAGCCTTGACAACTGTTTTGGTAAATTACAAATGTTTTATGGTTTAAGAAAGAAATTGAAAACCTTATGAAATGGTTTGTGATTTGTTGTTTAAACTTACCTCCATTTTACTCGCCTTTAGATATTTATGATAATATCTGTTTACTCATTGGGATTGCAAAATCTCACCCACCTTCTTTCGAAAAAGCTACAACTTTCATGTTTACTACTTTGCCCAGTTGGGCTTGTAAGATGGTCAAAAATCTTCTCGAAGTTGATGCACTGCAACAATCTTAGAGCAATTATGATTTCTGTTAATTAATTGGGCAAAGCTATGACTCACAAAGTCTGGTGAGGAAATCGCAACTGAAATTGACTTCTTTCTTCACATAACTTGGCTTAACTTCAAAGCTTATAAAAACAACCTTTTGGAGGACTTAAAAGGAGAATGAAGAAAACACCAGATTGAAAGTTGAGTGTCAAGCTATAAAGTCATTGAAGTTGAGAAGATTTTGAAGGATTCAAGAAGACTTGGAAGATCCAGATTATAATTCTTGAGTTTTATCTTTTTGATTATTCTTTTATTTTCTTAGTTTGTTTTTATTGTTTAAACTTTATTGAATGATGATGTCTGAGTTGATGGGGAACTAAGTTTTTTATCTAAGACTGTGATTGAACTCAAAATGTAGTTTGATTTATTTTGTTTATCTTTTTTTGCTTATGTTTGATGGATTTAAGTTGTTTATTTTATTCTGTTCTAAATGCTTCTAATTGCCTGATCACCTTAGATTGAATTGGAAACCCAAGTTAAACCTTGACGAAGGAGATTTAGGTAGACCTTGAATAGAATAACGTATGATCGAATACACTTAGTTGATTAGGTGGTTTGATTTGCATATAGGGTAGACATACACTTACAAGCCATACGTAGCTAGGATTAAAGCACAAACTTAATGAATCTTTTTTCAATTTAATTTGCATAGACATATAGTAAATTAATTGGGAGAGGTATTTTTATGAGAAACTCGACAGAGACTTGTAAATAATTTAGGACTCTAGGTTAGCAACTTACTTCATTAAACTGAGCTAAGAGAGAGAGAGACAATAATTAGATGAAGTATTGAGGGACATCATAATCTTAGGTCTGATAGTTAATTGAAGTGTCAATTTAGTAGTTTTAATTTTTCTTTTTAATAATTTTAAAATTTGGTTGTTTGAATAAAATTAGGTTGTGCTAATTTCAGTAGTTAATAGTAGGAATTAAAACAATTCTCCGTGGGAATGATACTCTATTCATTACTATATTACATGTTAACGATACGTGCACTTGCGTTAGAAATCAACAACAAGTTTTTGGCGCTGTTGCTGGGAATTGATTTTTAATTCTTTCTTATTAATATTACTACCAAGCATTCTTAATCTTACTCCAAACTTTTCTTTTTATTTTCAGACACCTTTGATTGAGGTGATGAACTATCTTTGGCCATCTGAACAATTTGTGCCTAGGAGGGTTGTTAATGATTATGCATTGGATGCAATCAGTGTTTTAGCCACCCAAGTAGATGCTTTGTCTCTGAAAATTAACGTTTGGGGTGATAATGCATTTCAAAGTCCTTTTGTTACATGCGAGTTTTGTGGAAATAGGCATTCGAGTGATTGTTTTCTAGCCTATTATGAATCAATGCAATTTGATGGAAGCTTCGATGGGTAGCAAAATAAGTCATACTCCAACAATTACAACTCAGGATGGACTAACGAAAATTTTTCAAGGAGTAATGATCATGGTCCTACATATTCATCGCAGCCTATTTTCCATAATGGTTTTCAGTCACAAGTTAGAGCTTGTATGCTAGAGAAAAAGCCTTCAATAGAGGATATGTTTATGCAATTCATGATAAAGAATGAGGCCTTCATAACAAAGACAGATGCCTTCATGACAATGACTGATGCCATCATTCAAAGTCAAGCAGAATCAATCCAAAATCTTGAGACACAAGTTGGTCAACTAGCTAGTGCCATCAATAATAGACTTCAAGATGATAGAGATAAAGTAGATCAAGGAAATACTTCCAGCAATCAAGTTCAAGATGAAGAAATTAATCAAGAAGAGGAAATATCTACATCACCACAAGTCAAGCCATATGTGCCTCCCATTTTTTTTCTGGATACAGTTGATGAGTTACCTAAGGAAGTTATAGCAAAAACGCATTATCCAAGAAGAACTCAATTTAAGAAGTTAGATAAAAGTCAGCCTATTCCACCACCTTGGGTCAAGCAAGCATCAAATCTTGAGTTAAAGGCACTACAATCTCATCTTAAGAAGAGGGTACTTTCATACCTCAAGCTTTTTTCATGCAAACTTAAACCTCAACCAAAGTCAAGCTAGTAACTATAAAGAAGCGCTTATTAGGAGGCAACCTAAGCACTCTAACTTACTTTCTTCTATTTTTTATTTTTTTTGTTTATTCAATTATTAAATTCTTAACGCTCTCTTTTATTTTTGCAGGTACAAAAAATAAAAAAAGGAAAGGGGGTAGGCCAAGGCTTCCCTAAGGGGAGGTCATGGTTCAAAGAAATAAGATAACGTGGGCCGCGACACCTGCTAAACAAGGTTGCTGCCACGTAATTTTCTGGAACGAGGGCTGAAGTGCCCTTAAGGGGTAGGCCGCGACCCCCATTCTATTATAGGCTACCAACAAGGGCAGCCTCCCCCCCACCAAAAAAAAAAAAGGAAGCCAAATAGCCCCCCTTGAAGTAGGCTACCAATTGGGTTGCCCATTTCCCATAACCCTTCCCCCTCTTTGTTTCTATATAGGCTGCCAACAATGGGCAGCCCATTACCCAATAAAACCCCTATTTTCTTTTCAATTTTTTTGATTTTATTTATTCATTTCTGCATTAAACTTTATTTATTTTCTTTTTGTAGTAAAACAAATTCCTCTTAAGAAGTGACAATGAGGATGATGAGGATGAAGGTGAAGATTAGAGCTTCTACAAAATTCATCCAATCATCAGGGGAGTATTTTTTTATTTTTCTTTTATTTTTTCTAACATTGAGGACAATGTTTAGTTTAAGTTTGGGGGGGTGAATTTATTTTTCTGGTGGTGAATATTCTGTGAAAGTTTTAGATTTAATTTTATTTGCATGTTTATCTAGATTTATAAATAATTTCGGATTAGTTGGTAAATGAATTTATTATTTATGCGAACCTTAAGAATCTAAGGTAAAGTGGTGCCAAAGTTTTTAGATGATTTCTCTATCCAATGATGATAACTAGCTGTCTTAAATTCTTAGCTTTTGGTGAATAAGGTTTTTGTTTGGATTCATGATAAATCTTTTATTAAGTATTATTGTCAGGATGTGATTTCCACAATTTTGAGCACTATATCTTTTACTTTGAATTATTCTGAACATTTAGAGAAAGTTTTTATTGATGTAAATTTTAAATTATGTCATGAATTCTAGAATTTGCTTGATTTTCTCTCAAAGCAAAATCCTAGGGATACTTAGTTAGGGAGATGATTTAGGCCATCTTTAGACCATTTGAGCCTAAAAAGCCAACATTGTTAAATATTTAATCCCTAGTATACCCTTTTTGAGTCTAATTTCCCTTTTCTTTGTTTAGCTACATAATAATTGAGCTTAGCCTTAAAATTAATTTTCCAATTTTGCAACCTTCACTCCTAAGCATGTATATTGTTTTAGAAAATATAAATTGAGCTAAATGTTGAAAAAGGTGGAAAGGTGATGTTAATGTGAAACAAAAAAGGTTCAAAATATGAAAAATAACCCCACTACCTACAATATAAAGAAAATAAGTTGGGGGGTGTGAAGTTGTGAAAAAAAAAATGTGTTGAAAAAAAAAAGTGTGTTGAATGAAAGAAAAGTTCAAACATGGATGAAAATGTGTACTAGGAGAAGGAAAATAGAGCTCTATATATAGGTCTTAGAATAATTATGTGCTTACGGTGATTTGAGCCACATTAATATCCTTTATCATACCTTGACCTTAGCCATACATTACAAGCTTTATAAAGTCCTATTGATCCTTAGCTTTGTATTAGTCTACATTAGTGGAGAGAGAGATGAAAAGTAAACCTATGGAAATCTAGTACTAATTTGAAATTTGTGTTGGCATAAACTCATCCAGATGTCATGATATTTTTGGTAAATGATTTCACACACACACTCAGAAATCCATTTGAGAATGTGCTTGCATTAGAATTGAAACATGAATTTGAATGAGGCTTATATTTTCCTTTCAGTTAATGATTGATAGACATACTTTTGAGGAAATTATAGGGAATCATTGAGTTGGTGCACTTTATCTCTAGTGGTAGTAGTAGTAACTATATTTGTTTTAGTTTTCTTTAACTGGATTTGATTTTCGCAAGTTAGTTTCTTTTCTATATTTTGCTCAAGGACTAGCAAAATCTTAAGTTTTGGGGGTGTGATAACTCTCCAATATAGAGTTATTTGGACTTAATTTTGATAATAATTTGGCTTAGTTCATGTAGTAATGCATAGAAATTAGTATTTTTTATTTAATTATTTTAAATTCGTTATTTTAGGTGAGTCAATCTAAGCTTAGTTAATTTTATGATTAATTTGGTGTTAATATGGTTAAGATAGGTTGTTATTGATTTATTTGTGCTTTTGTAGGTATTTGATGAAAGAAGAATTTTAATGGAAGAAGGAGAGCAATTTCAAGGTGCAGACTTCTAATGCACATGTTTCGGTATTTTGTCTATAATTCTCTCTACAAAGCTCCAATTGAAGTGATTCTGAGACCATTGGAAAGGTAAGAGAAAAGCTACAACTTTCATGCTTACTACATTTGCCAGTTCAGTTGTAAGATAGTCAAAAATCTTGTCAAAGTTGATGCACTGTAGTAGTCTTAGAGCAATTATGATTTCTGTTAATTAATTGGGCAAAGCTGTGACTCACAAAGTCTGGTGAGGAAATCCCAGCTGAAATGGACTTCATTCTTCACCCAACTTGGCCTAACTTCAAAGCTTATAAAAACAACCTTTCAAAAGACTTAAAAGGGGAACGAATAAAACACCAGATTGAAAGCTGAGAGTCAAGCTACAAAGTCATTGAAGTTGAGAAGATTTTGAAGAATTCAAGAAGACTTAGAAGATCAAGATTATAATTCTTGAGTTTTATCTTTTTGATTATTCTTTTATTCTCTTAGTCTGTTTTTATTGTTTAAACTTTATTCAATGATGATGTGTGACATGATGAGGAACTAAGTTTTTTATCTAAGATTATGATTAAACTCAATATGTAATCTAATTTATGTATCTCTCTTTTGCTTATGTTTGATGGATTTAAGTAGTTTATTTTATTCTGTTCTTAATGCTTCTAATTGCCTAATCACCAATTAGATTGAATTGGAAACCTAGGTTAAACCTTGACGAAGGAGATTTAGGTAGACCTTGAATAGAAGAGCGTATGATCGAATACACTTAGTTGATTAAGTGGTTTGATTTGCATATAGGGTAGACATACACTTATAAGCCATACGTAGCCAGGATTAGAGCACAAACTTAATGAAGTTTTCTTCAATTTAATTTGCATAGACATATAGTAAATTAATTAGGAGAGGTATTTTTGTGAAAAACTCGACAGAGACTTGTAAATAATTTAGGACTCTAGGTTAGCAACTTAATCCATTAAACTGAGTTAAGAGAGAAAGACAATAATCAGATGAAGTATTAAAGGACATCATAATCTTAGGTCTGGTAGTTGATTGAAGTTTTAGTTTAGTAGTTTTAATTTTTTTTTTAATAATTTTAAAATTTGGTTTTTTGAATAAAATTAGGGCGTGTTAATTTTAGTAGTTAATAGTAGGTATTATAACAATTCTCCATGGGAATGATACTCTATTCATTACTATGTTACTTGTTAACGATACGTGTACTTGCGTGAGAAATCAACAAGTGTCAATATGTGGTAAAGAGAAGCTATCCTTCGGACTTGCTCTATTCAAATCCCTGTAATCTACACACATTTGAACCTTTCCATCCTTTTTGGGACTAAGACTATATTAGCCACCCACTCAAGATACTTGGCCACTTTCAAGAACCCAACATCAAACTATTTTTTCACCTCCTCTTTAATTTTTAGAAACATGTTTGGCTTCATTCGTCTCAGTTTCTACTTAATCGGTTTGCACTCTGATTTTAATGGTAATTTGTGAACAACAATGCTAGTGTTAAGACCCGACATGTCCTGGTATGACCATGCAAACACATCAGCATATTCATGGAGTAGCTCCTCCAACTTTTGTCGTTCATCAGGCTACAGTGAAGTACCGATTTTAACTTCTTTTTTATCCTCTTTTATTTTCCAAGTTAACCATTTTCGTGGTTTCCTAGTGAGGTAAGATCTTTTTTCCCTTCTGTTCCAACAACCTTGACAATTCTAAGGGTAAATCATAATCATCCAACTCTTCTTCATTTTTCACTTCATCAACGCTCGACATTTTTTCGAAATCAAAATTTTGATTGCTCTCTAAATTTTCCTCGTGTTCATTATTTAGAGACCTACGAATAGGTGAAATTGGATATATATACAGGCAATCATTTATTGGTTAAAGGAAAAATATGGAAATGATATGTGCAAGAAAGGATGGTAATAAATGAGATGATAAAAACATTATGCTTGTCATTTATTTGAATGATTAAAGTAACAAAAAGCCCATATTAAGCAAGAAACTACTTCTAATGCCTTTGGGCATAGGCATTTAAGTGAGTTTGTTCATAACATTTTTTGAGACTTAAAGATGATAGATAATTCGGTGACTGTCTAGTTGGTCAGCTCTTCTCTTGGTAACATCGGATACACTAGAGAAACCTCCTTTTTAGGATCTTCATCCTTGATCATGTGAATTGAGAGTTCCTCAAACGTTTCTTGAAGAGTCTCAATAACCTTCTTGGGTGCTACAAGATGAATATATCTTGCAGATAAGAAGGTTTCATACAAGTAGGGAATTGTCTTTTTCTCAAAATTTTCCTTTTTCCCATCGAACTGAGCCATTGTTTTCTTTTTCCTTTGGACTACCAACTTTCTTCATTTGTCTTTGGTAGGCTTATACCCTAACCCAAACCTTTCCTTATTTTTGATCGGAGTTAAAGGTTTTCTGATCCCTTGTAAATTCTTTCCTAGTCTGAACCCAATGTGACACCCTTTTCCAACTGTCTGCCTGTTCTCCATGTTAGTTACCCTTGACAAGCACGGAGTTGGTATTATTGATCCCTCTCTCACATAAGTAGCATTAACAAACTCGAAAGATGTGAAAGAGCATTTTGGGACTTCTTCTGCCACCTCTACATAGGGAATAGATGAGGGTTGGATGGCCAATATGTCTTTATCCACAAATACACTAATCAATTGGCCTTCAGTTATGAATTTAACTTTCTGATGAAGAGAAGACGGTATAGCTCCTACCATATGGATCCATGGGCTCCCTAGTGAGCAATTGTAGGATGGGGCAATGTCCATGACTTGGAATTTGACATCAAAGATGCAAGGGCCAATTTTATTGGTATTTTGATATTGCTTACCACCTCTCGTCTGGTCCCATCGATGCTCTTACGATCATGTGATTGGTCTTTATATAAAACATATCGATAAGCAATTTAGCCAAGGTAGAATGAGGCATGACATTCAAAGTTGAACCATTGTTGATCAAGACTTTAGATACAACATGGTCTTTGCACTTGATGCTTATGCAGAGGGCTTTGTTACTCCCTCGATCACTTGATGGAATTTCTTCGTCGCTAAAAGCAATAAAGTTCCCTATCGTGATATTCCCCACAATATGATCCAGCTTCTCAACGGATATATCATGATCTACATAAGCCTGATTTAAGAATTTAAGCAATGCGTTCCTATGTGACTTTGAATCCAGAAGCAAGGATAACATTGAAATACGTGTAGGCATCTTAGTCAATTCTTCCACTACATTGTATTCACTGTGCTTGATGAATTTAAGGAACTCGCTTACCTTGTTTTATGTGACAGGCTTTTTGATCTCATCGTCTCAAGCCACTGTGGGTCCATTTGTTTGGTCTTTGGGAAAAGCTTTTGCCATCTTCGAACCTCCTTGTTTATCTTTTATTTTTTTGACCCTTTCCATCACTTTAGGGGAATAGCATCACGCACTTCAAGTTATGCCTCCTACACTGTTAGAACTTTAGAAGAAGATTGAGGAACAGAAGAAGTTGTCCCAAGAATATTACATTCGTAATTCCATAGGACAGCCTTATCACTCTTGTATGGGAATGGGATAGGAATTTCAATAGTGATGCAAATTGCGATGATACCATCAGACTTGTTGGTCATCGGACTTTTTTCTTCTTCATAGAAAATGGCGAGAGGTCTAGGTTTGCTTATACCAAGTGAGCTTGACACCTTTTTAGTTGAGGAATCTTCATTTATAGCTCCAACTAGATCCTCTTCACTTTCGACGTAAAATTCGATTACTGACAAATCCATTAATTTCTACAGCTTATGATGGAAGTCATCACAACCTTGGATGGAATGTCCAGTGGCCCCCATATGGAACTTGCAAGACAAACTGGGTTTGTGCCTCAGTATGGCATCTGTCGATTTTGAGATAATAGCATTGATTTTGAATAAAGTATCAAACACTTTATCCATTGGTGTTTGGACCTCTTCAACACTTCTTTTCACCTTAGGAGTCATCCCATTATGTACAGCATTTATTGTTGACCTTGAATGATCAGGCAAAGGGTTTCCAACAACATTCGACCCTTCATTCTTAGCAAAATTTAAAAGCCCCACCTTGATGAGTGATTGTACCTTATGTTTCAAGGTAGTGTAATTCTTTGTGGAGTGTCCTTGTATTCTAAAATTGTAATTATAATACATATTGGGTCATACCATTGGGGAAAAAGAGGCTGAAGTGGCTCCAAAAAGGTTCGAGCAATGAGTCAATTTTTCTAAGTTACGGTAATAACACAGTGCAAGAGACTTGGATGGGGTCAAACTTGGGTTTCTCTTGGATGGCTTTAGGCCCCTTTTGATCGTAACCAAAATTGTTGGTTGAAGTTGTCGGTCTTGGTGCTGGAGCTTGTGGGAGAACATTAGCTTGAAAATTTGGCTATAGGGTGGGCTAGTAAACATATGGTTTTTGTGCAATGTTGCCTATGTTCGGATAGAAGGGTTGGTATAGGGGGTATGGGCTGAAGCTGTGGGTTTGTTACCTATTATGGGTGACTGCTTGTACATCCCCTTCTTTTCTCTTGGACATACTCCCTTTTTCGAGTTGGCAACTTCATGCCCTTCAATTTTCTCATTTTTGATAGCTTATTCTATTATTTCTCCAGATAAGACCAAGTTCTCAAAATTTTTCATGGCATTACCAATCAGACGCTCATAGAATGGAGCTTAGAGTGTGTTTATGAACAACACAATCATTTCCTTATCGGTGAAAGGTGGCTGAACTTACACTACTGTATCCCTCTATCATTAGGTACACTCTTTGAAGCTCTCACTTTGCTTCTTTTTCATGGTTTGTAATGACAACCAATCGAGAGCTAATTCAGCCACATGCTTGTATTGTGCTATAAAGGCTCTTGCTAGATCTTTTTAGGTCTTAACATGATTTCGATCTAGCTGTACGTACCACTAGGTAGCTGCCCCAATCAAGCTATCTCGGAAGAAATGGATCAGTAATTTGTCATCATGAGACTGAGCAGCCATCTTTCGACAATACATAATAATATGTGCCATTGGACACTTCGTCCTATCATATTTTTCAAATTCAGGAACCTTGAACTTGGCAGGGATTACTACGTCAGGCACTAAGCATAGTTCGATTGCATCCATAGTACCGAACCTATCAACTCCTTCGATAGCATGAAGGCGCTCTTCTAACAAATTGCACTTTTTCTTGACTTTTTCATTTTCCCTATCTACAATCAGCTTTTCTTTCATTTTTCTTGCTATATTGGATCATCTAAATCTGAGACGTGTATTGGTTCAGCGGGATTTGTTCCGGAATTTGACCCAAATTGCCTATGAATCGGTTGATGGCCTATTGGGGGTGGTACAATATAACAAGCAAGTGGTGTCACTTGAGGGTGAACCCTTTGAAAAGTTTGGGCACAGGGTGGAGTGAACCTCGGGGGATAAGGCGTATCATTTCTTGGGTTGTTGGTGTCTTGTGTTTGTGGGTTTCTGATGGAGCTGACTCTTCAATCGCTTTTTTTCCTTTACTTAAGCTCATCATCAATTCCATCATCTTTACCAATTGTTCTCTCATTTCTTCTTAAGCTTTTTCCATTCTATCCATTCGTTCCCTTTGCTGTTCTTCCATGATCCTTACTAGCCGATAGTATTATGAACACGCTGGTCATCGATTTTAGGTTGTCGAACTATCTTGGAATCCTTATTTTTTAAACAATAAACATGAATTAGATGCATTTCTATTTTATGAATGTGATGAAAAAAAAGGAAGATTCTCAATTTTTCTTTTTATTTTTTATTTATTTTCATAGAATTAGGAACTACTCATGACAAGAGTTAAATTATTGTGCTTTTTATACGCCTTTATGAAACTAATTATGGACATATGATGCGAATGAAAAATATTTGGCCATCCAACAATAATTGTCGTGAGGAATCTTGATTCATAAAAGTTAAGCATCTGATTACATCACTACTTAAAACATTTACATCATTGGCTTCAAAAAAAAAATGGCCAATTCAATCATATTGGTCCCGTGCTGGCTTGAGGTGTCCTATTAGGCGCTCACTAAGCTCATCTTTTGAAATAATCTCCTTCTTGAGCTCTTCGGTCTTGTTATCCATTTCCCTTGCTTTGAAGTCTACCTCCCTCATTTGCATCAATATCCATTCCATCTGACACTGCTTCTTTTAGAGGTCTTACTCGTACGAGTTTTCCACTTCTCTCATTCAGAAGTATTCTTGCTTGCTAGTCGCATATTGCTCTTTATAGTACTCCATGGCTGCTTCCATTAAGTTGCAATCGCTCCTAAGTTCTTGTATGGTCCGTTCTTGCAATTATATCTTGTTCTGCAAAGTATTATTAGTGGTTTGCATTCCTTGAATCCTGGCGACCAGAGATGAACATGTCACGTTTAAACTTTCAAAATTGTTTTTCCACTCATTTCTTTGATCAAAGGCCTTTTGAACTTTCCTCGAGGCTTCCATCTTTACTTCCTCTAGTTCAGCTTCATATCTATATTTCATATTCATCATTTTCGTCTCCAGTTTCCTTCTATCCAGCTCACTCTCTAGGAAGATATCTTGAGGCTTTGGACCAACACGAAATTTGGATGCACTTTTCGGAGGACATACAACATCTTTTACTCATTGGGCATGACAAGCTAAGTATCTAGTGGTGACCTCATCAGTGAACCTTCCTTGATCCACCCAACTTAGTTGTTTCCATGCTTGAATAATGTCTTGGATCCTCTTAAGGGTTCCCGGCTCTTCGTATGTGAACTTCAATTGGTTAAGCTTGTGTGTCATTGGTACAAATTGCTCCGATTCGAATTGCCTCCTACCATTATTGGGGCATAACTGATTACTCCCGAAGGTCCCATTAGTGGGACCCATGGTTCGTCTCCACACTTGTACATCACTTGCATCCTAGGCATCTAGGGAGCCTTCCAAATCACCTCCACACTTATAAGCCTCCAAAGTCTAGCAATCCATTCTTTTTTTCTCTTGTAGATTGGCCATTTGCTTTCATAGAATTCGCGGATAGGACAACTTGATGAGAGGAATGACTTTAAGAATCTATCAACCTTGCACCCAAAGTGGCTCTTTATCCATATCGTGAGAAGTTGGGCACATCCAATGAAACACCCTTCACCCTTTCAACAGTAATCATTCAGTGACCTTAATGTCTTGGCTATGATGCCTGAAGCAGGGTTGATGTTCCTTATTACTTGGTCAAAGAAATCGATGATTAAGACTTCAACGTGCCTTAGGATTTTTGGAAAAATTACCAACCCATATATTGCCAAGGCAAAGGCAAGATGGCCTTGTTCATCTTCCTTGTGTTTCTTAATGTAATTATTCAGGAAAATCCATGGAAGGCACTTAGTGTCTCTTTTTTTCTTCAAGTTTTGATCGACCTCTTCAGTGGTGATATTTAACAACTTGGCCAATTTCCTCCGATGGCCAATTTTTTGAGCCCTCCAATGTACCTTGTCGGGTTGTATTTGGTTGATATGAAGCAACGATGAGTACTCCTCTATTGTTGGTGTCATATCGACTTCATTGAACACGAAACACCGGTAAGACAGGTCCCAAAACTGAATGATTGACCTAAGTAGCTGTTCGTCTACATGCACATAGAAAAGCCATGCAATGTGCCCATACTTGGTGCAAAAACTATCTCACTATTACTCCTCCATTGCTCATAAATATCTGTCATCTCTGAGAGGTCGTTTTGTCTGAGATCAAGATGAACCTTCTCTAGGAGAGTCAAGATATGCCCCTTGGCCAAGCAGTCCCCCTCATCTTGTTGAACTTGTCTCATTTGTAGTTCGACTTCATAGTCATTCTTGTATTTATTGAGTTAGCTAGCCGATGACGATGCCATAGATGTAATCAAGATTCCTTCCGTTAACAGTTATTGTATAGCCAATATTTCCCTATATGCAATGATGCAAATGGGTGCATGACAAATGAAAAAAAAGAGAAAAAGAATATTCAAGTCAGTACGGTGAATTAACTTGCATTAGAAATAAAAACGGTAACTATTGTCATGTGTATTCATCACGTCATTGAACGTGATGTACTCCACGACCTTTATTATTTTGGGTGAGGAATTTAAAGTAGAGGGTGTAAAAGGAGTTCCTTCATGTGTTCCTAACTCAAGGTCATATTCTTTAACGCAAAGGTAAAGCTCTACCTAGGGGAATAGAACTTACGACACTTTATATGCTGAGTTTGGTTTTGGACTAGGCTAAAGGTTCCCAAATTGTTCCTCACTGTTGTCGACTTAGACTAGTAAGGCACCTCGGTCCTCACCCATTACAGGCTTCAAATGGACTAGGTTCAATTTGAGTGGGAGTGTTCACTAGCCCATGTGGAGGTTATCACCTCACGAGAGCGTAGCTACTAAACTCCCTCTTAAAAAAAGACAAAGCCCGAGTAGAAGGCTTATGCATGAATACAACATGTGTCGTGTGTAAGAAGGAACGTACCAACCTTTGACGGACAATCTCACATCCCTTTATCCTAAATTCCCCACAATTTAAAAAATAATAAAATAATGATTATGAAACTATTAATGCACAAAACAAATATTCAAATTTAAAGGCAACACTAAATTATTTAGGGCTTAAGATAACCTATGATTAATTATGGCTCGACTCTCTTTGTCTGCAATGGAGTCACCAAGCTATCGTAACGCATCGGGTCCGGGAACCCTGATCACTAAACGTGGGGTAATTTGGGGAGTCACCACCAATCTTTTTTACCTAGGTGCGATTGGTCACCTATTAAATCAGTTCTATTCGACAAAATCCTAAATTAATTTTAGGGCAAATGCTAATACGGGCAAAAGCTTTTTATTAAAGATATTTCTCTGAGCCATCCCATCATACTGGTGGGATCTGGGGGTATCTTTTCACCTAGGGAGTTTATCGAAGAAACTTGCCTTTATGAGCTTCCTCAGAAAGTCCCATCATCAGGGTTTACACTCACATACAAAGTATGTCTATATGCCATGACATTTAACAATGCAACCATGGTACGTGATGCACTTATAATTCTAATGCACTTATAATTCTAATGTTTGTTCCTTATTTTATTATTTCTCTATGTGAGCATATATACCATGACTAAATATTTTATATTTACTTATTGCTCTGTTTTTATTTTGTTATGTATTTTGCTATATAAGTACTTATTTATTTTACTATATAAAATTTTCCAAAATCATATTTTTAGACCAAGTATTTTTGTTATCCGTAATTATTATTATTTATGCATATGTATTTTATCCATTTTTGTATTATTATGATTAACAAATTTATTGTTATTATTAATTTCTTATTTCTTTTATTCGTATATTTTGATTAATTGGTGATTAAGTATGTATAGTTTTTTATTTATTTAAAATTAAGAATATCGAAATTTTGAATTAAAACCCTTCCATCATACTGGTGGAGTCTTAATCGAAATCCCTAACCTAAGGAAATTCACTCAGAATTGCGACTTCTCACGTTTCGAATGGACATCCCATCATCGGTATTGATTCCAAATAAAACATTATATTTTACACCTAATAATTCCATACTAGGTGTTATTCTTTTAATTTTTATTTATTCATATATTATTATTATTTTTTTAGACCCAAACCTGGAATCTTTCCTAACTATAAACATAGATCAAAAATATATATTTAATTATTATTTTTGTCATTTCACTACATATATTACTATTATACTTCTTTTTTAAAAAAAGAAAAACTAAATCTTCCTTTATAAAAAATATATTTTTTATTTTATTTTTATATTTATCTAAATTTATGTTCTTTATAATTATGCATTTTTACTATTTCTTTGTTATTCTTATTATTATTATTTTTTGGTTAATTTTTTTATTTTGATTTTCTAGCACTAAAATGGACTTACATGTTTAAATATATAATCTTTCCCTAGATTAAAATTAAACTAAAAATACATTTATTTAAGCCAAATGGGCTAGATCCAAAATCAACCTAAACAAACCCAAATAAAGGAGAGGAATTATACCTTACTAGGCTAAGATTGGCCTAGCTCAAAGCTCCACGGAAGACCTAGGCCCGCTGCACCAAGCTCGCTCTTTTAGGTCCACAATGTTGCAATCCAAACACACCGTTTGGTGCTTGAATGGTGGACTATTCTTTTTCTCGTCTCTCTCTCTTTTTTTTTCTTTTTTTCTCTATCATTCCTTCTCTTTCTCCTTTTCTCATTTCCTTCTCTCTTTCTTTTTTTCTTCCATTCCTTCTCTTTCTTCTTTTTTCTCCTCCGGTCAATTTTTTTTCTCTTTCTTTCCTTCCCTTTCTTCTTCTCTCTTTCCCTTCTTTTCTTCTTTGCTGCTGACGTCTTCTTTCTCTTTTTTTTTATTCTCTTTTTTTTTCCTTTCTCTCATTCCCTTTCTTCTTCTCTTTTCTTTCTCCCTTTGTCGTTGACTTCTTCTCTCTTTTTTTTTTCTTTCTTTCCTTCTCCTTCTCTTTCTCTTCCTCTACTTTCTTTCCTCGCAATCGATCTTCCTTCCAATCGGTGTTTTTTCTTCCTTCTCCCTCTCTTTCTTTTCTTTCTTCTCTCTTTCTCTCCTCCTCCGATTGGCCTTCACTCTCTCTTTCTCTTCTCTACCGACTGACCTTCCCTTTCTCCCTATTTCCTAGCTGGATCTCTTTCTTCACTCCCCAAATATTTTACCCACAAAACCCTTTTCCCTTTTTTTTTTGTTTTCTTTTTTGTAATTTTTGGTTTCCTTTTTGGTTGTGATTTTTTCTTTGATTGTGGCTAGGGTAGTCTACTAGTAGTTTAGGATTTTTTTGGTTTGGAAGAACTGTGTTTTTTGTTGTTTGAATCTAGTCTTTTGTTTTTTGTTTCAAAAATTCTCCCTCTAGTTGCTTGTTCAAGAACCCCTTTTTAAGAGCTGAATTGTCCAAATTTTTGGACAATGCATAGGTGAAATCATGCTCAAAGAGCGTGATTTCACAAGGCTCTGGTATAATGGGGGGGTTGGTAGCCGGAGATGACCATTCTTCCCCAAATCTGGCTACTTCCCAGGGCATTAAATGCCCTGTAATGATTAACTGGAGAGAGAGGCTGAGCGTACACTCAATCCTTTCCCTTTTCTATTTTTTTATTTTAATTTTATTTTTTAAAACTTTTATTATATTATATTATTATTTATTTTTATTTTTGGTTGATTTTTAGAGAATAGGTGTCTACATCATGTAGCCTTTGAAAGACTTACCGCAAATGTAGTTGATGCTCCTCTAAGGTTGAATTATATACCACAATATTGTCCAAGTAGATTACCATGAACTTGTCCAAATAATCATGGAACACCTGATTTATCAATGTGCACAAAGTAGCAAGAGCATTGGTTAGTCCAAAAGACAAAACAAGAATTTCAATATGTCATACAGTGTTAAGTAGGTGGTTTTCAGTTCATATCCCTCTACCACTCTTACTTGATGGTATCCCCGATCTCAAATCTAATTTAGAGAAGTACTTTGCACAACTCAGCTAGTTAAATAGATTTGCTATAAGAGGGATAGGATATTTATTCTTAACTGTGACTTTGTTCAAAGTCCGATAATCTACGTACAATCGTAAACTCCCATACTGTGTCATCTAAAAGAATACTAAGGCCCTAAAAGGTGCCTTTGATGGTCGGATAAATTTGGCTTAAATCAGCTTGTCTAATTGTTTCCTTAGCTCCGTTAACTCTAAGGGAGCCATCTTGTATGGCCCTTTTATAAGCAACTTAACTCCTAGGAGTAATTCTATCTTGTGATCGATAGCTCGTCGAGGTGGTAGGACCCTAGGTAGTTGTTTTGGCATCATATCTCAAAATTCTTTCAAAACTAGTTTCACTTTTTTGGGTATTGGATTCGTGTTATCTTCACCTTTGTAGATGGACATGGTCACGTAGGAGTGCTCACTTTTCTTGATCCCCTTTTTAAATGGTATAGCTAATATAATATTCTTCCCACTCTTGGGTAGAATTGTAGCCAGTACCACACATGGTCGTTCTTTAAAAGACTTTAGACAACTTGCAGCAAGGAAAGGGATGGATTGTGCTTTCGTCATAAAATCCAAGCCCAAGACAAAATCAAAGTCATTTATAGTTGCTACAGTCATGTTCACCCTCCCGTCCTAAGGGCCAATCTTAACCTTTATGTCTTTAGAGCTCCCCATAATAGCTGAAGTTTGTGAGTTAACTACTTTCATCTGCCCACAATCTTTCTCAACTTTAAGACCGCATCTTTTTACCTCTCTCAAGGTGATGAAGGTGTTTGAGGCCCCTTTGTCAAGCATGGCTTTGGTTATTTTCTCATTCAACAACACCTCTACATACATTATACCTCGTTGTGGCTTCTTCTTCTTCTTTTCTAACTGCGCTTGTAAGTTGTTGAGGAAACGAATGGAACCTATTTGTGCTGGCTCTTCCTTGACTTTTTTGACTATGGTGTGGGGCGGTGGTGTCTCAACATTGGTAGTGCATATCGCACTAATAGCATGTTTGGTTTGGAGAATGGCTAAGGCATTCCGCTTTTTTCTTAAGGAATTTTGGTTCCTTTGTTTGGTTGAAAAATGGTCCACAGAACAGCCATTCCAAAAATCCTTTAAAACCAAGGAATAGCTAATACCATCCTCCCTCATGGTATTAGTTATTCCATGGTTGAGGAATAAATTCAAAAATTGATAAAGATAAAAATACCCCTTACAAGTTTGAAAAATTACAACTTCATTTGTATAAAATATTATTTTTCTCTCTCCTCTTTCTCTCACTTGATTCCAACTTTTAATAAAATATTAATATTTTAAAATATTAATATTAAATTATAAAATAAAATATTAATATTTAAATTATCAATTTTTAATAAAATAAATTATAAATTATTCCTATTTAAAATATAAAATAAATTAAAAATAAATAAACTTAATATCATTTAAATTATATAAAAATATTAATAATTAAATCATCAATTATTAATATTTTAAACAAATTATAAATTATTAATATTTAAAAAAATAAAAAAAAATAGATAATCATGTATTATAATAAAAAATATTTTTATCTTTTTATCACTTATTCTTTTATTATTTCAAAATTATTCTTATCAACCAAACATTTTAATAAGTCATAATAGCAATTATTCCATTCCATCAATCAAACTATATAACAACATTTTCATTTTATTTCTACTTCAATATAAATAATTGGTGCAAAAGTACAAAGGAAATAATGCTTTTCAAAGTTTAAAAATATTCAATTTTTATTTTTGAATATTAGTATAGTGTGGTATATAAAGTTCAAGAAAATAAATTCGATTCTCTTATTTGGTTAGCATTTGTTACTTATCAAACCTTATATTCAATAATTGGTCATGATGATTTTGGTAATTATTAAACCATTCAAAGTGGAGTGATAAATTTGAATTTTATAAAGTTCAAATTTACTATTTTATTTATGATAANAATATTTTAAATAAATTATCAATTATTAATATTTTAAAAATAAAATAAAATAAAAATTAATCATAATAATATTTAAATTAAATAAATGTTAATATTTAAATGATTTATTATTAATATTTTAATTAAATTCTAGATTATTAATATTTAAAAATCTAATAAAAATAAAATGTCATATAAATAATAAAAGGTGTTTTTGTCTTTTTATTTTCTATTCCTTTCTTATTCCAAAATTATTGTTACCAGCCAAACACTACAATAAGTCATAATAATTATTCTTGTCCTATTCCCTTTATCATACCAAACTAAGGAATAACTATTCTATTCTATGCGCACCTCATTCTATTCCCACATAATGATTATTCTATTCCATTCCTATATATTCCGTCAACCAAACGTACCATTAAGAGCTGCTAGGTGAGGATAATCGACTATTTGATGTGGTTCTTTGCAAAGAAAATAAGATATCGGAAGTCGTGGCTTTAAGTTCCATGGCTTGTTTATTCTTGGTTGGGGTGAGTCTCTAGCAGGTGGTCTCCTATCACTTTTGCCACATGAGGGTCTACTAACTCGCAAAAAATTTACCCCATTGTTTGAGCTAGAGCTACTGGTCTTAGATGGAAGGTCTTTCCTTTTGTTAGTGTTTTAACTATAATCAATAATAAAGCATATCAAATGCCATACATGCAACCATTGGAGCCATATAAAGAAAAATATTTTATTAATATGAAAATGAGTACAAAAGGACCAAAACATGCCACCGTCGGGCCATAGGGGCAGCCTTAGATGGTTTGCTATGTATATATCTTTACTAGTGAGGCAGCCCAACAACTCACTGACTGCTCATCCCTTATAAAGAGTTTACGAGATTTTACAAGTATTCTACCAATAGCCATTACAATGCTTGAAATGAGGATATTCTTTTTCTAAAAGGTCTTTCCCCCTAAAGACTTAACAAGTATTTGTAGATATGTCATCACGAGTCATTACAATGTTTGAAAGAGGGACGTTCGCCTTACAAGTACATAAGATTCAATCTCCTAGACAACTCTACCCTATCATAGTTCGATACAAGGTTGGCTCATGACACGCAACATCATCCTACACAAGACGTTCTCCTTCGACATTATTGTGTGTGGTATTGTTTTCCTACGTAGTAGTTCAATTTTTTTTTATGGGTTTCTTGTTTTGTTGGCCCTTGCATAAAAATTTCTCTTATTGAAAAATTAAAAGATTTCCATGCATATGACTAGGGTGATGCATTGAGACTTGTGGAAAAGGTCAAGAGTCAAGATTAAAAGAGAAGTCAAGATTGGCAAAAAAGTTAGAAGTGGTAAAGTCCTAATGTGAAAAAGAAAGAAAATCTTCTTCTTACAATTTCAACATTCAACAGTCATTACAATCACATAATATTTTCTGTAACATTTCTATGGTATATGTAAACATGTATACAACCACTGGCTCATCAACTTATGTGCACTCCCACACCGCACATAGCTAAAATCATCAACCACTGGTCATCATCTCATGTGCACTCCCACACCGCACATAACTAGAATCATCATCCACAAGTCATCAGCTCATGTGTACTCCCACACCGCACATAGCTGGAATCACCCGTCATCACCGACATGTGCACTTCCACACCACACATGAGCGGTTACTATTATCACACAATATTATCATTCAAAGCATAACATATATATCATCAGAATATAGGAACACATGGGTTCATCACATTACACATTTTATAACATAAAATGTTTCATCAAGGGCTTGTTCCTAGGCATGATTTGGAGAAAAAAAGTCAAAAATAACCATTTAAGTACTTCATCTCAACATATATGTATTTCTCAAAAAAAACTTAATGCAAGTTCACTTACTTGTCCTTGTTGATTCTTTTGATAACTCTAACTTCAGCTAATACATGTGGGGCCTCGTTGAAACTTATCACACACAATATAACCATAAAAAATATAACAGCCCACAAATCTAATTATTAGCTATCTTTAACAACTTAAAATCAACCCTAACTCATTTCTCACCTTGGTGGACTTGTTGTTGAATTTTCTTAGTGAGGATTAAAAGGGGAAAACTCCTTCAAGAGTTTTCAAGCTAATTTGAAGAGTTTCCCTCTCTAAAAATGTCACGACCCAAATTTCGGGTCATGACCGGCGCATGGGTCCAATGGACGTAATCCACTAAACCCAGGCAAACCTATTATTTATCTTACTTATGATTCTATTTATTATCACTAAGTCCTATTTCATGACTTTGAGTCAAAATAGTGATATACATTGCCAACTCGTACTGGCATTACTCTTTTAAAATTTACATTAAGTTCATCTATACATAACAAAATAATACTCGACCTCCAGCGGAGTGACTCGGATGGATATACAGCTACCGAATGCCGAGACACCTACCAGAAGATGTACACAGATCTACAAGGACACCTCGTCCTAATTATCGGCTACCTCGTGATCTGAAAACATGAATTTGAAAATGGTGAGTATAAACCCAGTGAGTGAACAAGGAAGGGAACAAGCAACAATTAGGAAAAATTTAAAATCATGATGCACTTGTTTCAAACAATGCAATTTAGTTCATTCCTATTTAAAACCCCTCCAAACCCCAGAGTTTTTCGCTACAGCGAGCATGAATTTCGATGCAGTGAAAACAAAGCAACAAGAGAAACATTTTTCCTCACTCAACAAAAGCCATCCTGCTAAACTAATAAAATCAACCTAACATTCATGAAAATTCTCAAAGTATAATGTGTCAAATTTTACGTACATTACAACCATAAATCATTGTCCATCAATTTGCTATATCACACATATTTACATATGTATATATATATATATATATATATATATATATATATATATATATATATATATATATACGTATATACCCATCATCATCATCTCACCAACCCATCATCATCATCACCAGCTCATCATCATCATCACCAGCTCATGCGCACTCCCTACTCGCACATGGCTGGGTCATCACCGGATTATGCGCACTCCCTACTCGCACATAACCGGGTCATCCTCGGCTTATGCACACTCCCTACTCGCACATAGCCGAGTCAACATAATTACACAACATTATATTCAAGCATATATGTATATCAACATAATGCAGCCACATAGAAATCCATAATAACCACATTTCATAACATAAACCTTTTCTCAAAAGCTTGTTCCCAAGGCATTCATTTTCATGAAAAATTTCATAAAATCATTCAAACACTTTGTTCAAAACAGTCATATTCCCAAAACAATTTTAATAGGCAGTCCACTCACAGGTGTCGAAAATTCGGATTCCGGGTGAACTCTGACTAATAGTCCTCAGGCGTAATTCCTTTGCCTTTTCCGGACGTCTCACCACCTTGACAAATAACAAAGTCGAGGAATTTACTATATTGTCCCTAAATTGATATAAATTAATTTAAACTACTAATGCTTGATATGTAAATGCAAAAATATGTCCGATTACCGCTTAATCACGGTATCGATTAAATTCGACCGATCACCCGATTAATCGGCGATTGTGTCCAAATCACCTCCAAATTAATTCATTTCTCCTCTAATACCTTAATTTACCACATACATTTAAATAAAGCCAAATTCAGCATTAGAACCCTCACAGTTCCTTATAGAAAAATTTGGTCATTTGGTGCACTAGCATCGAATTTTTTTCTACATAACCGTTTCACCTTAATTCATCATTTTCCATGCCATTTTCCTTGAAATAAAAACAATCCCCCATTGATATTCAGCCCTCATGGTTCGACCAACAAGGAACCCTAGAGAAATTGAATATTTCTTTTGTGTTTTTGTTCATAACCATGCTTAACTATCCCTAAACACTAACATAGTCTAAAATCAAATTATTCCAACAACAATTCCTCTTCCATACCCATTTTTCAGAATTGAATTCATCATGATAACTCAATATTCAACCATGGAAATCAAGAACAAAAGCATGGGTAAGCTAGGTATCAAGGAGAATTAAAGAAATTTTAACTTACCTAGCTTGTTTCCTTGATTTCTTCACTTTTTCTTTGAATTTCCACCTAGGTTTTCTTGTTTTTCCTTTTGTTCTTCCTTTTTTCTTGTTGCTGGATGTCTAGGCCGAATATGGTGAGGGAATTGGGGATTTAATGGGCTGATTTCTATAGAAAATAATAAAATAATCAAGCATGCCATGTGTCACATGCTTATTGGCCCAATTTTTAACTTTTTGACTTTTTCTTCTTAATTTTCCACCACAAATATTCTGGTATTTATCCAATCCTACCACAATTAAAATCCCTTGGTCTTGACAAGTGCTGGGCCGAAAATTTTACTGATTTGCCCCCGAGACAAAAAAATTACGATTTTGCCCTTATACTCCGAAATGTACCGGAATCTCATTATTTCTACTTTTCAACCTAAAATAACACTAATATTGATCAATATTAACCAAATGGGGCAAAAATTGTTTAAAAAAATTTTCGTTTAGTCCTTTAGTGGCAAAATTACCATTTTGCCCTTGTGCTCCATAAATACCGGGAATCACAATTTTTCACTGCTAAACATCATTTTATACTCCAATAATCATAATTATATTTCATATAATTATTCTTGGTCAAATGTGATCAAATCTTGGCTAAAAATCTCCATTTTATCATCAAATGGTAAAATGACCGTTTTGTCCCTAATTGGTCAATTTTCTGATGGACTCCAAACTGGACCTTGAACTCCAAATCACTATTCTAAGCCATTCTGTTGGTTTTAAAATTTTCAAATTCCTCTTAGAATTTCTATTTGAACTAGTTCAAGGCTCGATTTAACTTAGTTGTACCACTCGGTACAATACCGTCTTTTAATCGAGTTTGACAGGGTCTCACATTCTCCCCCACTAATAAAAATTCGGTCCCCGAATTTAAACTCAATGTAGAGTGGGTTACCTTTACATATCGAAGAGGTGTGGATGCTTTGTCCGCATCTCATCCTCAGCTTCCCACGTTACCTCCTCGCTAGTGTGATTCCGCCACAACACTTTCACTGAGGCTACATCCTTTGAACGGAGCTTTTTAACTTGCCTATCAAGGATAGCTACCGGTTGTTCCTCATAGGTTAGATCATCTTGCAACTGAATAGTTTCATACCGTATTACATGTGATGGATCTGGGTTGTACTTCCTAAGCATGGACACATGAAACACGGGATGAATATTTGAAAGGTCTGGCGGTAATGCCAAACGATAAGCCACCGCTCCAACCTTTTCTAAGATCTCGAATGGCCCTATATACCGAGGACTTAACTTCCCTTTCTTGCCAAACCTCATTACCCCTTTAGTTGGCGAAACTTTCAAAAATACATGATCTCCTACTTGGAACTCCAAGTCTCTCCGTCGGTTATCAGCATATGATTTCTGTCTACTTTGTGCTGTTAACATCCTCTGACGGATCATGTGTATTTTCTCGGTTGCATCCTGCACCAATTCAGGCCCCAAAAGTTTCCTTTCTCCCACCTCTAGCCATCCAATGGGTGACCTACATCTTCGTCCATATAAGGCCTCAAATGGTGCCATTTGGATGCTAGTTTGGAAACTGTTGTTGTAGGCAAATTCCACTAAGGGTAGATATTGTTCCCACCTGACACCAAGGTCTATCACACAAGCCCTCAACATATCCTCCAATGTCTGTATGGTCCGTTCAGATTGTCCATCAGTCTGAGGGTGGAAAGCTGTGCTGAAATCCAACTTAGTGCCCAATGCTTCTTGCAACTTTCCCCAAAACCTACTAGTAAACTGAGCTCCTCTGTCAGATACTATAGAAATGGGAATACCATGTAGTCGCACTATCTCATCCACATAAACTCGAGCATATTGGGCAGCCCCATAAGTAGTCTTAACCGGAAGAAAATGAGCTGACTTTGTTAACCGGTCCACTACTATCCAAATTGAATCATATCCCCCACTGGTTCGAGGCAAACCCGTTACAAAGTCCATAGCAATATGTTCCCACTTCCACTCGGGTACTGGTAATGGCTGTAGTAGCCCTGCAGGCTTTTGATGCTCGGCCTTAACCTGCTGACAAACCAGGCACTTGGAGACAAACTCAGCTACATCTCTCTTAAGTCCTTCCCACCAATACACCTCTTTCAAATCTTGATACATCTTTGTAGCCCCTGGATGTACCACATAAGCTGCCATGTGAGCTTCCTCCAATATTTCTCTCCTCAACCCGTCACCATCAGGCACATAAAGTCTGGTTCCATACCTCAACACTCCATCTGTGCCTTTAGTAAACATTTTTCCTTTCCTACCCTGAGGATCCTCTAAGGCCTTAATCACAAACTCATCTTTACTTTGTGCTTCTTTAATCCTGTCCATTAAAATAGGCCTCACTCTAAAGTGTGCTAGCAAAGCATTTGTCTCCGCAACTTCCAAACGCACACCTATGTCTCCCAAGCTATGGATCTCTCTAACCAAAGATCTCCTACCAATGGAAATATGTGCCAAGCTTCCCATTGATTTTCGACTCAAGGCATCCGCCACTACATTGGCCTTACCGGGATGATAAAGAATAGTACAATCATAATCCTTTAGCAACTCCATCCATCTACGTTGCCGTAAGTTAAGATCCCTCTGCTGAAATATATACTTCAGACTTTTGTGGTCCGTGTATATCTCGCAAGTCTCACCATACAAGTAATGTCTCCAAATCTTTAAGGCAAACACGATTGCTGCCATTTCCAAATCGTGTATGGGGTAATTCTGCTCATGCCTTTTAAGTTGCCTAGATGCATACGCAATCACCTTCCCATGTTGCATCAATACACATCCTAAACCAACCCCCGATGCATCACAAAACACCGTGTAACCCCCTGTGCCTTGCGGTAGGCTTAACACTGGAGCTGTGGTGAGACATGCCTTAAGCTTCTCAAAACTATTCTCACAAGCATCAGACCACTCAAATTTTGTATCTTTACGTGTCAGCTTAGTCAAAGGGGCAACTATTTTGGAGAAGTCTTTCACAAAGCGACGATAATAGCCAGCTAAACCCACAAAGCTTCTAATCTCCGTAACTGATGTTGGCCTTGGCCATTTTTCCACTGCTTCAATTTTCTTTGTATCAACTTGTATCCCCTCCTTAGATACCACATGCCCCAAGAATGCAACACTTTCGAGCCAAAACTCACACTTGGAGAACTTAGCATACAATCGATGTTCTCTCAAAATTTGGAGCACTATCTTAAGATGCTGCTCATGCTCCTCTCGACTCTTTGAATATATCAAAATATCATCAATAAACACCACTACAAACTTATCCAAATAAGGTTTGAACACTCGGTTCATCAAATCCATAAAGGCTGCAGGAGCATTCGTGAGCCCAAATGACATCACTAAGAACTCATAGTGCCCATATCTTGTTCGAAATGCGGTCTTGGGTATATCTTCGTTCCGGATTCTCAACTGATGGTACCCAGATCGCAGATCTATCTTAGAAAAACATTGTGCTCCTTGTAGTTGATCAAATAAATCATCTATCCTTGGGAGAGGATATTTATTCTTCACCGTCACTTTATTAAGCTGTCGATAATCAATGCACAACCTAAGTGACCCATCTTTCTTCTTCACAAATAACACTGGTGCTCCCCATGGGGATACACTAGGTCGTATGAAACCTTTATCCAACAAATTCTCCAACTGATCCTTAAGCTCTTTAAGCTCTGCAGGTGCCATTCTATATGGGGGTATGGATATAGGTCTAGTGTCGGGAATCAAATCTATGCAAAACTCAACCTCCCGTTCAGGAGGCAAACCTGGTAGCTCCTCGGGAAATACATCCACGAACTCCTTCACCACCGACACTTGAGTTACATCTCCAATCTTTGCCTGACTATCCTTTACAACAGCCAAGTAACCTATACAACCCTGTCGTAATAATCTTCTGGCAGATATGACCGATATCAAATTGGTTGGAGCATTACTCCTATCCCCCTGAATACTAAATGATGGTTCACCGGGGAAATCAAATCTAACCAATTTATGATAGCAGTCCACACTAGCATGACAGGGTGATAACCAATTCATCCCCAAGATTACATCAAAGTCTAAGGTGTCTAGCACCACTAGATTCACCGAAGTGTCTTTGTCCTTGACTCGCACTACACAGGACTCATATTCCCACTCGGCCACAAATATCTCCTTTAAAGGAGTAGACACCACTAATTGTTCCTCTCTCCTAACACGACCTCTACCCAACCGAGATGCAAAACATGGAGAGATAAAAGAATGGGTAGCACCAGGATCAAATAGTACTCGAGCATTCATATTACAAACGGAGAGAATACCTGAGACCACGGCATTGGATGTTTGAGCCTCCTGCTGTGTTAAAGCAAACACCCTCGCTTGGCCTCTACCAATAGAACTTTGATGTCCGGACCCAGATGGTCTGCCTTGAGAGGAAGTACCCGCACCTCTACCTCTCGATCCACTAACCTCCCGGCCAGATGAGACAGCAACTGACGGAGCAGATGAAGCTGGCTGGGTGGAACCACGAGCAGAATCTGGTGATTGATGTGCCATCGGACAATCCCTCCTAATATGCCCAGGTTGACCGCACCCGTAACAAGTTTTTGTAGTAAGGAAGCACCGTCCACTATGTCGTCTCCCACAAGTATCACAAGAGCGAATGACTTGACTACTCTGTCTAGAATCTTGCTGCCTCCTAGAACTGAAGGTTCTCTGTCCCACCCTAATATTAGCACCAGGTGCGTCACTCCCCTGCTGAGGTAACCGTGAGTCCCTCTGTGGACCCTGACGGCTAGAAGATGAACCACCACTGCTGAAATCTCTACAGCCCTGATAACCCTCTGTCTTGCCCCTTTTTGCTCTATCCCTCGCAGCCCTACTCTCACTGGTCCTCATCTCGATGCGTTGAGCACGATCCACTGCTGCAGAATAGGTAGTGAAATCTCGGGATGCCACAGCCCTAAATAATGGCTCCACTAACCCATCCACAAACCTCTGAATCTTCATCTCCTCAGTAGAAACGAGATAGGGCGCATAACGAGCTAGCTGCGTGAACTTGATGTCATACTCAGACACCGTCATGCTTGAAGTCTGTACCAAAGTCTCAAACTCTCTGGCTCTGGCATTACGCACACTGAGTGGTAAGAATCGATCTAAGAAGGCTGCACTGAACTCACTCCAGGCCAACGGTGTTGCATTAGTCGGTCTGCCTCTACATAAAGAGCTATACCATTCCTGCGCCACATCCTCTAATTGGAAGGCGGCTAGCTCAACTGACCGAACACTAGAACATCCCAAGGCTTTACAAATTTTCTCCATCTTATCCAAGAAAACCTGGGGTTTCTCCGATGCATCAGACCCTGAAAATGTTGGAGGCTTAAGCTTGAGAAAGTCAGGAAGAGAAATATCTAGATGTCCCCTCTCCTCCTCATGATGTTGGTGATCGGCCTGTCCTTGGGAGCTAGGGGATTCTTGTACTGTAGGTCTCCCCTCTACTACCCTTTGTATATCTTCCATGCGGGTCGCCATCATCTCTACAACCCGGTTAACTCCCTGTAGGCCTGCCGCCAAATCCTCAATAGTAATACCCCTAGCTGGGTGTCTATCTACATCACCTGAGGACTGTCCCTCTTCTTGCCTACTCACAGGCGTATCCAACCCCACCGGCCTAGTGACCCTGCCACGTCTACCTCGGCCTCTCTGGGTGGATGCCCGTGGTCTATCTGCCATCTCAATGGGAGCATCTTGCTCCCCTGCCCGTCTTGAGGCGGCTCGTGTCTTAGGCGGCATTCTTACCTAGACAAAAGCAAACGCCTGTTATTAAACACATATTATAATCATACTTAAAGCAACAGGTGGTTTCTAAGATAGGGAATCTATGCGGTCATTTGGTTGTAAAATGTGCCGCGGTTCACACTTTACAACTGAAGTTCCCACATAAAGACCCGACTCTCCGCTGGACTAACAAAAAGGAAGTTCTAGGACCTAGACAAACCTAGGGCTCTGATACCAATACTGTCACGACCCAAATTCCGGGTCATGACCGGCGCATGGGTCCAATGGACGTAATCCACTAAACCCAAGCAAGCCTATTATTTATCTTACTTATGATTCTATTTATTATCACTAAGTCCTATTTCATGACTTTGAGTCAAAATAGTGATATACATTGCCAACTCGTACTGGCATTACTCTTTTAAAATTTACATTAAGTTCATCTATACATAACAAAATAATACTCGACCTCCAGCGGAGTGACTCGGATGGATATACAGCTACCGAATGCCGAGACACCTACCAGAAGATGTACACAGATCTACAAGGACACCTCGTCCTAATTATCGGCTACCTCGTGATCTGAAAACATGAATTTGAAAATGGTGAGTATAAACCCAGTGAGTGAACAAGGAAGGGAACAAGCAACAATTAGGAAAAATTTAAAATCATGATGCACTTGTTTCAAACAATGCAATTTAGTTCATTCCTATTTAAAACCCCTCCAAACCCCAGAGTTTTTCGCTACAGCGAGCATGAATTTCGATGCAGTGAAAACAAAGCAACAAGAGAAACATTTTTCCTCACTCAACAAAAGCCATCCTGCTAAACTAATAAAATCAACCTAACATTCATGAAAATTCTCAAAGTATAATGTGTCAAATTTTACGTACATTACAACCATAAATCATTGTCCATCAATTTGCTATATCACACACATTTATATATATATATATATATATACGTATATACCCATCATCATCATCTCACCAACCCATCATCATCATCACCAGCTCATCATCATCATCACCAGCTCATGCGCACTCCCTACTCGCACATGGCTGGGTCATCACCGGATTATGCGCACTCCCTACTCGCACATAACCGGGTCATCCTCGGCTTATGCACACTCCCTACTCGCACATAGCCGAGTCAACATAATTACACAACATTATATTCAAGCATATATGTATATCAACATAATGCAGCCACATAGAAATCCATAATAACCACATTTCATAACATAAACCTTTTCTCAAAAGCTTGTTCCCAAGGCATTCATTTTCATGAAAAATTTTATAAAATCATTCAAACACTTTGTTCAAAACAGTCATATTCCCAAAACAATTTTGATAGGCAGTCCACTCACAGGTGTCGAAAATTCGGATTCCGGGTGAACTCTGACTAATAGTCCTCAGGCGTAATTCCTTTGCCTTTTCCGGACGTCTCACCACCTTGACAAATAACAAAGTCGAGGAATTTACTATATTGTCCCTAAATTGATATAAATTAATTTAAACTACTAATGCTTGATATGTAAATGCAAAAATATGTCCGATTACCGCTTAATCACGGTATCGATTAAATTCGACCGATCACCCGATTAATCGGCGATTGTGTCCAAATCACCTCCAAATTAATTCATTTCTCCTCTAATACCTTAATTTACCACATACATTTAAATAAAGCCAAATTCAGCATTAGAACCCTCACAATTCCTTATAGAAAAAATTTGGTCATTTGGTGTACTAGCATCGAATTTTTTTCTACATAACCGTTTCACCTTACTTCATCATTTTCCATGCCATTTTCCTTGAAATAAAAACAATCCCCCATTGATATTCAGCCCTCATGGTTCGACCAACAAGGAACCCTAGAGAAATTGAATATTTCTTTTGTGTTTTTGTTCATAACCATGCTTAACTATCCCTAAACACTAACATAGTCTAAAATCAAATTATTCCAACAACAATTCCTCTTCCATACCCATTTTTCAGAATTGAATTCATCATGATAACTCAATATTCAACCATGGAAATCAAGAACAAAAGCATGGGTAAGCTAGGTATCAAGGAGAATTAAAGAAATTTTAACTTACCTAGCTTGTTTCCTTGATTTCTTCACTTTTTCTTTGAATTTCCACCTAGGTTTTCTTGTTTTTCCTTTTGTTCTTCCTTTTTTCTTGTTGCTGGATGTCTAGGCCGAATATGGTGAGGGAATTGGGGATTTAATGGGCTGATTTCTATAAAAAATAATAAAATAATCAAGCATGCCACGTGTCACATGCTTATTAGCCTAATTTTTAACTTTTTGACTTTTTCTTCTTAATTTTCCACCACAAATATTCTGGTATTTATCCAATCCTACCACAATTAAAATCCCTTGGTCTTGACAAGTGCTGGGCCGAAAAGTTTACTGATTTGCCCCTGAGACAAAAAATTACGATTTTGCCCTTATACTCCGAAATGTACCGAAATCTCATTATTTCTGCTTTTCAACCTAAAATAACACTAATATTGATCAATATTAACCAAATGGGGCAAAAATTATTTTTAAAAAAATTTTCGTTTAGTCCACTAGTGGCAAAATTACCATTTTGCCCTTATACTCCATAAATACCGGGAATCACAATTTTTCACTACTAAACATCATTTTATACTCCAATAATCGTAATTATATTTCATATAATTATTCTTGGTCAAATGTGATCAAATCTTGGCTAAAAATCTCCATTTTATCATCAAATGGTAAAATGACCGTTTTGTCCCTAATTGGTCAATTTTCTGATGGACTCCAAACTGGACCTTGAACTCCTAATCACTATTCTAAGCCATTCTGTTGGTTTTAAAATTTTCAAATTTCTCTTAGAATTTCTATTTGAACTAGTTCAAGGCTCGATTTAACTTAGTTGTACCACTCGATACAATACCGTCTTTTAATCGAGCTTGACAGGGTCTCACAAAAAATATTCAGCTAGTGAGAAAAAGTGCAAAGGAAAAACTTTTTTGAGGGTTTTTGAGGTGAAAAAGTGAAAGAGAACAAAAAACCCTATGAAAAAGTCTGTAAAAACATAAATTTTGGAGTTAGTATGAAAAGGTTTTGGAGGTTTTAAGGCTTCTTTCTATGGAGGATGAAAAGTTCTACAAAAAGGAGAGAAGAAACGAGATGAAGATGAAGAAGGTGCTGGAACTTTAGATATTTATCTCTAAAGTCAATCAAGGTTTCACGTAATTTACAAAAATACCCTTTTTTATTCTTCTAGTGTAGTACTTTCACTTTGACAAAGATTTTAACCACTTTTCAATTAGAACTGGGCAAAGTGGTAAATATCAAATTGTAGCCGTTCCTCTTAGCTCTCTAATGGTCCAAAAATCATGTCATTTGGACTTCTGTAGTGGGAGATATGCTTGAAAAACTGAAACATATGCAAATAGAGAAACAGTCCATTATGCACCTTTCTTCACCAATTGAAATTATTTTTGATCCTACTCCTATAAAAATATAAAATAATTATAAATAACGTAAAACTAACATCATTAACTTAGAATAAACATTTAAATATAAATTAAATTAAACTAAACTAATAAAATAAATAAAAATACCTAAATTCGATCCTAAATCTAGTCCAACTTAGACTAATTAGGTATTTAATCTCCCATTACATATATGAATTTGATGCACTCATTAGTTTACCTCTAGTTACGCATCTATGGAGGTTGAGGTTTCACATATAGCTAATCCAAGAGTGCAACCATATATCTATGGTGGAGTGATTTCATGGTTAATAAGCTTGAATTATTTTTAATGAGATTAATAATAATTCTAAGTTTATTAGAGCTTGGAATATCTATTATGTCCAAATAGATTCCCCACTTAGCTTCATAGAATTTAACTTGTTTAAGTTGGAATGCATGTTTTAATTTGATTAATTAAATTGTGTACAAAAATAGCAGCTTTAACATGTTTGTCTTAATTTAGAAAAGAAAACATGTTTGGTCTTAATTTAGACAAGAAAATATTTTTGTCTTAATTTAAGACAAGAAAAATATTTTTTATCTTAATCTAGACAAGAAAACATATTTGTCTCAATTTAGACAAGATAAAATATTTTTGTCTTAATTAAAGACAAGAGTTGTCTTAAATTAAGATAATGTTAGGAGGATTCGTGCAAAATGAATCTAGACATCCATGTTGATAAAAGGAGACTCCATGTTTGATTATCATTCATTTATTTATTTTTAATTCTTTTTAAATAAAGATGGATAATAATAAAATAAGAGTTATTATTTATTCTTTAATTTAAATTTTGATAATTATTGAGCATGTTTGATGCTACCATAACTCTAAATGGATGGTCAATATTGATTTAAAGGTGTTTCATTTTGATTAAACCTTTGAGGCAAGAGTTTTAATAAAAAGAGAAGACATTGAAAGAAAATAAGCGAGTGTACTTTTTCTTGAAAAAGTTTTAGCCATCACTTCTCTTTTCCTCTTCCAAACTTTTTAGAAGAAAAGAGAGACAAAATCGGTTGCCATCTTGTAGTCTTGCATTCCACACCTTGTCCACTCAAGGTTCAAGGTGAAAGTATTTTTGAAGAATATGTGTTAAACTTGTTTGGTCGAGAAATCATTCATTGGTGTGGTGGTCCTTGAAAATAAGAATCTCAAAATAAAAGGTATGATTTTTCTTACTTAATAGATTCTTAATTTTTTTTTTTAGGATATGATTATGTTACTTGCAATAATAATGATACGTCTTTACGCTTGTGTAATTGGATTGCTTGCTTCCTTTATGAAAGAAATTTTTGAAATCCATGCTTTACACAATCACATTAATCCTCTAAGATCCAACTGCAACAATTAGTACCAAATGCACTTCTTATGTCGAGTCATGTTCAGTGAACTTGCTTTCATATGACAAGCACCCATATACTAGTTCTAATTATCTCTATATTTTAACTTATGAGCTCTATTGCCTATGTCACAAATGAAGAACATAGCATGTGCTGATCTTTGAGCATTATTGATGCCCCATCTCAATAATATAAAACCCTTTAAGAACCATCCAAAAACGAAATACCAAAACAAAGAGAAGCACTATCCTCAGGAAAGAGAAGGAAAAAACTACACCACCAAGAAAATAAAGAGAGGGAGTATCGGCGCTAAGGCAAACCCAAAAACAAAAATGAATAGAACGAAAATAAACCTTTACGTGCTCAAATCAAAAGGAAATAACAAGTGCAAACTGCCATTGATACTCTAAAGGTAGAGGTTCAACCAAATAGAGCGCAACGTGAGTAGACGCCTCCAAAGAGAGGGAGTCAAAAGCGAAAAGAAAGAGAAAAACAAAAAGCCTTAGGTAGTTGTGGGGGAAAAAAATAAAGCAAAAAGGAAAATGAGGAGTGAAAAAATGAAAATGACCTCCAATTTTAAGCGAAAAGGTAAAAACACCCTTAACATTGTAAAGGAAAAGTCATGAACACCTTCAACATCTAACAAAATCCCATCCACCTATCTGTTAATGTAAGCCTTACAAGCCAATAGATTTTGTGCTTGTAAAACACTCATTAATTAGTCATATTTCATGTTAAATACATTATGGATATTTTATGTAATGTATGAGGTATTCTTTATCCATGAGTTTATTTATAAAGAGTTAAGAGAGACTTATGTAGATAAAATCCTTGGAACATAATGGCCTTGCAAAGAAATTAGAAAGGTTATAATTATGAGATTCTTATGCATCAAAGCCTTGTTCCTAAATATGGTTCTAGTCATTATATTGTCAAGAATAAAGACATTGATAATGCTTAAAGGCTGGTACATGCTAAGCTTGCTTACTTTGAAAGTAAGTAACTGATCTCATAGGTTGAAGTATACGAGATAATTGGGGATAGTATGTGGGTGCTTGTTAAGGAACAAGTTCACTGCACATGTGTGAGACCTTGACCTTTATAGACTCGTAGATATAAGCACACACGATATCCCTGATCAGGGGTAATTTCGTCATTTCCTTAGTAAGCCCATAAAAGTAAGTTTTAAACAATATTAAGGCCTAAGTATGCCTAAGGCATAAATGAATGATGAAAATATGGGTAACATGATGAAGGAAATAAAAATGGTGATGATTTTCACAGTAGGGGCAAAATGGTCATTTTTCACTTAGGGTCAAAATTTTTAAGTTTTCATGAACCCAAGCATTTTTAGACCATTATGGACCTTGTCCCAGTGTCAAAGGAGTAAAAAGATTGCATAAAAGATTGGAGGAGAACAAGCTAATTTGTGGATGGGCATTTTGATAATTTAAGTAGAGTGGATAAGCATGGGCTATAAATATCTCTTTCTTCTAGCAACTTCTTCATTCTTCAGCAACTTTTCTTCTTCTTCTTTTTCTCTTTCATGTTATTTCCAACCTCCATGGGAGCTTGATATGAACCTCCATAACCTCCTTCAAAATAGCTCAACTTTTCATGCTTTTGGTGCACCCTTTCATAAATCCTTGTGGTCTTCCACTCTCTCTCTTTAAAACCCTTGAAAAATCTTATTTCCATACTCTCTCTCACTAATTAGGTGTTTTAGAGAGAGAAAAAGGAAGCTTTATTAATAGCTTGAAAGTTTTTGGAAAGAATTTCAAGCACAAAGCTACCAAGGTCGTAGTGAACTAGAATTGATTTTTAATGTTGAAAATGGTTAGTGCTTAGACTTGTCGGTGTTTTGGTAGTTGAGGTTGGAAATTCACTTTGGAGTGATTACTATAGTGAAAATGGATAGCCATTTAATGGCACTTGGAAACTAGTAGATGATAGCTTGTAGAACTTGTAATTATGAGAATATAGTTAATTATGATGTTAATGTGATGATAGGTTCCAACGAAGCCCCACCGTCCCATTTGGACCATTAGGGAAGTTAGAATTGACTAAAGGTTCAACGAAATACCAGTGAGTGGACTTGCATTTCAAACTTGTTTTGGGAATACGAATGTGTTTGCACAAGATATTTGAATGATTTTATCCAACTTTTCTTTGCAAATGTGTGCTAGGGGACAAGCCTTAATTAAATGTTTTTGATATTGTGAAATGTGAGATGTGTATAAGGATGAATCCATATGCTTTATATTATGTTGGTAGGTGTGTATATATCTTAAGAATATGTGTTGTGTATTGATGAACAATGTTAGGTGGTGATGTTGAAGTGTACGAGTAGGGAGTGCACACATGATGATGATGGAGTGTGCGAGTAGGGAGTGCACACATGATGATAATAGAGTGTGTGAGTAGGGAGTGCACACATGATGATGATGTATGTATATATAATTGTGTGTGTTATAGAAAGCTCATGAATATTGTTTACGGTTGTAATGCATGTTAAATTTGGCATGATGAATCTTGAGAGTTTTCCATTTTCTTGCAAATTGATTTTTATGGCAACACCAAATGGATTTTTAGTGCAAAGGAGGTCCTTTTTACACTTAGGTGCCTTGCTTCTCGCTAGAGCGAGAAACATTATGTTTTGGCAGCCAACAACTCGCTGCAGCGAGAAACTATCAAGTTTTGGTATAGTGCTTTCACTTAGATGAAGATTTTGACCACTTTACCGTCCGAAATGGGAAAAATAGTAAACATAAAAGTTGTATCTCTACCTCTTAGCTTTCTAATGGTACAAAATTAGGTCAATTGGACTTCTGTAGCAGGAGATATGATAGAAAAATTGAAACACATGCAAATTGACATTGTTTTCTCACTGCAGTGAGAAACTTTCTGTTTTGCCCACTCGAATCTTGCTGCAGTGAGAATGAACTTCTCTGTAGTGAGAAACTTGTTGCCATGCTTGCTACCTTGCTTGATTTTGACATACTTTTCACCCATTTAACTTCATGGATTGATTATGGGTTTTTGCAACACTATGAGGTTATTAATCAGAGTTTGAAATGAGGGGTTTTTGGTAAGAAACCAAATCAATTGCATTGTATTTGAAACAAGTGCATCATGATTTCCAAATTCTTCCTATTTATTGCTTGTTCCTTCTTATGTTCACTCACTAGGTTTATACTCACCGTTTTCAACTTCATGTTTTCAAATCAAGAGGCAACCGATAACTAGGTCGAGGTGCCCTTGTAGATTCGATTCCTTGGTAGGTATCTCGGCATTTAGTAGCCGTACGTCACTAGGTCTCTCCGCTAGAAATCGAGTCTCCTTTTTTATATATATAGATAAACCTGATGTAAATTATTTAGACATATGTTTTAGACAATAGATGTATACTTGATTAGTAATGCCACTACAAGTTGGCAATGCTTAGTATTAATTTGATTTGAAGTTATGAAATATGACTTAGCAACCTTTGATGGAATGATGAATAGGTCATATTAATAGGCTTGCTTGGGCTTAGTGGACTACGTCCATTGGGCCTTTGCGCCAATCATGGCCCAAATTTTGGGTTGTGACAGAGTTGGTATCAGAGCCCTAGGTTGTCTAGGTCCTAGGACTTCTTTTGTTAGTCCAGCGGGAGTGTTGGGTCTTTATGTGGGAACTTCAGTTGTGAAGTGTGAACCGCGGCACATTTTACAAACAAGGGACCGTATAGATTCCCTATCTTACAAACCACCTTTTCCTTTATATATGATTATAGAAAAATGTGTTTAATAATAGGTGTTTGCTCTTATCTAGGTAAGAATGTCGCCTAAGACACAAGTTGCCTCAAGACGGATGGGGAGCAAGATGCTCCTAATGAGATGATATACAGGTTATGGGCATCCACCTTTAAGGGGTGAGGTAGACGTGATAGGGCCACTAGGCTAGTGAGGGCGGATACACTTGTGAGTAGACAAGATGAGGGACAGTCTACGGGTGATGTCGATAGACAACCAACTGGGGGCATTATCCTTGATGACTTGGCGGCAAGCTTACAAGGAGTTAATCGGGTTGTAGAGATGATGGCAGCTCGTATGGATGATATACAGAGGGTATTGGAGGGGAGACCTATGGTACAAGAATCCCCTAGTTCCCAAAGACAAGTCGACCGCCAACATCATGAGGTTGAGAGGGGTCACTTAGAGATTTCTCTTCTTGATTTTCTCAAGCTTAAGCCTCTATCATTTTCGAGGTCTGATGCATCGGAGAAGACTTAGGTTTTCTTAGATAAGATGAAGAAAATTTGTAAAGCCTTGGGATGTTCTAGTGTCCGATCAGTCTAACTAGCCATCTTTCGATTAGAGGATGTGGTGCAAGAGTGGTACAGTTCTCTATGTAGAGGCAAACCAATAGATGCAACACAGTTGACTTGGAGTGAGTTCAGTGCAGTCTTTTTAGATCGATTTTTACCACTCAGTGTACGTAATGCTAGAGCCAAGGAGTTTGAGGCTCTGGTACAGACCTAGAGTATGACAGTGTCAGAGTATGACATCAAGTTCACGTAGTTGTCTCGATATGCGCCTTATCTAGTTTCCACTGAGGAGATGAAGATTCAAAGGTTTGTCGATGGGCTAGTGGAACCATTGTTTAAGGCTATGGCATCCCGAGATTTCAATACCTACTCCGCAGCAGTGGATTACGCTCAACGGATTGAGATGAGGACCAGTGAAAGTAGGGCTACGAGGGATTGAGCAAAAAGAGCCAAAACAGAGGGATATCAAGGTCGCAAAGATTTCAGCAGTGGTATTTCATCTTCTAGCCATCATGGTCCATAGAGGGACTCACGATTACCCCAATCGGGGAGTGATTTGACTAGTGTCAACATTGGATTAAGGAAAAAAACTTTTAGTCGGGGAAAACAGCAAGATTCAAGGCATGGTAGTCAAGCTTTTAATCGTTGCAATAATTGTGGAGTGCGGCATGGTGGACAATGTTTCCATACTACGAGTGTTTATTATGGGTGCGGCCAACATGGACATATTAAGAGGAATTGTTCGATGGCTCATCAAGCACAAGATTTTGCTCGTGGTTCCCCAACTAGTTTCATTTGCTCCTTCAGTTGCTACCTCATCTAGAAGAGAAGCTAGTGGGTCAAGAGGTAGAGGTGCTGGTACTTCCTCTCAATGTAGGCCATTTGGGTCTGAACGTCAGAGTTCTGTTGGTCAAGGCTAGGCGAGGGTTTATGCATTAACACCCCAAGAGGCCCAGACATCCAATGCAGTGGTCTTAGGTACTCTTTTCATTTGTAATATGAATGCTTGAGTCTTATTTGATCCTGGTGCTACCCACTCTTTTATCTCTCCATGTTTTGCATATCGTTTGGATAAGGATCATGTTAGGAGGGAAGAACAATTAGTAGTGTCTACTCTTTTAAAGGAAGTATTTGTGGCTGAATGGGAATATGAGTCCTTTGTAGTTCGAGTTAGGGACAAGGATACTTTGGTGAATTTGGTGGTGTTAGACACTTGGATTTTGATGTGATCTTGGGGATGGATTGGTTATTACCCTACCATGCTAGTGTGGACTGCTATCATAAATTGGTTAGATTTGATTTCCCTAGTGAACCATCATTTAGTATTCAGGGGGATAGAAGCAATGCTCCAACCAATTTAATATCGGTCATGTTTGCCAGAAGGTTATTACGATAAGGTTGTACAGATTACTTGGCTATGGTAAGGGATACTCAGGTGAAGGTTGGAGATATAAGCCAAGTGTCGATGGTGAATGAGTTCATGGACGTATTTTCTAAGGAACTACCAGGTTTGCCTCCCAAGTTGGAGATTGAATTTTGCATAAATTTCATTCCTGACACTAGACCTATATCCATACCCCCATATAGAATGGCACCTGTGGAGCTTAAAGAGCTTAAGGATCAATTAGAAGATTTATTGGATAAAGGCTTTATCCGTCTTAGCATCTCACCATGGAGAGCACCAGTGTTATTTGTGAAGAAGAAAGATGGGTCACTTAGGCTGTGCATTGACTACGGTCAGCTTAATAAAGTGATTGTGAAGAATAAGTATCCCCTTCCAAGAATAGATGATTTATTTGATCAACTATAAAGAGCACAATGTTTCTCTAAGATAGATCTGCGATCTGGGTACCATCAGTTGAGAATCAGGAATGAAGATGTACCCAAGACTGCATTTGGAACAAGATATGGGCACTACGAGTTTTGGTGATGTCATTCAAGCTTACGAATGCCTCTGCAGCCTTTATGGATTTGATGAACCGAGTGTTCAAGCCTTATTTGGACAAGTTCATAGTAGTGTTTATTGATGATATCTTGATCTATTCGAGGAGTAGTGAGGGACACAAACAACATCTTAAGATAGTGCTCCAAACTTTGAGAGAACATCAATTGTATGCCAAGTTCTCCAAGTGTGAGTTTTGGCTAGAAAGCGTTGCATTTTTGGGACATGTGGTATCCAAGGATTGGGTACAGGTCGATCCAAAGAAAGTTGAGGCAATAGAAAAGTGGCCAAGGCCAACATCAGTTACGAAAAATAGAAGCTTCTTAGGTTTGGCTGGCTACTATCGTCGATTTGTGAAGGACTTCTCCAAAATAGTCACCCCTCTAACTAAGCAAACATATAAAGATACAAAATTTGAGTGCTCTGATGCTTGTGAGGATAGCTTTGGGAAGCTTAAGGCATGTCTCACCATAACTCCAGTATTAAGCCTACCGCAAGGCACAGAGGTTTATACGGTATTCTGTGATGCATCGTGGGTTGGTTTAGGGTGTGTATTGATGCAGCATGGGAAGGTGATTAAGTATGCATCTAGGCAATTTAAAAGGCATGAGCAAAATTACCCCGCACACGATTTGGAGATGGCAGCAATTGTGTTTGCCTTAAAGATTTGGAGACATTATTTGTATGGTGAGACTTGTGAGATATATACGGACCACAAAAGTCTGAAGTATATATTTCAGCAGAGGGATCTTAACTTGCGGCAACGTAGGTGGATGGAGTTGCTAAAAGATTATGATTGCGCTATTCTTTACCTCCTAGTAAGGCAAATGTAGTGGCGGATGCCTTGAGCCGAAAATTGATGGGGAGCTTGGCACATATTTCTATAGATAAAAGATCCTTGGTTAGGGAGATTCATAGCTTGGGAGACATGGGTGTGCATTTGGAAGTTTTGAAGGCAAATGCATTGCTAGCACATTTTAGAGTGCGACCTATTTTAATGGACAAGATTAAAGAAGCACAAGGTAAAGATGAGTTTGTTGCTAAGACCTTAGAGGATCCTCAAGGAAGAAAAGGGAAAATGTTTACTAAGGGCACAGATGGAGTGTTAAGGTATGGAACTAGACTTTATGTGCCTGCTAGTGATGGATTGAGAAGAGAAATATTAGAAGAAGTGCACATGGCAGCCTATGTAGTACATCCAGGGGCTACAAAGATGTATCAAGATTTGAAAGAGGTGTATTGGTGTGAAGGACTCAAGAAAGATGTAGCTGAGTTTGTCTCCAAGTGCCTGGTTTGTCAACAAGCGAAGGCAGAACATCAAAAGCCCGTAGGACTACTTCAACCGTTACCAGTGCCCGAGTGGAAGTGGGAGCATATTGCCATGGACTTTGTAACGGGTTTGCCTTGAACTAGTGGGGGCTACGACTCAATTTGGATAGTAGTAGACCGATTAACGAAGTCAGCTCATTTTCTTCCGGTTAAGAAACTTATGGTGCTGCCCAGTACGCTCGAGTTTATGTGGATGAGATAGTACGGCTGCATGGTATCCCCATTTTTATAGTATCTGATAGAGGAGCTCAGTTCACCAGTAGGTTTTGGGGAAAGTTGTAGGAAGTGTTAGGCACTAAGTTGGACTTCAGCACAACTTTCCACCCTCAAACTGATGGACAGTCTAAGTGGACGATATAAACTTTGGAAGATATGTTGAGGGCTTGTGTAATAGACCTTGGGGTTAAGTGGGATCAATATCTACGCTTAGTGGAGTTTACCTATAATAATAGTTTCCAAACTAGCATCCAGATGGCACCATTTGAAGCATTATATGGACAAAGGTGCAAGTCACCTATTAGATGGCTAGAGGTGGGAGAAAGGAAACTTTTGAGGCTTGAGTTGGTGCAAGACGCCATCGAGAAGATACATATGATTCGGCAAAGGATGTTGTCAGCACAAAGTAGATAGAAATCATATGCTGATAACAAATGGAGAGACTTAGAGTTTCAGGTAGGAGATCATGTATTTTTGAAGGTCTCACCAACGAAAGGGGTAATTAGGTTCGACAAGAAAGGGAAATTAAGTCTTCGATATATAGGGCCCTTCGAGATCTTAAAAAGGGTCGGAGTGGTGGCTTATCGTTTGTCGCTACCACCAGACCTCTCAAACAGTCACCCCATATTCCATGTATCAATGCTTAGAAAATATAACCCCGATCCATCTCATGTAATACGGTATGAAACCATCCAGTTGCAAGACGATCTAACTTATGAGAAGCAACCAGTGGCTATCCTTGATAAGCAAGTCAAAAAGCTCCGTTCAAAGGATGTAGCCTCAGTGAAAGTGTTATGGCAAAACCACACTAGTGAAGAGGTAACGTGGGAAGCCGAGGAAGAAATGCGAGCAAAGTATCCCCACCTCTTTGATGCATAAAGGTACGTTACCTTATAGTTTAATTTAAATTCGAGAACTGAATTCTTTAAATGGGGGAGAATGTGAGACCTTGACCTTTATAGACTCGTAGATAGAAGTACACGCGATATCTTTGATTAGGGGTAATTTCGTCATTTCCTTAATAAGCCCCAAAAAGTAAGTTTTAAACAATATTAAGGCCTAAGTAGGCTTAAGGCATAAATGAATGATGGAAACATCAGTAAAATGACAAAGGAAATAAAAATGGTGATGATTTTCACAATAAGGGCAAAATGGTCATTTTTCACCTCGGGTCAAAATTTTTAAGTTTTCATGAACCTGAACATTTCTAGACCATTATGGACCTTGTCCCAGTGTCAAAGGAGTAAAAAGATTGCACAAAGGATTGGAGCAAAACAAGCTAATTTATGGAGGTGCATTTTGGTAATTTAAGTGGAGTGGATAAGCATGGGCTATAAATATCTCTTTCTTCCAGCAACTTCTTCATTCTCCAGCAGCTATTCTTCTTTTTCTTCTTCTTCTTCTCTTTCACATTACTTCCAACCTCCATGGGAGCTTGATATGAACCTCCATAACCTCTTTCAAAATAGCTCCACTTTTCATGCTTTTGGTGCACCTTTTCATAAATCCTTGTGCTCTTCCACTCTCTCTCTTTAAAACCCTTGAAAAATCTTATTTCCATACTCTCTCACACTAGTTATGTGTTTTAGAAAGAGAAAGAGGAAGCTTTATTAATAGCTTGAAAGTTTTTGGAAAGAATTTCAAGCACAAAGCTACCAAGGTGAGTAGTGAACTAGAATTAATTTTTAGTGTTGAAAATGATTAGTGCTTAGACTTATGTGTGTTTTGGTAGTTGAGGTTGGAAATTCACTTTGGAGTGATTAGGATAGTGAAAATGGATAGCCATTTAATGGCACTTGGAAACTAGTAGGTGATAGCTTGTAGAACTTGTAATTATGAGAATTGAGTTAATTGTGATGATAGGTTCCAACGAAGCCCCACCGTCCCATTTAGACCATTAGAGAAGTTAGAATCGACTAAAGGTTCAACAAAATACCAGTGAGTGGACTTGCATTTCAAACTTGTTTTGGGAATGCGAATGTGCTTGCACAAGATATTTGAATGATTTTATCCAACTTTTCTTTGCAAATGTGTGCCAGGGAACAAGCCTTGATTAAATGTTTTTGATATTTTGAAATGTGAGATGTGTATAAGGATGAATCCATATGCTTTATATTATGTTGGTAGGTGTGTATATATCTTATGAATATGTGTTGTGTTTTGATGAATGATGTTAGGTGGTGATGTTGAAGTCTACGAGTAGGGAGTGCACACATGATGATGATGGAGTGTGCGAGTAGGGAGTGCACACATGATGATAATAGAGTGTGCGAGTAGGGAGTGCACACATGATGATGATGTATGTATATATAATTGTGTTTGTTATAGAAAGCTCATGAATATTGTTTATGGTTGTAATGCATGTTAAATTTGGCATGATGAATCTTGAGAATTTTCATTTTCTTGAAAATTGATTTTTATGGCAACACCAAATGGATTTTTTGTGCAAAGGAGGTCCTTTTTACACTTAGGTGCCCTACTTCTCGTTGTAGTGAGAAACATTTTGTTTTGGTAGCCAACAACTCGCTGCAGCGAGAAACTCTCAAGTTTTGGTGCAGTGCTTTCATTTAGATAAAGATTTTAACAACATTCCCATCCGAAATGGGAAAAGTGGTAAACACAAAAGTTGTATCCCTGCCTCTTAGCTTTCTAATGGTCCAAAAATTAGATCAAGTGGACTTCTGTAGCGGGAGAAATGATAGAAAAACAAAAACACCTGCAAATTGACACTGTTTTCTCTCTGCAGCAAGAAACTCACTGTTTTGGCCGCCCGAATCTCGCTGTAGTGAGAATGAACTTTGCTACAGTGAGAAACTTTCTACCATGCTTGCTACCTTGCTTAATTTTGACATACTTTTCACCCATTTAACTTCATGGATTGATTATGGGTTTTTGCAACACTATGAGTTTATTAATCAGAGTTTGAAATGAGGGGTTTTTGGTAAGAAACTAAATCAATGGCATTGTTTTTGAAACAAGTGCATCATGATTTCCAAATTCTTCCTATTGATTGCTTGTTCCCTTCTTATGTTCACTCACTAGGTTTATACTCACCATTTTCAACTTCATGTTTTCAAATCAAGAGGCAGCCGGTAACTAGGTCAAGGTGCCCTTGTAGATTCGTTTCCTTAGTAGGTATCACGGCATTCAGTAGCCGTACGTCACTTGGGTCTCTTCGTTGGAAATCAAGTCTCCTTTTTGATATGTATAGATAAACCTGATGTAAATTATTTAGACATATGTTTTAGACAATACATGTATACTTGATTGGTAGTGCCACTACAAGTTGGCAATGCTTAGTATTAATTTGATTCGAAGTTATGAAATGTGACTTAGCAACCTTTGATGGAATGATGAACAGGTCATATTAATAGGCTTGCTTGGGCTTAGTGGACTACATCCATTGGGCCCATGTGTCGATCATGGCCCGAAATTTGGATTGTGACAACATGACCCACTATGAGAGTTTCGTTTGGCATTTCACTTAAATGTCTATGAAAATACTCTCATCTGTCAGTAGTGTAAGTAATCTTTAGACTTTTGATACCATGTCATCTTGTATGTGAGTTATCATGCTTTGATTTCACCTCTACAGGTTTGGAGACCACTAGATGCCTAAACTAGGTGCTTTTGGGTATGGCATAAAGCATGTGAAGATGAATGAGTAGTCTAGAGAGGATTTATCACCCAAGTGATTCAAAGGGGACATATTTCATTTGCTCTTAGCTTATATTGACTAAAAGTCCTTGGCCAAGGCAATCTTGATAGGTCAATATAGAAACTGTAGGACTAATTTGGATAAGTTAGAAAGAAGACATCGAGTCAGGCTTTCTATTTATCCACGATATATGATGAAAAGATTGAATTACACTCAAATACTGTACACTAAAAGGTTAGTCAAACCATATTGATGTTTTTGATATTTGGGTGGTCATGAGGTATTGCTAGATGCCACTCATGATCTATAAAAATAAATATAAATTCTTAAGTGAATTAATTTATATTTATTACAAACATGTTGGGTACCTAATGGATCACACACATATGGTGAATTGTTGAACTTAATTTGAGTTCAATTGGATGTGATCGAATTGATTTTATAGAGGCTTAATCCAATTAGGTATTGGGCTAAATCAAATATAATTTGATGGAGTACTAAATAAAAGCCCAATTAGCCCAAGGCATTTTCTAATACTTGTTGGGTATGAAGTAAGTCAATTTACTTTATACAAAAATCATTTAGCCTATTTTTGAACATACAGAAGAGTCTTGTTTTATTTTCTCATGTGTTGAGATAGGATCACAGCCAAAAAGAAAGAAACATAAGGGAGCTCAAAGTTGAGAGTTTACTAGCACAAACTTTGGCTTAAGGATTCACACTCTTAGTGAAGAGATTTCTGTAACTCACTGCATGGATCACCATTAAAGGCAAAACAATTGAGCTGTTATGGTTTGATAAGTCCTAATTTGTCACGACCCAAATTTTTGGGCCATGACCGACGCAAGGGCCCAATAAACGTAATCTTTTAAGCCCAAGCAAGCTTATCGTTTTATCCTACTCATTATTCCATCAAATATCGCTAAGTCACAAATTATAACTTTAAATCAAAATAGTAATAAACATTGCCAACTGGTATTGGCATTTCTCATTTATTATATACATACATTGTCTATAACATGTATTCTAATAATGTACATTGGGTTCGCCTATACATCTCAAAAAGAAAACTTGACTTCCAGTAGAGGGACTCGGATGAATGTACAGCTACTGAATGCCGAGACACCTACCAAAAGATGGACACAAGTCTATAAGAACACCTCGTCCTAGTTACCGACTACCTCGTGATCTGAAAACATGAATTTGAAAATGGTGAGTATAAACGCAGTGAGTGAACAAGGAAGGGAACAAGCATACCATAAGGAATCTTTAATGAAATCATGATGCATTCTTTTTCGAAACAATGCAATTTATTTCTATTCTTATTGAAAGCGCCTCATCAAGCCCTTAAATGATTAATCATTTGAAAATTAAGGACCCATACATAACAAACCATTTGAAGAATGAAAACTTCAATATTACACAAGCAAGTCAAATACGACAACGAATCTTTGCTGCAGCGAAAAGGCATTCTCGCTGCAGCAAGAATGAATTTTCGTTGCAGCGACGTTGGGATTTAGTTATTAACCAAACGAGGGTTTCTCACTAAACCTCCTCATTTTAAACTTAACTCTTTTAATCCTTAATGTTGGAAGTCCATGCTCCCATATGGTAGCAAAGAAGTGAAAGATAGGGCAGCAATTGGACAAGATAAGAGACCAAAATAGAAAGTTTTTCTCTGCAATGAGATTCAATCTCGCTGCAGTGAAATTTCTACCCAGAAACAGATGTTTCTCGCTACAGCGAGATTCAATCTCGCTGCAGTGAAATTGCAACCCAGAAAACAGAAAGTTTCTCGCTGTAGCGAGAACGCATTTCGTTGCAGCGAAAAGCTTCAATGTCATTCTCGTTGCAGCGAAAATGCATCCTCTCACAGTGCGTTTTCGGCCAGCTTACCCTTTCAAAACCCGAGAGTTTCTCGCTGTAGTGAAATACGAGGCATCAATGCAAAATTTTCCTTTCTCCCAAAGGAAAAACCACTCTCCAAAAGGTCCAAACCAACATGAAAATACATAACAATTTCTCAAGGTTTAACATGTCAAGTTTCACATGCATTACAACCATAACCCATTGTCCATCAATTTCCTATAACACACATATTTACATATATATATATATATATATACATACATACATACCCATCATCATCATCACACTATCCCATCATCATCACCAGCTCATGCCCACTTTCTACTCGCACATGACTGGGTCATCACCGGGTTATGCGCACTTCCTACTCGCACATAACCGGGTCATCCTTGGCTTATGCGCACTCCCTACTCGCACATAGCCGAGTCAATATAATTACACAACATTATACTCAAGCATATATGAATATCAACATAATGCAACCACATAGAAATCCATAATAATCACATTTCATAACATAAACCTTTTCTCAAAAGCTTGTTCCCAAGGCATTCATTTTCATGAAAAATTGTATAAAATCATTCAAACACTTTGTCAAATCCATCATATTCCCAAAATCAGTTTTGAAGGTAGTCCACTCACCAATTGATTGTAGAACTTTTAGTTGACTCAAATTCCCCTAATGATCCAATTGGAATGATGGTGCTTCCTTAAAAACCTAGGATCACATTAACATAAACAATAGATCAATTTACACACTATGAACTCTAAAAGCTATCTCTTAGCTAGTTTTAAATTGTTACTTTAAATGGCTATCTATGTTCATTATCTTAATCACTAAAAAGTAATGAACATACTAAACAATAAAACAGCTCATAAATCACAATTACTAGCCATTTTCTACAGCTAAAAATCAAACTTGGTGCATCACTCACCCTAGGGTTCCTTTGTAGTTAGATTCTCTTCCAATAGCTTCCAAATCAATGGAGCGATTCTCTCTTTCTCTCTCTAGAATGCCCAACTAGTGAGAGAAAGTATGAAAACAAGATATTTCAAGGTTTTTGAAGTGAGAATATGAAATAGCACAAGGGTTTATGGAAAGGTGCACCAAAAGCATGAAAATTGGAGCTAGAGAGAGAAAGTTGTGGAAGTTTGAAAATCAAGCTTCCATGGAGTTTGAAGAAACGTGAGAGAGGAGAAGGGAAGAAGAAGACCAACTGCTGAAAAATTCAAGAAGCTGCTGGAAATTCAAGGTATTTATAGGCAATCTTATCCTTTCCTTTAAAATTATGAAAATGCCCCTCCACTAATTAACTTACTCTCCTCCAATCTTTTATGCAATAAGAGGGAAATATCTTAGCTAAGAGTTTTTGGATTATTTGACAGAACATGGGATTCTGTCACAATGGACTCTACCTAGAACTCCATAACATAATTGAATGTTTGAGAGGAAAAACCAAACCTTGTTAGACATGGTTCGTTCCATGATGAGTAAGGCAAACCTTCCGATATCTTTTTGGGGATATGCCTTAGAGACTGCTGCTTACCTTTTTAACAAGTTTTCAACCAAATTGGTTGATAAGACACCATTGCTAGGAACGGTATGATTAGAGCATCAACGCAGTGGAATAAAAAGGGTTGAAATAAAAATAAAACCATGCCTCTGACCTTTAGATCACCTTGGTTGTTTAATGCAAAGTTATGTACCATATAAAATCAAAAAAAGAATGTACCTTTCCAAGTGATATTGTAATCAAATGGATTCCTTTTGTTGACAAAACATAAACACCTTTGGTGTGAAAGAATCTCAGCCACTCAATCGCTTGGCCTCCACTTATGCACACACGATTGCAACGGATCCTTCTCAAGGAAAGAGCTTTATGCCACGGGCTTGTGCTAGCAAGTGGACAACGATTTGTCCTCTTTTCTTCTTTGATTTCTAGCAAAGAATCAAAAGAGAAGTTTTCAAAAGAAAATAAACGTCTCAAGGGTAGCACTCAAGAGAAAAATCCTTCTCCACAAAAAAAAAGAGTGGCTATAATGTGATATTTATATCTAGGTTTAACTTATTAAAATTTGCAAAATAAGTCCTTAATATTATAATAATTATAATATTTAACCAATACCTAATTAAACTCTTTTAATTAGGTCCTTAATAGTTAAAACCTAGAATTTCATTTAAGTCTAACTTAAATCATCACACTCTCAATTTAATCCAAATTGCAACCTTTGTGTGTGACCCATTAGGTTCCTAACATGTTGGCAATGGAATTGAATTATAATATTATTAATTAATTAATTTAAATGAATCATATTCAATTTTAAATTAACTAATTCAATTCCATAGACCATGATTGGCATCTAGCAATGCATCATGGTCACCCAATTGTTAGGAGAGTCAAAGGATTCTTTGACAACCTTTCAGTGTACAGTTTTTCAGTGTAATTCATTCCCTCATCATATATCTCGAAGATGATAAAAGCTTGGTGCAGTTCCTACTCTTATTGATCTCCATATTTGTTCTTGTAGTTAGATCATTAGCTTTATAGAGACTTATGAAACTCATTTCATAATCTCCTAATCACCTTGGCCAAGGATTTGATTAAGCTAATATCAACCAAGAACTAATGAAATATTCCCCTTTGAATCACTTGGGGTGATGATTCCTATCTTGACCACTCATCTGCCTTCACATGCTTCATGCTATACCCAAAAGCATCCTATTTTGGCATCCTTGGTTAGGCACCCATAGGGATGAAATCAAAGCATAGCACTCCACACATAAGACAACCTGGTGTCTCAAGTCTAGGGAGTATTTACACAACTGACACATGAGAAGTATTGCATAGACACTTGAGTGAAATACTAAATGCACTTCTCATGGCGGGTCATGTTCAGTGAACTCGCTCTCCCATGGCAAGCACCCACATGCTAGTTCCAAGTATCTTTATACTTCAACCTATGAGAATGATTGCTTACTTCACAAGTAAGGAACATAACATGTGCCAATCTTTGAGCATTATTAATGCCCTGTCTCAATAATACAATGATCAGGAACTTTTAGCAACAATGCTTTAATGCATAAGGATCTCATAATTGTATCCCAATACAATTCCTCTGTAAGGCATATATAGTTCCATGGGCTTTATCTACATACGTACAAAAAAGTAATTAAATTACAAACTTATGAATAAAAAACTACCTCAATGTTATTATGAATAACAAAATGTCATACATGAATATCTCAAAATTGCAATTCCCATACAACCACAAATTGGCTTGTAAAGCTTATACTAACAATCTCCCACTAACACTAAAGCCAATCGCCTATGTATCTAATACCAATGTTTTGAACATGACGATTATGCTTCTGCTGGGACAATGCTTTAGTGAGAGGATCAACAATATTATCCTCAGTGGGTATACGCTCTATGCAAATGTCTCCTATTCCAATGATCTCCCTGATCACATGGTAACGCCGCAATACATGTTTGGATTTCTAATGAGACCTTGGTTCCTTTGCTTGTGCAATGGCTCCATTGTTATCACAATACAAAGATATTGGATCAACAATGCTAGGAACCACATCTAGTTCAGTAATGAAATTCTTAATCCAAATTGCCTCTTTCGCTGCCTCAGACTCAGAGATGTATTCAGCTTCGGTTATAGAATCTGCAATCGTATCTTGTTTGGAACTCTTCCAACTCACTGCAACTCCATTGAGTGTGAACACATATCCACTTTGCGACTTGCTATCATCTTTGTCAGTTTGAAAGCTTGCATCCGTATAACCCCTAACTTGGAGTTCACCTCCTCCATAAACCAAAAATACATCCTTAGTTCTTCGTAAGTACTTCAGGATGTTTTTCACAACTATCTAGTGACTTTCACCAAGATTAGCTTGGTATCTACTTGTGACACTTAGAGCATAAGATACATCTGGTCTAGTGCAAAGCATCGCATACATGATAGATCCTATAGCTGAAGCATATGGGATCTTATCCATGCGATCTCTCTCTTCTTGATTCTTTGGACACATGTCCTTGGAGAGATAGATGCCTTGCGACATAGGCAAGTGTCTATTCTTGGACTCCATCATGTTAAACCTCTTTAGCACCTTGTCTATGTATGTGGATTGGGAAAGACCTAGCAACCTTTTAGACCTATCTCTATAGATCTTTATTCCTATAATGTAAGTTGTTTTTCCCAAATCCTTCATGGAGAATTATTTGGACAGCCAAATCTTTGTAGATTGCAGCAATGGTATATCATTTCCTATGAGCAATATGTCATCAACATATAACACTAGGAAAATTATGTCACTCCCACTAACCTTTTTATAGGCACGTCATTCATCCTCATTTTTGATGAAGTCAAACCCTTTCACAGCTTCATCAAAACGGATGTTCCAACTCCGAGAAGCTTGCTTAAGTCCATAAATGGACTTTTGAAGCTTTCACACCTTATTAGCATTAGCATTGGATATAAAACCTTCAGGTTGTGTCATGTACACTTCCTCTTGCAAGTTTCCATCAAGGAATGCAGTTTTTACATTCATTTGCCATATTTCATAATCATGGTATGCAGTAATTGCAAGCAAAATCCTAATGGATTTAAGCATAGCAACTGGTGAAAAGGTTTATTCAAAGTCAATACCTTGTCTTTGTTTGTAACCTTTTGCTACTAGTCTAGCTTTAAAGGTTTGCACCTTGCCATCTACATCTGTCTTTCTCTTAAAGACCCACTTGCACCCAATAGGTTTTATGCCTTCAGGTGGATCCACCAAAGTCCATACTTGGTTGGTATCCATGGCATCCATTTCAGATTTCATGGCTTCTAGCCATTTCTCAAAATTGATGTCCAACATCGCCTCCTCATAGGTTGTAGGCTAATCATTTATGGGCAATGCGTCCCTTTCCAAGAGAAATCTATATCTCTTTGGAGCTTGACGTATTCTACTAGACCTTTTGAGTGGTTGTGCCTCTTGAGATTGTGGTTGTATATCAGATGTCACAATCTCAAGTTCAAGTTCCAGTGGAATGTCAATTTGTGGGTCTCGAACTTCTTCGAGTACAACTTTACTCCCACTAGCCCTTTCAAATAAGAACTCTTTCTCAAGGAAAGTGGCATGCCTTGAGACAAACAGCTTTTGCTCAATGGGATTATAAAAATAATATCCATGTGTTTCTTTAGGATATCCCACAAATATACATTTGTCTGATCTTGCTTCTAACTTATCAGACATTGTACGCTTCACATAAGCAGTACATCCCCAAATCCTAGCATAAGACAAGTTGGACCTTTTCCCATTCCATATCTCATATGGTGTCTTATAAACTGATTTGGTAGGAATCTGGTTCAATATGCAAGCAGCAATTTCTAGGGCATATCCCCATAAAGATATAGGAAAATCTACATGACTCATCATGGATCGAACCATGTCCAATAATGTTCGATTCCTTTTATCAGATACCCCATTGTGCTATGGAGTCCTTGGAGGAGTCCATTGTGCGAGAATCCCATTCACTTTCAGATAATCCTGAAACTCTTGGCTAAGATATTCTCCTCCTCGATCAGATCGAATAGTGAGAATACTCTTCCCTGTTTGTTTCTCAACCTCCGCTCTGTATTCTTTGAACTTGTCAAAGGATTCAGATTTATATTTCATCAAATATACATAACCATAGCGAAAATGGTCATTTGTGAAGGTGATGAAGTAAGAGTATCCTCCTCTAGCACTAGTATTCATAGGACCACATACATCAGAATGTACAAGTCCTAGTAACACCTCAGTTCGTTCACTCTTTTGAGTGAAAGGTGACTTGGTCATCTTACCAAGGAGACAACACTCACATGTTCCATGAGATTCAAAATTAAATGGATCGATGTAACTTTGTTTGTGTAACTTGGTTAAGTGAGTCTCATTGATGTGTCCAAGCCTACAGTGCCAGATGTAGGATAGTTTTGAATCATGTTTCTTTGCTTTCTTCACCTCTATATTAAGTATGGGTCTCTTAGGATCAAGAATACAGAGACTGTTCAAATGTGTCCTTGCACCATAATGCATCTCTCCCTTTGAGAAAGAACAACAATTGCCTTTAATGGAAAATTTCATATCATCATATAATGCCAAGTATGACACAGATATGATATTCGAGATATGGAAGGAACATAGTAACAGTCTCTTAATTCCAAGATCAACCTAGAAGGTAAAGGTATGGTAATTGTCCTTACAACTGATGCAGCAACCTTTGCTCCATTACCTACTCTTAGGACCTCCTCTCCCTTCGTTAATCTTTTACTCGTTTCCAGCACCTTCATGTCATTACATAAGTGTGACCCACATCCAGTATCTAATACCCATGATGACGGATCAATAGTAGACAGATTTACTTCAATCATATACATGGTCAAAGATGAAACTTCTACAAGTTTCTCATTCTTTGACCTTGTCAATAAGGCAAGGATATCTTCCTTAATGACATCTATTCTACATAGATATTTGAAAACATTTCTCAACTTGATATACCAGTCCAAACATTTTGGCTCAAATTTCATGATGACAACAAGTATGCCACGCAAAGTAATATGTATTCACATTCTAACAACCTAGACATTTAAAGAACGTTTTATGAGTAAACATGTATTATAATCAATTAAAATGAGATAGCAAATCTTAAATTGATTGCTCCCACTATTTTCTTCAAGATGATAACCCTCCATATCACCTCAAAAGATCTCTACTAGAATTCTCTTAGTGGGCTAGGATCCCATCCATCTAGTCATGGCCTTGAGTGTGCTCAACAAGCCATGATATCTAGATTAGGTAGGTAACTGAGCTTACCAATTGTATCTCTATACAACTCATAGATCAGCTAGGTGACAACACATTGCCTAAACATATCATATATGTTTCACCTAGCCATTGCCTCTAGTTTCCATAATAATCAAGTTTCCAAGCATCCGAATTTTATGAAACTAGTTGAGTAAGACCCACCAATAGCTCAAACATACTCGTGTAAAAGTGTGACCTTGAGTGTGCTCAACAAGTCTCTGATTAAAAGAGCAGCCAACTTATCTTGCTATATGGTGGAAGGCAACTTAATCATGTGTGGCATGTAACTCAATATTTACCAAGTGATTTTCTTTTTTTTTTTAAACTTAGTTAAGGTCTCATCTTTGCATGCATAACATTTATTAATTGCATAAATAAATCTATCTTATGCATACTACTTTAGATGATTATGGACTTTATCTATACTAATTTCCTTGAGCCATCGAAGGAAATTAGCTTGGTCAAACTTAAGGGATAACATACAACATGTTGTAATCTTCCTCCTCGTATCTTCATGGCGCCTTTAGGTCTTCATCTTCAAATTGTAAAATAACTCCTAAACTAATCCTAATTCTACACTTATATGTAACTAATAACATTTTAGTAAAAAAACCTCGTGGTACATCCGAGGGGAGTTAGGTGAGGAAAGAATTTTACAATCCCTGAAAATCAAGAAAAAGGCAGGGTGCACAGACCCCATTTAATAAATAAATACCATGATACAATTTAACCATACATCCATAATCATATTGGGCCTAGTCCATAATCATCCACATACATCCATCCACATGTACATAAAATTAAAACTATATCTTATTCTAATTGTTAATCATATGACGCATCCGAAATTAGTGTACAACTAATTTCGAGTTCATTTTTAATTCCATGTATGGAAAGTCTTTACTAATCAATATTAGTAATATTATCCATTCCTAACCTCATTAGGATTAGAATTAAAATATTATTACAAATTAAAATATTTTTAATTTGTAATCTTTAAACGTTTTAAGTAACTTTTACTAATCCTTTTAAATTAAAGATTATGTGTCTTCAATTATCTAATCTCATTAGATAATTTAAATATAATATTTAAGACAACATTATCTTTAATTATATTTAAGTGTCCTATTTGAATTTCACTTCTTAAGAGAAGGAAATTAATTCATGATATTTATCGTGTCCATATTTATCACACTCCCATATTTGTAGGCATAAATACCTAAATTTATGGATGTGCTTAATTAAATCCTGATATCCTTATTTTAAGGAATCAAATTCCCTAATTTAAATATATCAAAATTTATCTTTCTGGAACTTTTCCATAAGATATTGTTTAATAAATTAGAGTTTTTAATTGCACCAATTTAGGCTGCAAATATGGACACTAAAATCCCAGAAACCATGACTTTACAAAATTCTGGCAGCAGTGTACCAGTCACAGTTTTATGGCTTGATGCAGCATCAAATCAGGGAATTTAATTCCCAAATTTTAACCATGGTCAGCTAACATATGGAACCTTTCCATATTAAAATTTCATAATTTTTGGACTTGATTTAGCTGGTCAAAACTCCAAAAAAACGCAGCCTATGTATCCTGTACATAGCTGAGTTTTTGGGTTGCATATGTGGCATTATGATGGCATAAATCAAGGGATTAAATCCCTTAATTTTAGTGATCTTTCCAGACATCTTTTGAACATATTCAAACTTCAAAATTTAACCAAAAAGGTACAACAATTGCACAATTTTAGGACTTTGAAGATGACTTTCTCAGCAAAATCATACCTGAAACAACTGCTGGCAGCAATGGTTTCAGCCATGATTTCATGGCCTTTCCTTCACCATTTTCAGCTGGTAATCAATCATATTGAAAAATTTTCAATGTAGATTACTTCCAAATTTTTTCAGAATTTTTGGAGGCTTTTAGACCCCTGTTTAAAACTGAAAGTCAAACCACATGCAAATCTGGACAAAATCAAATTCTATCACCAAACCGCATCTTGTTTCCCATGAATTCGAATCCTTTTCTTGCTAAACTCTTTTGTGCATCTCATGCACATATTGTTCTACAAAATTGAGACACTTAAACAAGACTAGTTGCTGAAACAAATAAGTATTAAAAATCAAAACTTGAATATGTGATAAACTACTTTAAAATATAATCGAAATTTAACACTTACTTGCTCTCTTCCAAATCCCTCACATCCAATCAGAATTGAAATTAACAATAACAAGACATACCTTTGCATTAAAACGAGCCAAGGGAGGCTTTGATACCACTGCTAGGAATGACATGATTAGAGCATCAACGCAGCGGAATAAAAAGGGTTGAAATAAAAATAAAACCATGCCTCCTACCTTTGGATCACCTTGGTTGTTTAATGCAAAGTTATGTACCACATAAAATCAGAAAAAGAATGTACCTTTCCAAGTGATATCATAATCAAATGGATTCCTTTTGGTGTAAAAGAATCCCAGCCACTCAATCGCTTGGCCTCCAATGATGCACACACGATTGCAACGGATCCTTCTCAAGGAGAGAGCTTTATGCCACGGGCTTGCGCTAGCAAGTGGACAACGATTTGTCCTCTTTTCTTCTTTGATTTCCAGATATGAATCAAAGGAAAAGTTTTCAAAAGAAAATAAATGTTCAAGAGTGGCAGCACTCAAGAGAAAAATCCTTCTCCACAAAAAAAAGAGTGGCTATAATGTGATATTTATATCTAGGTTTAACTTATTGAAATTTGCAAAATAAGTCCTTAATATTATAACAATTATAATATTTAACCAATACCTAACTAAACTCTTTTAATTAGGTCCTTAATAGTTAAAACCTAGAATTTGATTTAAGTCTAACTTAAATCACCATACTCTTAATTTAATCTAAATTGCAACCTTTGTGTGTGACCCATTAGGTTCCTAACAAGTTGGCAATGGAATTGAATTATAATATTATTAATTAATTAATTTAAATGAATCATATTCAATTTTAAATTAACTAATTCAATTCCATAGACCATGATTGGCATCTAGCAATGCATCATGGCCACCCAATTGTTAGGAGAGTCAAAGGATTCTTTAACAACCTTTCAGTGTACAGTTTTTCAGTGTAATTCATTCCCTCATCATATATCCCGAAGATGATAAAAGCTTGGTGCAGTACCTACTCTTATTGATCTCCATATTTGTTCTTGCAGTTAGATTATTAGCTTTATGGAAACTTATGAAACTCATTTCATAATCTCCTAATCACCTTGGCCAAGGATTTGATTAAGCTAATATCAATCAAGAACTAATAGGATATTCCCCTTGAATCACTTGGGGTGATGATTCCTATCTTGACCACTCATCTGCCTTCACATGCTTCATGTTATACCCAAAAGCATCCTGTTTTGGCATCCTTTGTTAGGCACCCATAGGGATGAAATCAAAGCATAGCACTCCACACATAAGACAACCTGGTGTCTCAAGTTTAGGGAGTATTTACACAACTGACACATGAGAAGTATTGCATAGACACTTGAGTGAAATACCAAATGCACTTCTCATGGCGGGTCATGTTCAGTGAACTTGCTCTCCCATGGCAAGCACCCACATGCTAGTTCCAAGTATCTTTATACTTCAACCTATGAGAATGTTTGCTTACTTCACAAGTAAGGAACATAACATGTGCCAATCGTTGAGCATTATTGATGCCCTATCTCAATAATGCAATGATCAAGATGCTTTAATGCATAAAGATCTCATAATTGTATCCCAATACAATTCCTTTGCCAGGCATATATAGTTCCATGGGCTTTATCTATATAAGTACAAAAAAGTAATTAAATTACAACCTTATGGATAAAGAACTACCTCAATGCTATTATGAATAACAAAATGTCATACATGAATATCTCAAAATTGCAATTCCCATACAACCACAGATTGGCTTGTAGGGCTTATACTAACAACCATATGAGATGTGATATGGCAAAAGGCTGAACTTGTCTTATATATGGATTTAGGGATGTACTGCTTATGTGAAGCGTGCATCATCTTATAAGCTTGGATCTAGATCAAACAAATGCAAGTTTGTAGGGTATCTTAAACAAACTGTAGGATACTAATTTTACAATCCCATCGAGCCAAAGGTGTTTGTGTCGAAACATACCATTTTCTTGAAGAAAGAGTTTTTACTTGATGGTATTAATGGGAATAAAATAATTTTTAAAGAGGTTTAGGGTTAAAGCATTGGATGCTCAAATCCATGTTCAAGAAACACAAGTGCTCCATAGATCTACGAGACAAAGACAACCTCCAAAGATATATAGATTTATGCTAAAAAAAATGCTCAGCCCATTGACAAAGGGCCTACTATTTATGAGGAAGCAATATCTGATATTGATTCTAATAAGTGGATGGAGGCCATGAAATCTGTAATGGATGCCATGCATGTCAACCAAGTATGGACTTCAGTTGATGCACCTGAAAGGGTAAAACTTATAGGATGCAAATAGGTTTTTAAGAGAAAGATTGACATGGGTGGTAATGTACAAATGTACAAGGTTAGGTTGGTTGCTAAAGGTTATAACCAAGTTGAAAGAATCGATTATGAGGAAACCTTCTTACCTCTAGACATGATTAAATCCATTCGAATTTTGTTTGCTATTGCTGCATATCATGACTATGAGATATGGCAGATGGATGTAAAAACAACATTCCTTAATGGGAATTTGCAAGAAGAAGTATATATGACACAACTTAAAGGTTTTACATCCAAGGAGAATCAGCATAAAGTATGCAAACTCTAAAAGTCCATTTACGAGCTAAAGCAAGCATCTAGGAGCTGCAACATCAAAATATACCAATGCTACAGACTGTCAAAATATAGTTATCCAAACAATTCTCCATAAAGGATTTGGGAGAAGTGGCCTATATTCTAGGAATAAGGATCTACAAAGAGTGTTCAAAGACACAAGATGATAGGATGAGGATGAATAAGATACCGTATGCATCGACTATAAGATCCATCAAGTATGCTATGCTACGTACTAGACCAAATGTGGCATATGCTCTGAGTGTCATGAGCACATACCAACTGAATCCAAGTAAGAGTCACTAGATTGCTATGAAAAATATCCTTAAGTACTTACAAAGAACTAAGGATGTTTCTTGGTCTTTGGAGAGGCTGAGCTTCAAGTTAAGGGATATGGAGATGTTGCATTCCAATCTGATAAGGATGATAGGAAATCGTAAAATGGGTTTATATTTACCTTAAATGGGATTGCTATCAGTTGGAAAAGTTCCAAGCAAGTAATGATTGCAGATTTTACAACTGAGGCTGAATACATCTTCGTGTTTGAAGTAGTGAAAGTGGGTGTTTGGATCAAAAAGTTTGTAACTAAGCTTGGTGTGGTTCCTAGCATTGTTGATCCTATAACTTTGTATTGTGCCAACAACAGAGCCATTATGCAGGCAAAGGAACCGAGGTCTCATCAACGGTCTAAACATGTATTGCAACGTTATCACCTAATCAAAAAAATCATTAGTAGAGGTGATATTAATTAAATAGAGTACCTACAGAGGACAACTTAGCTAACCTTTTCACTAAAGTTTTGTCCCAGCAAAAACATGATTACCACTTAGAGGGCTTTAGTATTATATACATGGGCGATTGGCTTAAGTGCTAATGGGAGACTGTTAGTGTAAACCCTACAAGCCAATTGATTTTGTGCTTGTAAAACACTGCATTGATTAGCCATATTTCATGTTAAATACATTATGGATATTTTATATAATGTATGAGGTATTTCTTTATCCATGAGTTTATTTATAAAGAGTAATGAGAGACTTATGTAGATAAAGTTCTTGGAACATAATGGCCTTGTAAAGAAATTATAAAGGTTATACTTATGAGATTCTTATGCATCAAAGCCTTGTTCCTACATATGTTCCTAGTCATTGTATTGTCAAGAATAAAGACATTGATAATGCTCAAAGGTTGGTACATGTTAAGCCTCCTTATTTTAGAAGTAACCAACTGATCTCATAGGTTGAAGTATGCGAGATACTTAGGGATAGTATGTGGGTGCTTGTTAAGGAACAAGTTCACTTAACATGACCCACTATGAGAGTTTCATTTGGTATTTCACTCAAGTGTTTTTGGAAATACTCTCATGTGTCAGTAGTGTAAGTAATCCTTAAACTTGTGTTACCAGGTCATCTTGTATGTGAATAGTCATGCTTTGATTTCACCTCGTAGGTCTGAACGAGACCAAATGCCTAAACAGGGTGCTTTTAGGTATGGCATGAAACATGCAAAGATGAATGAGTAGTCTAGAGAGGATTCATCACCCCAAGTGGTTTGAAGTGGACATATCTCATTTGCTCCTAGCTTATTTTGACTAAAAGTCCTTGGCTAAGGCAATCTTGATAGGTCAATATGGAAGTTGCAAGACTAATATGGATAAATTAGAAAGTAGACACCAAGTCAGGCTTTTTATCTATCCAAGTTATATGATTTACACTAAAAGGTTAGTCAAACCATATTGACTTTTCTGACATTTGGGTGGTCATGATGTATTGCTAGATGCTGCTCATGATCTATAGATATAAATATAAATTCTTAGTTGAATTAATTTATATTTGTTACCAGCATGTTGGGTACCTAAAAGGTCACACGTATAAGGTGAATTGTCGAAATTAATTTAAACTCAATTAAATATGATCTAAATAGGTGTTGGGCTAAACCAAATATGATTTGATGGAGTATTAAATAAAGGCGCAATTTGCTCAAGAAATTTTCTAACCCTTGTTGGATATGAAGTAGGTCAATTCACTCTACAAAAGAATCCTTTAGCCTCTTCGTGAATGTACAAAAGAGTTTTATTTTATTTTCTTATGTGTTGAGATAAGATTACTGTCACAACCCAAATTTCGAGCTATGACCGGTGCATGGGCCCAATGGGCATAGCCCACTAAGCCCAAGCAAGCCTATTTAAGCAATCCCAATCATTAATCCCAACCATCATTTCTAAAACCACTTATTGTAATTCTCAACTAAAAATATTTCAGAAATATTTTATAGTGACCCAATACTCACCATTTTATTATGTCAAAATAATGTCACCCGTTTGCCAACTCATAGTGGCATCAGTAATCAAATATACATATTTGACTTATAACATGGATCCTAGCGGATTACATTACATAAACTCATTCACAAGTAATAGACTCTTGACCGTCAGCGGAGTGACTTTAGGTGAAGATATAGCTATTGAGTTGCCTTAGTACCTCCCAAAAAGACGAGCATACATGGATGGCTCAATCTAGGTCCCACCTGCCTCTAAATCTGAAAACATGAAGTTTAAAAATGTGAGTATAAACTCAGTGAGTGAACATAAGAAGGGAACAAGCAATCGATAGGAAGAATTTGGAAATCATGATGCACTTGTTTCGAAAACAATGCAATTAATTTAATCTCTTACTAAAAACCCCTCATTTCAAACTTTGATTAATAACCCCATAGTGTTGCAAAAACCCATGATCAATCCATGAAGTTAAATGGGTGAAAAATATGTCAAAATCAAGCAAGGTAGCAAGCAAGACAGCAAGTTTCTCGCTGTAGCGAGAAACAATCTCAATTTGCATATGTTTCGATTTTTCCAACATATCTCTCACTACAGAAGTCCAATTGACCTAATTTTCTAATCATTAGAAATAAAAGAGGCTAGGCTACAACTTTGATGTTTATCACTTTTCCCAGTTCTGACTGTAAGGTGGTTAAAATCGTTGTCAAAGTGGAAGAACTACACCAAAATTTTGGGTTTACCAGAGAGTTTCTCATTGCAGCGAGAATCCATTTTCGCTGCAGCGAAATTCCTCGCTGCAAAGAGAATTCTTTTTCGTTGCAATGAGAAATAGGGCTGGTTTGTGCTCCCACCACTTGAGAGTTTCTCACTGCAGTGAGATTCAGGGCAAATGACAATTAAGGGGTTTTCACATGCCACAAAATCCATCATTACCATATTGCACATCAAAGTGAACACATTGACAATAATCAAGTTATCAACATTCAAAACAATCACATATTATAACCATAAACTTGCTATCACATATACATATATAAACATATATCAACAAGTACACCACCCCACTTCATACATCATCATAGCTAGGTCATCATCATCAGCTTATGCGCACTCCCTACTCGCACATAACCAGGTCATCATCAGCTCATGTGCACTCCCACACGCACATAGCTAGGTCATCATCAGCTCATGTGCACTCCCACACGCACATAGCTGGGTCATCATGATCATATAAAAAGGAACATTCAATGCATATTATACATATCAGCATATTGTAATAACACATGAACCATTTACATGGCACATTTTCACAAGATAGAAACATTCACCAAAGGCTTGTTCCCTAGGTAGATTTTTAAGAAAAAGTTGGATAAAATCATTCAAATGTTTCATCCTAAATACATCTACGTTTCCAAAGAAATTTTGAAATGCAAGTTCAGTCACTGATCTTGTTGATTCTTTTACTTGACTCTGGCCTTAACTAATGCCCCAAATGGACATGTGAAGCCTTGTTTGAACCTATACACACACAATATCACCACCAACCCAAATTGACATTAATATAATTCCAAAAGCTCTTTCGTAAATCAAATTCTACTAGTTATTCCTAACTAGTTTCCAATTGGCTTTTGATTAGCTATCTATTCTCTCTACTCTAGTATCACTAGAAATAAATAAACAAACCTCAACAATAAAACAAATCACAACTCCAATTACTAGCCATTATGAAGAACCTAAAATCAATCCTAATTCGTTACTCACCTTAGTGGATTTGTAGTTGAATTCCTTCTCAAAAATACTCAAGCTATCATGGAAAATCCCTCTTTTTCTCTCTCTAAACTTCCAGCTAGTGAGAGAAAGTATTGAGGAAAGACTTTTGACGATTTTAAGGTGGGAGAGTGAAAGAGCACAAAAGGTTCTATGAACAAGTGCTCAAAAGCATGAAAATTAAAGTTAGAGAGAGAAAGTTATGGAAGCTTTAAGGGAGGCTTTCATGGAGATGAAGAAACGTGAGATGGGAAGGGAAGAAGAAGTGGCTAGAAGCTGCTGAAAATTGCTGGAGCTTTAGATATTTATATCTAAAGTTTATCCAATTCTCATGTAATTTACCAAAATGCCCTTAACATTGTGACTTTGTCTTCCTCCCATCCTTTGTGCAACCTTTTGCTCTTTTGAGACTGGGACAAGGTCCATAATAGTCTAGAAATACTCGGGTTCACGAAAACATAAAAATTTAGACTTAAGATGCAAAATGACCATTTTGCCTCTATCATGGAAATTATCATTATTTTTATCTTCTTCATTTATTTACCATCATAAACATCATTTATTCATTCCTTAGGCCTATTTAGACCTTAATAGCATTAAAAAAGCCCACTCGTAGGAGCTCACCAAGAGAAATTACGAAATTACCCTTGGTCCACATTATCACATCTATTTCTAGTTATGTGTCTATGGAGATCAAGATTTCACAAGTTCACTTCTGAATTACCCTTTTTAACTCAGTAATTAACCTCAATTGGCATCCATAAACTTTATTAGCCATCGTATCAAAATATGGGGTACTACAATTATAGCTAAAAAGAAAAAAACACAAGGGAGCTCAAAGTTGAGAGTTTGCTAACACAAACTTTGGCTTACAAATTCACACTCTTAATGAAGAGATTTTAGCAAATCACTATGTGGATCACCATTAGAGGTAGAACAATTATGTTGCTATGGTTTGATAAGTCATAGTTGGTGTACAAAAGTCAAAAACGAAAAGCCAAAGAAGATTCCACAAAAGAAAGTTGACATCAAACTTTCAAGTATGTTGAAATCTTTCGCTTGTGATTTTTCTAGATTTGTTTCAATTAAAGTGATCCATCGCTTAGGGGATTACAATTTTAATAATATTCCGGTGCATATGATCACCTTAGCATGATTTAAATCTCTTTCACCATCAATCGTCAGGAAAACTTGACAATGCCCCTTAGGAACTCAAAAATGACAATGCTAAGTGTCGCCCTTTAAGGGGGGTGTATGTGAAAATCATTAGATATATATATATATATATATATATATATATAAAGGAAAGATAAGATAAGATTTTGCAGGTAAATAAAAATATGAATCAATGATATAATTCCTTAAAAAAACTATAGTGATAAATTTCTTAAAAAATACATTTGAGTTAAACTTATCCACTACTAATTCAACATCTTGGGTATTAAATATTAGATGTGGTTCTTAGTTGTGTAGCAACTTGTAGGAACTAAAGAATAGTAAAAGGATAGCTAAAGGAGAAGTCAACCTAGGAGTTGGAAATGGAACAAGGATCGCTACCTTAACTATAGGGATTTTTTTTTTTGACTTTACCTAGTGGTTTGGTTTTGGAACTCAAAGAATGTTCTTATGTTCTAGTTCTTTTAGAAATTCATATTTAGCAATAAGTAATAATTTTGAATATAGAATAAAATGACATAATTGAACTTTTTATTTAAATGATGTTTTCTATGGTAATGGAATTTTTCCAAAAGGGATTGTATGTTCTAGAACTAGAAAAATTGAGATGCTCATATAAATGTCAAGAAAACTAAGTTGGATGGTCAAACTCAATCTTACATTTGGCATTGTAGACTTGGCCATATCAATGAGAAAAGAGTCACAAAGTTACATAAAGAAGAATATTTAGATCCTTTTGCTTGTTAATCATATGGAAACTTTCGAATTGTCTCTACTTGGAAAAATGACCAAATCACCTTTTACAGGAAAAGATGCAAGAGCTAGTAAGTTTTAGGGTTAATACATCCAGATGTATATGGCCCAATGAGCATAAATGCCATAAGAGGATGCTCCCATTTCATCATTTTCTTATATGACCATTCTAGATATGGTTTTATATATTTGATGAAATATATGTTTGAATAACTTCAAAAGTTCAAAGAACTCAAAAGTGAAGTTAAGAAAAAAACTGGAAAAAATATTATCTCTTAAATTTGATCAAGGTAGAGAATATCTAAGTCAAAATTTCGTAGGCTATCTTAAAGAAAATGACATTCTTTCTCAATGGACTCCCTCAAGAACAACACAACATAATGAATTTCAAGGAGGAGGAACCAAACCTTGGTGGACATGGTTCGATCCATGATGAGCAAGGCTTTCCTTCCTACATTTTTTATGGTGATATAGGCTTGAAACTCCCATAGAAATTCTTAACAAAGTTCTAACTAAATCAGTAGACAAAACTCTATATGAGATATGGAAAGGAAAGAGATTGGATTTGTCCTTTTTGAAGATTTAGGATGCATTGTTTATGTGAAGCATGCATAGTCTAATAAGCTTGGGGCTAAATCAAACAAATGTAAGTTTGTGGGATATCCAAAAAAAAATAGTTGGATGGCATATCCACAGGAAATAGTTGGATATTACTTTTGAAATCTGATTAAGTAAAGGTTGTTTGTATAAAGACATGCTACATTCTTAGAAAAAGAGTTTTTACTTGAAAGAAAGCTATAAAAGAAAAAGAATTCTTAAAGAGGTTTGAGAACCACAAAAGTGACATACTGCAAGAACCCGAGCCTATGGTTAGTGCATCAAATGTGTAGCTAAAAGCCATCATACACAAGAAATTTGATACTCTAGCAGGATACATCAACCTCTAAAGAGATAAGGATTTCTTGTGGATAAGGATGTATTACTCATTGATGACGAGCTTGTTACATACAAGGAAGAAATTTTGGACATTAATTCCCAAAAAAGACTTGAGACCATGAAATCTGAAATGGATGCCACATATGTGAACCAAGTATGGATTTTGGTCAACACACATGAAGGCATAAAGTCAATAGGGTACAAATGGTTCTTTAAGATAAAGATTGATATGGATGGCAATGTACATACAAGCAGAGCTATGCTTGAGGCCAAAGGTTGCAAACAAAGATAAAGGGTTAAGTTTGAAAAAGCATTTTCACCAGTAGTTGTACTTAAATCCATTTGGATTTTGCTTGCTATTGTAGCATACCATGACTATGAAATTTGGAAAATGGATGTGAAAACTTCATTCCTTGAGTAAGAGTTTATAGGAATAGGTGTATATGACATAACCAATCAGTTTCATATCCAAGGAAACTGCAAACAAGGTATGCAAGTTTCAAAAGTCCATTTATGAACTTAAGTAAGTATTCAAAATGTGAAATACTCATTTTGATGAAGCAATTAAGGAATTTGATTTCATTAAAAATGAAAATGATCCTTGTTATACAAGAAAACTAGCGAGATTGTTGTCATGTTTTTAGTGTTATATTTTAATGACATATTGCTCATGGGAAATGGCATTGCTATGCTATAATCAACCAAAATTTGGTTATCCAAGAGGTTCTCCATGAAAGAAATAGGAGAAGCAACCTACACACAAGGAATTAAGATGTATAAAGATAGATCTAAAAGGTTACTTGGACTCTCACAATCAACAAACATAGACAAGTTGCTAAAATAGTTTAGCATTGAAAATCCAAGAAAAGATATTTGCTTATGTCACATGACATTTATCTCTCCAAGGACATGTGTCTGAGAACACAAGAAAAGAGTGATCACATGGACAGGATTCCATATGCCTTGATAATTGGATGCATCATGTATGCAATGTTGTGCATTAGACTAGATGTACCATATGCTCTAAGTGGTACGAGGAGATGCTAGTCTAATCTAGGTGAACATCATTGTGTAATAGTGAAAAATATTCTCAAGTACCTTAGAAGAAAAGATATTTTCTTGGTCTTTAAAGAGGTTAAATTTGTTAATGTAGAAGTCTCAATGAACAATATACCAAGAGGGGGTGAATTGGTATTTATATAAATTTCTTTAAAAATATAAGTATAAAGATCAAAACTTTTTCACCCAAAAATGTTTTCTAACTCCAAAAATAATTTTCAACAATAAATTACTTAAGTACAAAAACAATATTATAAAATGAATATTTTTCCTAAGTTAAATTCTAGCTGTGTAAAAAAAAAAAGGAAAAATACTTTACTAAGTATAAAAAAATAAATCAATGTGAAACTAATTTCATAAGGTTAATGCAAGCAATAAATACTGGTGTTGAAAATTAAAAAAAAAGACACAACAAAATTTATAGTGGTTCGACTTTTTTGATGCCTACATCCACTCCTTTGGTAACTAAGGAATTTCAATCCACTATTAAGGATTTTTTATTTTTAATGGGAAGTGATAACCCTCACACAACCCATAAGGAGATTCTTGCTTTTTAACAGGAAGCGATAACCCTTACACAATCCATAATGAATTCTTGCTTTTTAAGGGGATTAATCAGTAATCGTTACAACAGCTTTTTAAAGGATCAAGCGATAACACTTACACAATCCATAGAGGAATTCTTGCTTTTTAAATGGAAAGAGATAACCCTTACAAGATAGCTTTTCAAAGTTAAGCTAGAACCTTTACAAGATGTGTTTACAAAGAAGTAATAGCAAAGATTTACCTTATAAAGGCTAGATGTTAGAGATTTTAACTTAGGTGAAGTGAGAGAAGAAATTTCATCTTGATTGAAGCAAGGATTCAACTTCGAAAGCTTGATGGAAGACTAAAAGATGCTAGAGAATGAAGATGAGCTTATGGGTAATCTCTTTAGCGTTTGAAGCTTTGGTTTAGGTCTTCTCTCCTTCAAAATGGCTCAAATGTGTTTATTTATAGTTGAGGTAAAGTTTGGAGCCTCTAAACACAAGTTTGAATCAAATTTAACCATTGTTGAAGCTTGAAGGTCGACTACAACACTTTTAGGGTCAATTATGCTCTTCCAATTTTTCAATTAGGGTTTCCATAATTGAGTATAATCTTTCTTTACTCGATCAACTTCCAAAGAGTATGTATATTTCAAATCTACCCATTTGTAGTCGACTATGCCTCTCTTATAGTTGACTATGTCTATTTAAAGTTAACTTCTTCTAGCCTTTGACTTGTCAAGGTTAACTATACCTCATCTATAATCGACTATGGTTGTGTAATCTTGACTTTTTCTTACTTCTTACTTGTCAAGGTCAACTATGTTTCCTCTATAATCGACTATGAGTGTGTAATCTTCATGGTCTCCACTTTTTCAGCCTTCAGATCAACTTAAGCTTCTCTAGGATAGACTTTTGGCTTGTGTTTTAAGGTTTCCTTTGCTTTTTGGTACTTTTCTTTAGCTACTTCCTCTTTGCCTTGTACCTATATACAAATAATCATTTCAAGGCATGTTCACTTTTAATTTCTTAGCTGAAGATGCATTGTTTGAAAGCTTATAAGGTGTTTTCTAAAGATGCATAGCTTTCTAAGCAAATATGTAGCTTTAGGGGATTAAAAATGTATTTAAGATAATTTCAAATGCTTAACATTAAGTTTAAGAAAGCATATAATTTTTGTCAAATCAAAACATGTTATAACTCAAGCTAACATAACTCAATGTGTTGGGCTATAATGATGCTAGCTTTCAATATGAAAAAGGTGAAAGTAAGTCAAAAGGACAATATGTCCTTACTCTTAATGGAAGAGAAGTTACTTGGAAGAGTTCTAACTAGGAGACAATTGATGATGCTACAATTGACGTCAAACACGCTCTACGTCTGAGGTGACAAAAGAGACATATTTTATAAAAAGGTTCATCTTAGAAATCGGTGTGGTTCTTGTCACTGTTAACCCAATACCAATATATTACGACAACAACAGAACCACTGCACAAGTAAAAAAACTAAGGTCTTATCAATCATCTGATCATGTAATTAGGCATTACCATTTGATTAGAGAAATCATACAACATGGTGACAAAAAGATTGAGTGTTTGCCCATAAAAGATAATCTAATGTATTCTTCCACTAAGGTTTTGTTACAATAGAAGCATGATCACCACATGGAATGCATGGGTATAAGATAAGAAAGCCTTTGGCTTTAGTGCAAGTGAGAGATTGATAGAATTGTTATGTGTCCTGCAAGCCAATCGAAATGTTTTGTGGAAAACAATAATATTGATTTTATGCATTGCAATAATAAAAGGTTTTCTTCATTATGAGTTTATACAAATTATGTTAACTTAATTAAATAAAGTCCTTAGAATGAATATGCCTTGCAAAGTATTTATAATGTATTATAATTATGAAATCCTCCTCACATTAAAGCATCATTCATAAATAGTACCTAGTCAATATTTGTTGAAAAAAATGGATATTAATAGAAGTTCAGAGACTATAACATGCTATGCTTCTTGCTAATGCAGTATGTAATTGGTTTTAGATTGGAGTATGGAGATACTTGAAACTAACATGCAGATGTTTATTAGAAGAATGCGTTCATTGAACCTGATCTAGTGTGAGAATTCCATTTGGTATATCACTCAAGTGTCGATGGAAATGTTCTTATGTGTTAGTTGTGTAAGTTATCCTTAGACTTGAGATCGTCAAGTTATCTTTTGTAGGGATTGTTATACTTTGATATTACCTTAGTTAGTCTTAGCCAAGGATGTATAGAGTATACATTAGATATAACATGAAGCGCATGAGAATAAATGAATGATGGATAATTGATACATCATTCTAAGTGATTTTAAAGGGGATACCCCTTTGTTAATTGGCATGTTTTAACAATGAAAATCCTTGGCTAAGGTAGAATGAAAATTCAAAAAATGAGTTTTTCAAATTTCATTAAGGAGTTAAGAACAAGCTTCAAGATCTAAAATGATAAAGACAATTATAAAGTCGACACCAAACCACTCTATGTCTTATTAGACTATTGGATGATGAAGGATTAAATTACATTAATAGATTAGAGCATTATGTTAAGTGAAACCTCTACAATTCTTATTCAAATTCAGGTAGTCCTAACACATTACGAGATGTCAATCTAAACTTATAAATTTGAACTAAAATGTCATAACATGTGGGTTTGGGAACCCATTCGCCTCAACATGTAAACTTTGGAGTCACCATCTATCTTTTTTAGTAAACTGTGATTGGCCACCTATTAAAGTAGTACCATTCGACAAGGTCTTAAATGGATTTTAGGTTCATCTAAAGAACAATAACTTGGACTATGAATTTCAGAGTTGGGTTTGGGAGTACGATTACACACGGAGAAGGATTAACACTCTCCTGATGCCTATTCCACAAACGATACCATTTAGTCATATATTATCCTATTTTGACCTTAATTTTTAATTTCATTCATATATTTCTTTAATCATTGTTCATTATATTATTTTTGCTTTATTCATGACCTAAAGTCCATTATTTAGTTTATTTGTATAGTATGCATGTGATGCAACTATGAAATGCATGGTATAAATCTCAATAAAATGTCAATGAAAAACTTTTGTTGAGAATATTTTTCAAATCCGCCTTTCAAATTGGTGGGACTCGAGGATACTCTCTCACCTAAGGAATTGCTCGAGAAAACTTACCTTTTGTTGTTTAATTTTCTACCCATTCAAGTATACGTATCGAACAAATAATATAATGGCAAGTAAAGTGTTGATCCCATAGAGAATTGAATTAATTCCTATTGTTAAGTACTAAAATTAACACACCTTAATTTTATCTAAACAATTAAAATTAAAACTAATAAGAAAAAAATAAAACTAACCTAAAATTTATCAACAAATTTATTTTAAGAATTTAATTAACTACTAGACCTAAAATTCTAATATCCCTAAATACTTCATCTTAATATTATCTCTTTCTCTTAACTTAGTTTAATGGATTAAGTTGCTAACCTAGAGTCCTAAATTATTTACAAGTCTCTGTCTAGTTACTCATATAAATATCTCTCCCAATTAACTTACTGTATGTACATGCAAATTAAATTGAAGAAAGATTCATTAAGTTCATGCTCTAATCTTGGTTATGTATGGGCTTTAAGTGTATGTCTACCCTATATGCAAATCAAACCACCTAATCAACTAAGTGCATTCGATCATACGTTATTCCATTCTAGGTCTACTTAAATCCCCTTCATCAAGGTTTAACCTAAGTTTTCAAGTCAATCTAATTGGTGATCAAACAATTAGAAGCATTAAGAACAAAATAGAATAAACAACTTAAAACCATCAAACATGAGCAAAAGAGATATAAATAATTTAGACTATATATTGAGTTCAATCATAATCTTAGATAACTAAATTAGTTCCCTATAATGTCACACGTCATCATCAAATAAAATTTAAACATTGAAACCAAACTAAGAAAATAAAAGAATAACAAAAAGAATAATGAAACTCCAAAAGTGAAAATCTTGATCTCCAAATCTTTTTGAATCCTTCAATTTCTTCGTAACTCCAATGAGACTTTTTCAATGATATTTTTTGGCTAAATCTTAGCTCTAAATTTGGTGTTTCGTACCTTTAAAAGTCCTCCAAAATGTTGCATAAATAGGGTGCAAATTCGCATCAAGAAATAAGTCCGGTCTAACAAGGGTTTCTTCACCAGACTAGGTAAGTTGCTGCCTACTTTCACCAAGGCCATGGTCTCGACCATTTAAATAGACAAAAAAACATTATTTTTAAGTCGAGGTGCTATGCTGTACCTCTTCCAAGGTTGCAGCCTCACTTGGACCGTTATTGTGCTTCAATGTCGACAAGGTTTTTTACCACTTTCTAGGCCAAACTAGGTGAACTGTAAACTTGAAAGTTGTAGCTTTTTGTCTTAGCTTTTCAATGGTCCATGAATAACCTCATTTGGAATTCTATAGGAAAAGTTATGGTTGAAATACCGAGACATGTGCAGTGAAAGTCTTCATCTCATGAATGCTTAACTTGACAACTTTTCAACCTTTTAATTGCACACCTACAAAATCAGCAAATTAATCAACAATAACATATCTTAGGCACATTAACACCAATTAAAGCACAAAATTAACTAAGATTAGATTGACTCACTTAATTAACTAACTTAAAATAATTAAATAAAACCTAATTAATTTTTATGCATTACTACAAGAACTAAGCTAAATTATTATCAAAATTAAGTCTAAATAACTCTTAATCATAGAGATATCAACTTCACAAGCTTATCCAGCAAATCCTATTATCAAAGTAATCATTTGCAGGTAAAAACATTTTCGTGTAATGCAGACCCTAATACGAGTAAAGAGTATTTGTTAGGAACATTCTTCAAGTCCTCACATCATACTAGTGGGACCTGAAGATATTTTTTTACCTAGGGAATTGTCCAAGCGACTTCGCCTTTGCAAGGTTTTGAAAAAGTCCCATAATCTGAGCCTTGACTCGTGTACAAAATATATCGAGATGTTGTGACATTTAAATAATGCAATAATGGTGCACGACATGCTATAAATTTTAATATTTATCATTATTTATTCCAAGTATTTACTATTATTATTATTCATCATGTTATTATTTTCTTTTTATTTCATTTCTATTTTATGCTTTTCCTTTCAATAATATCCTTTTTTAAAACAAATATTCATTTGGATTAAAATACTGAGACTTAAGATTAAAACCTTCCCTTCATACTATTATATTGTTAAATCAAATCCCTCACCTAAGAAAATTAATCCGAGATTGCAACCTTTGCGTCCTAGACAAATATTCCATCATTGATATAACCCAAATAATATATTTGATACTATTATATACCTTATTATTTATTTATTATTTTTTGGAACATAAATATTCTATTTTTCTAAACATGAATACTCTATATTTCCATTCTAAACTAATAATTTTCTATATTTTATTCATTAATTCAAAATATTATTTAGATTAAGAAATATTGAGACTTAAAATTAAAAAACCTCTCATCATACTGGTGGAGTTTCAATCAAATCCATCATCTAAGAAAATTAGCCCAAGATTGCGACTTCTCACATCATGAGTAAATATTTTACCATCAGTTCAATCCACATATATTGTCTTATGTATAAAAATTTTAGTGCCGTATATAGTTTATTCTTCTAAGCATAAATATTCTAATTCTCTACCCTTCAAGCTAATAATATTTTATCTTTTATTTGACCAATATATGATACTATTTTTCATTATTATATCATTAATTTATTTCCTTTCTAAACAACTACCTATTTTTGTTATATTATCTTATGTACTTCTAATAACGCTAATAAAAGGAAAAAGCCAAAATACGTTATCATTTTTGTTTCTATAGGAATATGGATGTCTATTTTTTGGGGGCATTATTATTTAGGTTTTTCTCTTATAGAATTAACTAATTTAAAAATTTCTCATTACATTTTACTAAACCAAATACTCATTTTATTTCATTTATAACTATAAATATTATTTCATTTATTATATGTTATTTCACACAACTAAATATTACATATTAATTTTTTTTTAAAAAAATAAACTACACCATATATTAATTAGAACTAACAATAAAACACATAATGTGAATAAACACAAAATAAATAAGAATAACAACTCAAACAAACCAACACAAAGCCCATCAATCAAAAAGTCCAAGATCCATAACTAACCTTAGGATTAGTAATGCCCAAGGAAGAGAGACGGGCTTGCCTCAAGTGGCCTAGGGCTGAGGGGGCCTTGATGGAAACACGGGTTTACTTCCACTACACTAACTAAGCCTAGTAAAAGCACCAATCAACTATTTCTTATTCCACACTGGCCAACCTTAAGAGCCAAGATTCAAGTAGATAAATGATTAGGACGACACTGTTTGGTTCCACTGAGTTGTTTTGCTGGTTTACCAAACCTACGTCATTTTGGCTATTCTTCCCATTAAACCTAGGTATAAAAATACTTTTTTCTTCCTTTTGCTTCACTTTTTGTTATGTCCCTAACCTTAGCTGCATATGACCTGTCTTCTTCTTTATTTCTCTCACCCCATGGCTTTAGCTAAACTTCAAGGGAGATGTTAAGTACAACATGATCAGATTAAAAAAACACAGCACCATAGAAAAAAAAATACCTCACCTACCTCGAATCACCTTGTTGTTTTTAACGCGAACAAAACATTATGAGAAATGCAATCATAATTGATTACCTTGCCAAATGATATTGTAATCAAATGGTATCCTCTTGATGTTTAAAACTTGTTTACACACCAAAGTGTGTAAGAACCAAACCACTCAATCACTTGGCTTCTAATGTTGCTCACACATCCGTAATGGAATCTTTAGCGAGATGGGAACTTCCAACCTTGCCTTTGTGCCAACAAAGTGGTCTCTTCTTCTCTAACTCTCCAGCCAAATCACACTAGAAACTCTTCTAAAAGGCTCTCACAAGGGATGGCAGCATTAAAGAGAGTTGTATTAGTTTTCTGTAAAACAAAAACTCATAATTAGAAGTGGTAGAAAAAATGACTTTATACCTAGGTTAATTAACTTGTTATGTTTATAATAAGTCCTCAATGTTATAATCTCTTATAATATTGAAATTAGCACTTAATTAAACCATTTTAATTAAGTTCTTATTAGTTAATTAAACTACTTTATGATTTAAGTCCAACTTAAATTGTCACATTCTTAATTTAATCCATAATGCAACTTTATATGAGTGACCCATTAGGTTCCTAACATGTTGATAATGAAATTGAATAATTAATCTTTATTGATTAATTTAAATGAATCCAATTCATATTAAATTAATCAATTTAATTCCATAGACCAAGATTGGTATCTAGCAAAGCATCATGGCCACTTAATTGTTAAGAGAGTCAATGGGTTCTTTGACAACCTTTCAGTGTACAGTCTATTAATGTAATTCATTCTTTCATCATACATCTCGAAAATGACAAAAGCTTGGTGTAGTGTCTTCTCTTATTGACCTCCATATTTGTTCTTGTCGTTAAATCATTAGCTTTATAAGAACTTATGAAACTCATTTCATAATCTCCTAATCACCTTGGACAAGGATTTGATTAAGCTAACATCAACCAATAACAAATGAGATATTACCCCCTAAATCACTTAGGGTGATGATTTCTATCTTGACCAGTCATTTGCCTTCATATGGTTCATACTACAATCAAAAACATCCTGATTTGGCATCCTTGGTAAGACTTGTAGGGATGAAATCAAAGCATAGTACTCCACATAGAAGACAACCCAGTGTCTTAAGTCTAAGAAGTAGTTACACAACTAACACATGAGAAGTATTGCATAGACACTAGAATGAGATACCAAATGCACTTATCATGTCAGGTCATGTTCAGTGAACCTGCTCTCCCATGGCAAACACCCATATGCTAGTTCTAAGTATCTTTATACTTCAACCTATGAAAGTGGTTACTTACTTCACAAGTAAGGAACATATCACGTGCCAATCATTGAGCATTATTGATGCCCCATCTTAATAATACAATGATTAGGAACTTTTAAGAACAATGCTTTGATGCATAAAGATTTCATAATTGTATCACAATACAATTCCTTTACAAGGCATATCTAGTTCTTTGGTCTTTATCTACATAAGTATAGATAGTAATTAAATTACAAACTTATGGATAAAGAACTACCTTAATATTGATATAAATAAAATATGCCATACATGAATATCTCAAATTGTGATTCCCATACAACCATAGATTGGCTTATAGAGCTCATACCAACAGGAAAACCCTAACGTTGCAACCCTTTACACCCCTTTAGACACTAATCCTCTACTAAGGCCACCTATCAATCGGCCAAAAGACTTCAAAACCTTCCAAAAAAAAATGAATATTCACTATTCTAAACCCTCATCAAAGAACCACCCCCATTTTTTTCTTTTTTTTTTGTTATGTGTGTGTATGGTTACCTAAATCTAGGATCGGTCTTCTTTCCGTCCTTCTTTTTTATTATCATTTTTCCTTATCCTCCCTGTGGAGGCTTTTTCTCAGTTTTTATAGCTATGGGTACAGTATGTTGCACTTTTCCAAACAATCTTGTCCGCTGTCATTGGTAGTAGTGGACTTGGCTTTTTTTTCTTATCTTTTCTTATCTTCATCAACTTTAGTTTGCGCGTTTTGGTTGTGCTTCCATTTTGGGAAGGGATTCAAAGAATCTAAAAAAGGTGTTTAGGCAAAAGGGAAAAGGGTGAGGCATAGAGTCATGAGCTAACGTTGTATCAAACTATGATAGGGTAGAGTTGTCTAAGAGATTGAGTCTTTTGTACTTGTAAAGGAAATATCCCTCTTTCAAACATTGTAATGGCTCATGGTGACATCTCTAAAAATACTTGTTAGGTCTTTAGGGGGAAAGACCTTTTAGGAAAGGAATGTCCTCATCTAAAGCATTGTAATGGCTATTGGTAGAATACGTGTAAAATCTCGTTAACTCTTTATAAGTGGTGAGTAGTCAACGGATTGTTGGGCTGCTTCACTAGTAAAGGTATATTTGTAACGAATCATCTAAGGCTGCCTTTACGGCCCGACGATGGCATGTATTGGTCCCTTTGTACTCATTTTCATATTAATAAAATATTTTTCCTTTTTGTGGCTTAGTGGTTGTACATATGGCATTTGGTATGCCTTATTTACAAGACTAGCGAGAACTATCCGAGTTGATTAATATCTTGAGTGATGAGACTAGGGATAAGTTAAGCACTCTCCAACGTGAGATTGGAGAATTGAAAGCTTAGGTAAATATTTTGGTTATTGCTGCAAGTAATGGTAGTGCAAATTCAAGAGATTGAGGTAAAAGGGCCAAAGTGTTGAAAGCCAAGCGATACGAATGGGTTAAAGATGTTAAGGAGTTAGAGAACTTCCTTTTTGATATGGAGCAGTATTTTTTAGCAAGTACATGGAGTCAGAGAAGAATAAAGTGGCGATGGCTTCAATGTATCCTGCTAGGGATGCAAAGTTATGGTGGCATTCCAAATTCATCGATGGTGAGTGCTGCATCAACACTTGGGTGGACCTCAAGCAAGAATTGAAGAACCAGTTTTTCCCTGAAAATGTTGAGTATATGGCACGACAGAAGTTGTGAGAGTTGTCACAAATAGATCAGTGCCAGAGTTTGTGAGGAACTTCTCTATTTTGATGCTAGATATCAGAGATATGACTGAAAAAGATAGACTATTCTATTTCCTCAAGGGTTTGAAACCATGGGCAAGGACGGAGATACTGCTGGGATTCGACCTCATGCTCAAACATAAAAATAATCAATAAATTAAAATTATAACGCAATGGAATAATAAACTAGTATGAAATCAGACAAACAGTCGAATCCTACAGGATCAATGTTTGTGTTTTTCATGTAACTTTAAAATTAATTATGAACACTCATAAGTTTAAGAGTTACATACCTTGCTCTAGATATCATAATCAAGAGCCAATTAAATCCAAAATTATGCTTCTTCACCTTTAGGATTTGTCAAATCTTTAGCTATCTAAGTGTTTGGTCTCTGACAGTAATCCACACAGTGACTGAATAAGACCTTCTCAAAGATAGGATTTTTCTTGTGCTAGCAAGTTTTGTTTCTAAAACAAAAGGACCAAAAGTTCTTGCCGAATCTTATTTTTGTTAGACAAAGAAAACTATTTTTCTTTTCTTATTTTGTGAAACAGCTGAGAAGTGGTTTTGGGCTTCAAGTTTTTAGTTTGCTAATATAACATATTTACATAGCCAAACTAAGTTGTAACCCTAAATACAACAATTGTATTTTAATTTAATTAAGTCTTTGAGAACTTAATTAATTTCCCAGTTTATTTTGGTCTCTTTTAATTAAGTCCAACTTAATTAATTATCCTTATTTAATCCAAATCATGTCACTTAATGTATGCGACCCATTAGGCTTCTAACATGTTGGCAATAAATATAAATCATAATCAAATATCAATTTGATAATTAATTTTGTAACACCCCGTAAGCCCATATAGTAGTCATCATAATAGTATCGATAAGACGAAGGGACAAAGTAAGACATTTTGGGTCTCCAAGAGATAAGTGGAGAATTTTAGAATAAAATAATATTTTATGAATAAAATAATATTAAAATATTAATATTTTATTTATTGTCGGAATTAGTCATGAAAGAGGATTATATGACTAATCTAAGTGGGGGAGAAGAAATAAGAAGTAATTTCAAAGAAAACGATGGTATTGTGCCCGCGTGATTTTATTAAATCGAGCTAACGTGAGTAAGTAAATATTTAAATATTATGGTGATATCCCGTTGAAATGTAACTTTAATATTTCGATTGTATACGTGTAAAGGAGGAAAGATAGAAGGTAATTAGAATTTTTAAACTTGTCGGAAGGACCAAATTTTAAAATATAAAAATTAGAGGGTTATGTAGTAGATAAAATAAAGTTGAGGATTATGTGCAAAATTGGTTAATTGAATTTTAAAAAATATGTGGCAAAAAGGGATAATTGGGCAGCCGCCCATGTGAGAAATGAGGGAGTCAAGGATGTATTCTAGACTTGTCTTGAGGTGTAAGGGCCGGCTATGAAGAAGAAATAAAAAGGGATAAGATGGAATATTGAGAAAGAATATAGAAATGAGAAAGTAAAGTAATAAGTAATTAAAATTAAGTTTTGCTTTGTGAATGATGGTAGGGGCCGGCCTAAGGAAACAATAAAATAAGGAAAAGAAAGAATGATAGGGACTAGCCAAATGCAAGCAATAAAGGAAGGAGAGAAATAAAAACAGGGGGGACATGATAAGCAAGCTTGTCATGTCGGTTTCACCGCCCCCCCCCCCCCCCAAAATGCAGCACAACAAATAAAAATTTATTGGTCTTTTTATTTCCTTGCATCAACCGTTTGTGAGGAAAAGAAAAAGGGGGAGAAAGAGTTGGTGAGAGAGCGAAAGAATGGCAGTTGGAGAGTGAGAAAGACAAGGTAGCTTGCTACCGATTTGTGAAGGAAAAAAAGGGCTGTTGGCTGCCAGTTTTTGAAATAGAAAAAGAGGATGTGCTGCTATTTTTTTTAGAGAGGAAAGAGAGGCTATGCCGCTAGTTTGTGGGAGAGTTGAGGAAGAATGGAGGCTGCCACCATGGTGAGAAAGGAGAAAGATGGAGAAAAAATGACAGCTAGAGAGTAAGAAAGAAAGAGGTGAGCAGTGGCTGGAGAAAGAAAGAAAAGAGAAGAAAAAGAAAAAAAAGAGAGGAAAGAAAAGAAAGAAAGAAAGGAAGAAAAAAAATATGGTAAGCTAATACTATATTTTAAGGTTTATGGATAGTTTAATATTGTGAATATTTTGGATGAAAAATATGCAATTTGGTTAAGGAATTTTTAATTAAGTAGCTGCCCGTACATGTGTGTTATTAAGTATATTGGGTTTAAATTGTTGCTAGGAAAGTTTGTCGTGGTAGCGTGCCAGATGAAGTAAGACATGACCCACAAATAGGAATAATAATATACACGTACGAACCAATAGCGATGTATTAATCCCATTATTGTGAGGTGAGTAGAGGGTGTCCGTTTTAAAATTTTCGTAATTATATATATATAAGTATGATTTATTTTAAATGCAAAAATTGTGGAAAGCATGTGTTGGTAGAATTTTAGGAATTTTGTGATTGCTATGATGTTTGGATGTGTTTTAAATATATATGTATAAAATTAAATACGTAAAGTGTTTTAGAAATCGGGAAACAAGCCTTTCACACTGTTTTGCATCAAAAATCTGTGTCTTGTATTTTTGTGTGATATGCATAGTTAAATGCATTTGCTAAATGATTTATATGTAAGCTTTCGAGAGCCGATTTTAGTCTGATTTTTATACAAGTATTTACACCATGATAATTAATGTGAAAAACAATTTATCGTGTTATCAAACTTTGATTTCAAACAACTTAAGGAAAAAGTCTCGAGAAACTTGATTTCATTTTCAAAAACGTTTTTGACAAACCAAGAGCGTCAAGAGTAGTCTGGATGTCACATCGGTTAAGTGTGACCCTCGTGCACGAATGAGCTCTAGCTAGAGAATTTTTGGGTCACCGATAGGCTATTAGACATGACTAGGGCCATGGTCTATGATATATGTGGCAAGGCCACGGGTTGTTCATGTGGCTAGACCACAAGTGATATACGCGGTTGCGACCGCTTGATTCTCTAATGTCGGCCAACATCATTGAGACTACCATAGCATGTGGGAATTCGATGGAAGCGATGCTCCCGGATTGTTAGTACATGGAAGTGGGTCCACATGTTGATATTATACTTTCCTACTCGAGAGCCTTGTGAGTTTTTAGATGCGACTCTTTTATCGGGAGAGAGTCAAGATTTCTCTACAACTCCCTTTGTTTTTAACAAAAGCTTTTAAATTCTTATTCTATGATTAGAAAATGGTTTATGTGATTGATCACATCGATTTCTTTACATGCCACACATTTTGGGAGCATGCATACCTTTATATTATTATTTGTATTTTGACAGTAAGTCATATTTTCGATGATTTAACACTGAGTTGCTACACTTGTTTTCGGCATCGTTTTGCCAAATTAAATATTGCACTGTGATTTTACAACATCATATCTATAAGGCACAAACCTCCCTTTCAATTAACTTTGATTTTGATAAACATGCATTTTAATATTCAAAATTATACATTGTTTGCTTGTTTCCCATCTACGTCCTACTCACGGAGCTGATGATCACTAAGTTTGTGAGACTCACCCTCTTTTATTTCCCCTTTTGTAGACAAGGATTGCCCTAGTGTGTAATCATCGGAACGTACGGTCCACCGTGGATAGGTAAGACATCCCATAGCATTTTATCCCAAGTCGTTCTGCTGTTAGAGGTCTTGTTGTAGCACCATGCTATTTAATGTGTAAAAGATATTGGTTTTGATATAAATGACAACTTGAAAACTTTACACTCCATTGTGTATATATATATATATATGACTACATGAGTTAAAAATTGTGTTGTTTCATTATGTCTATGGTTCAATTCATGACACAAGAATATGTGATTAACATGGATTGGTGGTCATGTATGACAAGTTATCGAGAAATTCCATTAAGGCTTGTTCGAGACTTGGCGGGATCTCTCGGAGGTCTCGGACGCCAGTAGAGACCGAGGAGGGGTCGTTACAAATTTATACTTATAAATCATGAGCAGCATTTAGCAAAACATCATAACCACCCAAATGTCAAAAAGTCAATTAAAGAATTTGACATAGCCTTTCAGTGATTAGCCTTTCAGTGCAATACGGTCCTTTCATCAAATATCCTGAATATGTCATTAAGCATGGCTCAGTGTCTACTTATAACATTCCATATTAGTTCTTATAATTTCTGACTAACCTTATGAATTTAGGAAACTAACTTTCCTCAAATTCATCATGCTTTGGCCAAAGACTTTATACAAGTTAATAAAGAATTGAGAACAAGTGAGATACATCCCCTCATATCACTTGGGGTGATGAATCCTCTCTTAACCACTTATTCACCTTTGCATGGTTCATGGCATACCCAAAAGCACCCTATTTAGGCATCTGGTCACCTCTAGACCCGTAAGGGTGAAATCAAAGTATGTCATTCCCCATACAAGATGACCTGGTATCTCAAGTCCAAGGACTAGTTGCAAGACTATCATATGAGAACCTTTTCCATAGACACTTGAGTGCAATACCAAATGGAGTTCTCATAGCGGGTCATGTTCAATGAAATTATTCTTTAACAAGCACTTACATGTTATCCTCAAGTATCCCATATACTTCAATCTATGAGATCGATTGCTTACTTCCCAAGTAAGGAGGCTTCACATGTACCAATCTTTGAGCATTGTCAATGCCTTGTCTTGACAATACAATGACTAGGAACAATTATAAGAACATGGCTTTGATGCATAGTGATCTCATAATTGTAACAACTTTACAATTCTCTTGCAAGGCCTTTATGTTCCATGTGCTTCATCTAATTAGTACTTAATAACTCCTTATTATTGCACTAGCATGAAGGAAAACCTCTATCACATATAATTATGAGATTAAGTATGCATTAAATGACAATATATATATTTCTTGATCAATCCAATTGGCTTAATGGCATATACCAACAATCTCCCACTTGCACTTGAGTCAATTGCTAACGTATCCAATATCAAACTCTTTCGCTTAGCAATTATGTCTCTACTAGGACAACTCAAATTGTAATATTTGAGAATATGTTAATTTATTTGTTTGACAATCTCCATTGTCATATTCGAAATACTAATTTAGATCACAACGAGACCCTAATTCCATTATTATGGCTCTTGTTGTTACTTTAACAACTCATAATCATTTATTGGTTCATTAAACCAATGATCCAAATATCTCCTTTTTTGTAGCCTAAACAAAATATTTGTATCCGATTATAGATATAATTATGTAGTTATCTCTTGTTTTGGAACCAGTCCAATATAACTGCTCAATCATGACTTTATATCACTTTTAACATTTTAGATTTTCTCTATGTTAAACTCCTTTAACAAGTAATCCTAAATTCTTTTGTTGAATCCCATTTTTAGGCTCTAACTCTTTAGTCCCATTTTGTTTTTCTTAGACTCGTAAATGTATCTTACACTCTTTTAATGAGTAACTAATCTTACTCCCACTAACCTTGTGATGTGCACAAAATATGTATATCTTATTCAATGTATTCAACTATTTTGAATTTATTACATTGAATAGAGATTATTATCCAATCATTCATGTTGGATTATTTAGTAGACTCATATTGCATGAGTAGTGCATTAATAAGCATCCTACTAATGGTTTGTATTTAATGGATTTATATCATAAATTATGCATCTTTATGCATCCCATTAAATTAATTTTTGTGCATAGATCTTATCTATTGGATTTCATAATTCCATAACCTTTGACTTTTAAAGTGTCATTAGCTCCCACTATTTCTATCATGTATAGAAATCTTGCCAAGTAAACTTATTTACTTCCTTTTGGGGTGCTATATCCATAACTTTTATGTATACTTTCATGTCATTAGTCATTCATCATTGGTTATGGGATGAAATCCTCTCAAAGGTTAGTTCATGTGATTAATTGGGTTTGGAATGTTTTGTGATTCATCTTTTATGAATTCAATATGATAATCAATGCTATTTAGTTCCAAGCAATCTTAATTTAGATCCAAGATTTCATTAAGAATGCTCTTTGACTAAATATGTTCATAATCTTATTATGAATTCATTGAGTTATGACTCAATTTTATCTAAGTCAACTCATTAATTTCCTTTTTGATTCATAATCAAAAGTAAAATAATCTCACAACGATCTTATCATTATGACTTAGTATTGATTATCATCTATGCAAGGTTATACCTAAGGATAAATAATTTAGAACAATTCCAAAATAAAATGAGATGGAATGTAAATATATAAATATATATATAAGCTAAGCATCTCATGCTAGCAAAATATAAATGTATGTTTCTTAAACATAAAATAAATATTTAGCCATAGGTTCAAAACCAAAAAACATCCCATCATGACAATCATGCCATGAAAACATTCAATGTTCTAAAATTATTTATTGTTCCACAATCTAATCTAGGTTGACAAGCTTGATCACCATCAACTAAGGTTGTCCCCTTCATGATCCTATTCTTCACTGCTTCTTATCATTAGTTCCTTCAATATGTCATACATATTAAAACCATTAATAAAGAGTAAGGTATCATATACCAAGTAGTGAAAAATAAATCATCATATGATTCATACCTGATGTGGAAGCTTCTTTTTGTTTCTTCTCTTTGATGGATTTAAGATAATCCTTGCAATTACGCCTCCAATGCCCAAGTTTGTCTCAGAAATGGCATTTGTCATTGTCCTTGTCTTTCTTCACTCCTCCAATAGGCTGTATACCTTTTGAAGTTGATGCTTTTTCATTCTTGTCTTTCTTAGAAAATTTTCTTTTCTTATTTTTATTTTGCTTAGAAGAGACAAGATGAATTGAAGGCTTTTCCTTCACAATGGTGTTCTCCGCCTATGTGAGCATATTCAATAAGCCTGAAAGGGTTACCTCAATCTTGTTCATGTTGAAGTTCAATACAAACTGTGAATAGCTCTCTGGTAGCGAAGAAAGTGTAAGTTCTATGCTCAAATCATGATCCATGACCCAACCCAACTACTCAAGTCGAGTGATATATCCTATCATCTTAAGCACATGAGGCCTTACTGGGCTTCCCTCAGACATCTTGCATCGAAACAATTCCCTTGAAAAGTTGAATCTTTCTGTGTAACTTTCCTTATCGAACATTTTTCTAAGGTTTAGGATAATATAAAAGGCATTCATAGCTTTATGTTGCTTTTGAAGATTTGGAGCCATACTAGCCAACATAACACATGTGGCTTGATCGAGATCATCCATATAAACTCTATAGGCCTCATTTTCCTCATTTGTAGCATCATCGCTAGGTTTTCCAAGAATAGGACCATAGAGGACATAAGCTTTTTTCTCTTGTTTCAAGACAATCTTGATATTGCGAAACCAGTCAATGAAATTTGGGCCTGTCAACTTGTTTGCATCAAGTATGCTTCTAAATGACAAACCATTCGCCATGATAGATTTATATCCTATATAAATCAACATAAATGATTATTAGTCATTAACGCAAATTATATAATCATAAAGACAAGGTTTTAAAATCTTATACGATTATTCTCAATATTTTATCAAAATAATAGCCCTTGTCACGACCCGGCACTCCCCTCGAGCCCGTGACAACCACCGCGATGTCTCGATTGACATTCCTTACTCGGAATGCCAACCGAAACCTCGCAAGGCTTTTGCATCAGTTTTACTTCTCCCTTGTGAGCAACAGTTATTAAATATCATGTTTTAAAGGAATATAGACTAATTTCAAATCAAAAACAACCAAAAAGTAATTTCTACTATGCAGGGGTATTTTGGTCATTTTACCCAAAAATTTTGAACGTGGTAAAAATATGATATACAAGTAATAAGCATCCATTTCATGTCTAAAATAAGTTTCGTTGTCTAATTCATCAATTTAAGATGAAGTTATAGCTATTCAAATTAAATAAAAATATTTCATAAATATTCTATTTTCTTATAAAACAATATTTATAGAACTCTACGTAAATAATTTTTGTAGCGTAAAAGCAAAATAAATTCATACATATAGTGGCACACGTAGCCAGGTATACAAAATATTCTACAATGACATGTGGGCCCCCAAAATAACCAAAATAAACATGACTGTAAACCTGCGATTTCTAAAGGTGCGAATCCAACAGCAAACCCTCGACAAAATCGACGGTCTACATATTTCCCTGAGCCTGAAATGTGTGAAAGGAGGGTGGTGAGTTTTTATAAACCCAATGAGTAAGCAAAGTTCATCTATAACATCTAAAGCCGAGTAAATGGAGACAATTAAAACATCTCTTCATAATATGATTCATAACATTAAAACTCATTTCAACCTTATAAAACAATTTACATTTCATCAAAAATAATCAGCAAGGCTTACGACTCTCTTAAAACTTGGCTCGTGCCAAACTTATACTCGGTGACACCTTGGCTCGGGGCATCCAACTGAGTCTGTCAAGGTTTTTAAAACAACATATACCCATAAAACATGTTTTTATGTTAAAAGCATAGTCGTTCCTTGGCGTTGGCTGAGATTCACTCTCACGTGGTGGTTCAGCATAAAGTGAACTCTAACGTTACCTTAGGAGATACCCTCTGTGCCTCTTATACCAAGGTAAAATATAACGGGGTTTATCGTGCCCCTCTCATAGGCCGGTCCACGAAAACTCGCCCACTACAGTAAGCTAATCAAATAACCCACTAATTCAATAAACTTTTCGACAGCATGACATGGCTAATATAATATTACCAGCCTGTCAAGGCAAAGCAAAACAGTTCATATATTCCACATAAACAGAAATCCAGCCATGATTGCCATCACATTGTCATAAACCATCAATTCAAACCATATGTCAAAACATATATATAACACAAGTATACAGTCTCCACTTACTCAATTTCCAAAACCAGTATTCAATTTCAAAATAGTTATAAATCTCATTTCATTTAACCAACACTTTAACTATAAAACATAATAGTTTGCAATTTAAATTCATTGTTCTTTAAAACCTAAAAACGAGTATAAACAACTTTAGATAGTTAAGATGATCGTTTGATTACTCACAATAGCGGGAGTTTGGAGTGGTAGGAGTACTCCTATTCGCGGTCCTCGAGTACGATATCTTTACCCTTATTAGAGGGCTCACCACCTATACATAATACACAACACGTAATTTAATATATTTGTGCCAAACTATTATAAAACTATTTTAGGCTCTATATGAATGCATGACATTGAATGAGAATTGTCCGAATAATCACTTAAAGACTGCATTCTACGTGGGTTCAATTGTGATCGGAATGAATTTGTATTCGATCTAATTCGAGCTATACACCATTGATTTAACCAAAACATTTGATTCAACTCCAAATATATTCATTACACTCCCAATAATCTAATAAACCAAAGCATTACAACGAACTTTATTTTTTACTAACTTCAACATTTTTTGAAATTCATTCCGATTCTGAACTAACATACCAATCAATATCTACACAGTCTCGTAAATCCATATATATCATTAGGAATCAAATCCAAGTCGATTTACTATGATTTTCTCAGTTTCCATCAAGCCATTCTCTAAAGGAACTATATTTTTCAATAATCGGTTTTGATATCCAACATCACAATTCATCATTTCCTAGCTAAATAACATGAATTACAACCAAATCCATCATCAACATGCCATATAGAAAATTCGGCCAAATGAGGGTTATTGAAGGGCATGTGATTTTCTTGCTTGTTTTTCCTTCCAAACATCACAAAATGACTAAAAACACTAGGATATTATGAAATCTAGCAAAATTCATCACCAAAACTTCTCTCTCTAGATTTGGCCAGCAAAGGTTCCCTATTGAAAACTTGAATTTCAGCCATGGAGAGTGAAAAAAATGCATGGGAAAGGTAGATCACAAGCTAAAATTAAAAAATCTTACCTTTACTTGCTTGATTCCTTGAAATCCAACAATTTTCTTGAATTTTTCCTTCCTAGGATTTGTTCTTCTCTTTTTCTCTTTGTTCCCTTGCTTGGCCGGCCATATGAGTGAATTGGGAAAGGTTTTATGTTGGTTTATAAAGGAAAATCATAAAAATATTAAAGCTTGACACATGTCACCACTTGATTAGTCCATGATTAAAACTTAACCATTAAGCATTCTCTTTTCCACGACATATAATTCCTTACTTATCCAAGACATAAAAATGATAATAGGTGGAATTTATGAGCTTGGCAAGTGTCATGGTGGTGTGAAATTTCAAAAATTTCAACTACGTTTTGTCTTTATGCTCGAAACTGAAATTTTTCACTCTTCAAATTCAAATTATGTTCCTACTAATCAAATTTGGTCAAAAAAATCTCTTTCAACATTCTAATTTTGCCCTCAGGTGGCAAAATGATCATTTTGCCCATATGTTATAAAATTCTCAATTGAACTCCAAATTAATCCTCGAACTCCGAATCACCATTTTAAAACATTCTAAGGTTTGATAACTCTCAAATACATCCTAAAATTTCTATTTGGACTAGTTCGAAGCTTAATCGACTTAATTGTACCATTAGGTACGATATTGACGTTTTAAAAACTTTTTCGAGGCATCTGCATACTTGGATGCAAACATGCTATCAAGTACATGAATGACATGGCAAGTATATCATAACGCTGGGCTTGACACATTGATTCACTAAGATTCTATTCCAACAATTGGTATCAGAGCAGGGATTATTGTAAGTTTGTTTCCTATATTTATTTTGCATGGTTGGCACCTTTACATATGTTTCAATATCTTGATGTGATTAATATATGGTTGTATGTTATGATGCATGATTCAAGGTTTTTGCCACATTAATTGTCCTAGAAAATTTTACATGTAACATTTTCTTTTGGTTATGTAACAAGAAGGGTGGCCTATATCGCCATGTTTCCTTCTTAATTTTTTTTATTATTTTTCCTTAGATTTATGTAACTAGGAAAACCCATGTAATTTTAATATTTCTTGATGTATTTGGTG